>NC_064868.1:48655817-49255817 GCF_024139225.1 Suncus etruscus | reverse complement strand
TGTCAACAATATGTAAGACACTATGATCAAAATAAAAATTATATTAAAAAAAACACTGTAAGGCAATCTTGCAAAGTGGATTTTTTAAAAATAATTTTTATTGAAACCAATGTGAATTTCAAGTCTTTCACAGTTATATTTAAGGTACATAGTGACAGTGAATTAGGGCAATTCCCACCATGGGTGTTGACTTCCCTCTGCCCCTGTTCTCAGCATACTTCCCCTGTTTCCACCCTTAGCCCCCTGGACTGCTAGTGTAATAAGTACATTTTGTGTATAGCTTGTTGTATTTTGGGTCTCTTGATTCTATTGTCTTTGACTTTGGGTTAGGTATTTAGGATGGTCATTTTTTTTATTTCCACTCAATATTTATGAGACTGCTTGCCTCTGGTATCATCCACTTTCCCCCCTTAATTTATAAGACAGGACAAGCTAATTCATGTTCTATGGTTCTGTTAAAGAAAAGCAAGATGAGCCCCCTGCGTAGAAGTTATGAATTTAAATTTAAAAGAAGAAAGAAAGAAAAATAAGAAGAAAAAAACAATACAAAACCAAATTAAAAAAATAGGAGTGGGAGCTAGTGTGGCAAGGTTTTTTTTTATAGACACAGTTATTGGGAAAAAAATTAGAGTGGAAATTCCCTTGACCTAAGAGATACAGGGTTTCTCCACCCTTGAAGCATGCGGTCATGTGATTAACTACAGATTATGGCCATGTTCATTGTCGAACCCAGAGGTCTTTAAATGGTGCCAGAAAATGTTCTGCTCATTTGTAGTTGTCAAGATTAGTCTTCTGTAATTAGAGATCTTGGTTTGTTGCACAGGCCCCAGGACAAGTCTAGAATAGAGTTTTTCTTTATGGTTCCAGAAGTTCTGCTCAGTCATGGTTGTTTCAGTCAGTCTTCTGAATTACTGATATTGGTTTTTGCACAGGTCAAAGGTTGAAGTATCTTCTGATTTCATCTCACAATTAGATGATGAGGTTGGGAACCTTCCTTTAGATCAAGTTGCTATTTCCTCATCATCAGGATGTTGTATGCACTTAGCCCAGTGCAAGTTGGTGCCAGAGTGGTATTAGGGACTTCCGCAGGGGGTAATTTGATTCCTGGGGCTAGTGTAGGGAACTGTGTCAGTTCTAAGGTTGGGATCCACAGTTCAGAGTTGGATGGTCAATGTCCGAGCATGTGCAGTCTAAATAGAGTAGCCATGACAAGTTTTCAGGGTGTGAAATTATAAGAGGTATTATAAAATGTATGTGTTCTTGTGCAGACACCAAGATCTCTAAATTCAGAGGTCTGATTTTACCACCCACGACGAAGCAGAAATCTTCCATACACCACAAAAGCACCGAGGGGAGAGTAAATGAGCAAGCAAGGAGTCTATAGTTAATCCCATGACAATATACTTCAAGGGTGGAGAAACCCTGTATCTCCTAGGCCAAGGGAATTCCATCTCTAATGCTCCCAATATTTGCTGTGCCTATGTGTGGGAAAAAGCACAAAATAATCTTTTTTATCTCTTTATCTATTTTTTGACTTCTTTGTTTTGGTGTAGATATTAAAATTGATGCCTCCAATTTTATTTTATTTTATCTTATCTTTCTCTTTCTTTTTGCGCTCTGGCATGGTTTTATTTCAGGACTGAGACTATTATGCGGTGCTTGTTTTTATTGCTGTAGTGCTCACTGGATATTTTAATTGACATTTATTTTTGTATGGTTGTGGTGTTTCAATTCCTTTTTTTCTTGTCCTCTCTCAAACTGATGTTGAGAGCCTCTAGAAGGACTCCGCCCATTTTCGGCTTATTTGATTTTTACCCCATTTTATTGCTTTTCTTTCCTTCAAACAAAACCATATAACTTGAGCTATCTAGTTTTGCCTCTCAAATGGAGGGGAAATAAGGGAGGGTACCAGGACCAAACAGATATATGATCCACTAAGTAGTAAGCTAGACACAGAGGGGACCACTTATTCTAGCAGCTCGGGGGGTGAGGGTGGGGGATATGGGATGCAGGGTGGGAACAGGAGTGGAGGGAGGACAAATTTGGTGGTGGGAATTCCCCTGATTCAATGTCAATATGACCTAAAATACTACTGTGAAATATATGTAAGCCTATATGGTCAAAATAAAAATAAAAATCATATATATATAAATATATGAGTTCTTATCCCTAATCTATAAGAGCTTGTTTCTATATATAAAATTTCCCCATTTTAGTGTGTCTATGCAAAAAGGAATGATGTCATATTATATTGTTGGTGCATTAGGAGGGTAAAAATGGCAGGCTATACAGTCTCTGTGCGCTGGTTTTGGCCTGAGCTATTTTATCCTAGGAAAGACTTTTGTTCTAGAATTTCATATTAAGCAGAAGCAGAACAAAGAAAAATAATAAATAAATAAATAAATAAATAAATAAATAAATAAGTAAAAATAAAGAAGAAAGTATAGAGGAGGCTACTTTTGCATCTGGGAATAGAAACACTAAGAGGTATAGCTGTAACTAAGAGGAATCAAACATACATAATAAATAGACAATATAGATGTCCCATTAAATCTTTTGAGACAGTCTTGGGGGGGAGGAGATCCAGGGCATATTTTTGTCCCACACCAAGATCTTCTTGAAAATGAGAAATGGTTTGCAGCATTACAGGTTTGGGTAGTGTACTCAAGTTGGGGTCCTTCTCGAGCTGAATGCAGTAGCATACAAACTCAAGCCCACTTATAGACAAACTTTCTAGATCTATTCATAGATTGTATTTGGAGACCTGACCCTTATGGAATGGGTCAGAGCACTTAAGAAATAATTGAATTAAGAAAAAATTAATCTGAAAAATGGCTTAGGAGAGACAAAAGAGTAGAAAATAGAAAGAAGAGAAAGAAAATAATAAATAAAAGGAAAAATAAAGATAGAAAAAGTAAATAGATAAGTTGGGATGATATCTCTGAGGAGAAATGTTTTTCAATTTCTTAGTGCTTCTTGAATGGCAGGGGTGAACTTTGCTAACTGAAGCTTTCAGAGTTATATTGTGCATGGCACATTTTAGCATAAACATAGTTTTCATGACTAGAGTACTAAGCAATATGGTAGTGGGCACTATAAGAGAAGTTCTACCTTATATAGTATTATTCACCATGTCTTTTGCATTGAGGTTCCTTTCCTAGAAAAAAAGCTGACAGCATAGGCATTATGATACAATAGTACCATAAGTTGAGTTGAAAAAAGAAGAACAGAGAGAAGGAAAAGAGAAAAAGGAAAGGAATAATAGTTATTTGCAATTACATAGTCAATGAGTATGTCCTATAATATGTGTGTGGTGTGTAGTTGTCTATTTCAGTGGTCTCAATGGTCCTAAGCTTTGGGTCATTGTAGAAGATGTGTCACATGGAAATGGATAAATTGAAGTATTTTTATCAAGGCAATGTTATAATGAGCACTGCATATGAAGCCTAATATGATAGCACACCGAATTGCAAAATTAGGGTGTCCACCCAATATCTCCAAGAACCTCTGTGGACAAAGAAGTTGAAGAGTTATTTTGTATATAATACAATTAAGGCTTTAAAACATACTAATAATAAGCACTGTAGCGAAGTCACTGGCTACCAATCATGTTCTGTGCCTGATTATGTGAATAAAGATATTAGCACATGATTGTAGGTCTTAGTAGGGTGGGGTTAGTTGGACACCTGTTCAATCTAAACTGCTATTTCTATTTTTTTAGTTTTCTTTGAGGATTAAAAGAGAATAAAGGATTTGTGTTTCTCCACTTCTGCTTGATATGATCACTTTTCCTCGTTATACCCTGGCATCTACGGTGTTGAGAGTACCTACCATTTAGATCATTGTGTTTCATCATGGGGTTATTCTAGATCCCACATATTAGTGATATCATTCTGTATTTATCCTTCTTTTTCTGGCTTGCTTCATTTAACACAATATTTTCTAGTTTCATCCTGGTTTCTGCAAATTGCATGACTCTACTATTTCTTACTGCTATGTATAATGTGTATATATGTATATAGTATTCCGTTGTGTATATGTACCACATCTTTATGATCCACTTATCTGTTGTTGGAAATCTACGTTGGTTCCAAATCTTGGCTATTGTGCTGAGTGCTGCAATGAATAATGGTGTGCACACATATTTTAGCATGGATGTCATTTTATCTTGGGATAGATACCCAGGAATACAATTGTTGGGTCATATGGCAGCTCAATTCTGAGTTGACTTAGAATCCTTCAACATACCATTATTACCACTAGACAAATCCACTAGGCAGAAAACTAGCAAAGATATAAGAGCCTGAAATGAAAAACTAGAAGAAATAGAACTAATATAACTATTTCTAGAAGAAATAGAACTAATGTTTATTAATAGACATTAATAGAACTAATAGTCTAATATATAGAACTAATAGATATACACAGGGCCATCCAGCTTCATAAAGAGTTTGGTAAGATTATGAAAGCCTATGGACAGGACAGCACATGCATATCAACCCAGAAGACTTTAAGATGACCTTTGGAAAGATAAATAATTAGATTGCAGGAGATAGTCAAGAGAATTCACATGAACTACTTTTATTCATTTTTTAAAATTTATTTAAAGGAAATATATCATAGTTGACACAATTGATCATAATACATTTGTTTCAGGAAGAACAAAGGCAAAGTTATTAAAAAATAGAAAAACTAATGAGAAGAAGGAGAAAGAAAGGTTCAGTAGTAAGTATATTTTTGAAAATCATTAAATCACCAGTTAACTCATTAAAGGCCTAGCAGAATGTTTAATAAGCTTTTCCTATTTTTAAGGATAAGAGTTAAAAAAGTACAGCAAAAACAGTGTTAAAGTGGCAATTGTTGTTTGCATAGGCACAGCAAAATATGGGGGACATGGAAAGAAAAAGCATTTTCCTAAATACAAGGAGAACTTACCCCTGAAGTTTTCTGGCATAAGACTATTTCTAGGCTCCAGGCATACTAGGTTGTCCAACCCAAGTCATTGTCTGTAGTGCCAATAAACCTTTTATTTCCACACAGTCGCTGTTGTTGGTGTCAGGTTTCTGTAGTTAAAGATCCTGGAATCTGTGCTTATCCTACATCGAAGTCAGGATGATGTGGAGTGTCCTCTAGTTTCACCTCACAAGTAGAGGGCAATGTGGATAGCCCTGACCTGAAAGCAGGTAGTTGTTGTTGTTATGTCTTCTGGAACTCTCTTTGAAGTAGGTCGATACCGGGGCAGAGATAGGGTCTTCCCTGGTAGGGGATTGCTCCCAGATGTTATAGACAACCATGGTTGTTTTGTAGATGGCATTCTGATTCAGGGGCGAATGGACAGTGCCCATTCTTCTGAGGCCTGAGCCAGGTCATTATGACAATGTTCAGGATGTAAGGTCCCACTGCATTACAAGATTTGTGTGTTCCTATCTCTATTAGATAAGAACTTGCCTATATGTATAGTATTTTCCCATTTTAATGTGCCTATGCAAAAGCAGAACAACGCTTCATGGCAATATTGGTGCATATGGGGATGGCTGTAACAAGTCCAACAATCCTCGTAACTTGGTTCTAACATAAGCTCCAAATCTAGGGATTCTTCTACCAAAATTCTTTATTGAACAGATCACAAAGAGAAGAACAGACGAAACTGGGGAAAATCTTCACTGAATAAGAGAATATTCAGTAAGGGTTATAGCTGTTAAGGGAATACATACAAGATATTAAAAAGATATATATGTGTGTCCCTTTTATGTTTTTTGAAATATTTGGGGTGTGTTAAATCCAGTGCATCAATTTGGTCTGTGATTTGGCCTGTGCAGTCTAATAACCGGCTGGTGATGGACCCATCTCAGGAAAAGTCCTTGAGCCGTGACTTCTCAGAAACCGAGTCTCTTAGCAAGCAAAGGCCCACAATGAAGGAAGGATGAGAAAAGGAGGCCTTTGAGAGTAGATCAATAGCAACAGTGTATTGGAATCTTCTTAGGCTGAGAGTCTATCATATCTCTTAGGGTGCAGTTTGGCAGCTGGCTTTGTGTGGGGATAATGATCTGCTTCTTGAGGAGCCAAAAACTGAAGGTAAAAAGGGTTAAATGTGGGGTAATGCTAGTTGGAGGTGAGGGAATGAAGGACTAGACATGAGCGTGTAGGGTGGTAGGCAAGGGCAGATTATAATATGGACGTTCTGCATCTGCAAAACATACATTAATCATAAGGACTCCTATCGATTTATATTATAGTGCTCCGCATGGTTTTGAAAATGGAGACCAGTGAGAAAAAATAGTTAGTGGTGATTGCCCCAGCCCAATCCTCCCCCGTACTCACCTTTCTGGCTGCCTGGGCCAGCACCCATGCATGCTGTCTGGGAGGAAGAAGGGGGAGATGGCTGGGAGCCTCCCTGACCTCCCAGCACCCCCAAGCTAGGAAAAAGTCCTTCTACCTGGGGTCTCCCCACACCCCGTGCTGGCAAGAGTAGCCTCCAGAACCATTGGTGGATGATCTTCACCAAGACTTGAACAAAGTTGATAAGCAGAATAGACATATAGAGGAAAATAGAGATCATCTTGTTGACTCAAAATCTGTAAAACAACCTTGGCAGGGACACAAGCAGCTTAATTAGTCTATTATTGCTGCACTTTTTCCAAGGCCATCTTATATCTACAATTCAATGCCTCATCTTCCACCAAGAATATCAGATATCAGAGTTATTTACTCATTTATTCTTTTCTTTGACATCTAAAGAAACCAGGGGACAGACAGGAGAGATCTAACCTTGGAACACGTGCAAGCAACACCATCACTGCACCTCAGTTGCTGCGGTTCCACGATTGCCATTTAGGGCTGGGAACCAGAGGACAGAAAGGAGGGATCTGACTTAGGACCATGCACAAGTGATGCCATCATTGCACCTCAGTTGCTCTGGCATGAAAGCTCAGTTCTAACATGGCCAGTAAGAGCTAGGAACCAGGAAACCTCAAACCATGTGCAAGCAGTCTCTTCCACAGCCATCACTGCACATCAGTTGCTGAGGTACAAAAGCCCGTTTCCACCATTTCTGGTAAGGTGAGCTGGGAGCGATCCCCCCACCTGGCAACCTAGCGACACCACACCTTTGAAGACTCAGCCAACTGACTTTCAAAGGTATACCCTTCCCCTGATCAGGAGAGATCAGTGGGAATTCTACATACACACTCTGGTCATAATCTCGTTGCCCTACAAACCCCGCTGACACTTCAGTCTATACTAGACTGAAGTCCTAGGCAGAGCAAACCCAACATTTTCTCCCTTAGAAAATATATAGCCCCAAATCTAACTAACTAGACTCTAACATCTCTACTATAATGGGGTAAACTTGCATACCTCGAATAAATAAACCCTAAAATAGTTCTACCTCCAACCACCTCCTACACAATCAAACAGACCACTTTAAAAAACATCCTAAAATTCTAGCACCCTAACCCACCCTATGCAGAGAACAATGGGGAACTAAGGAAGAAACCAGCAGGTGGGGATATGGAGAGAAATCCTAATAGATTTCCAAACTCTTCTGCCACCTTGCCTTTATGTCCCAAAGGGTTTGACCACATTAATGTCCTTCTTATAATGGTTCTGTAAAATGATCAAATTAGAATTACTATACAGGCAATGTAGCACTGAGTTCATGTAACAAGTGTTTCCTAAATTATGAAGTCCAGTGTGGGCATGACCAGATACCTCATTAAAGAATCTAGATTTTGGAACTGTTCATTTCCAGTCCCGATAATCTGCCTCATAGTGTGGTGTCAGCTTATTGTCCCAGTTACCTGTTGAGGTCACAATTTGTTTTCTGCTCACATTTTTGAGTAATATGTGTTAGTTCTGAGAGAAATTTTACAATCTTATCATGCAGTTGTGTCTGAGCTTTTTTGTTTGTGAGAATCTGGCTCTGACACAATATTTCTTGGCAGGGTTGCCATCTGTAGAAACATATGCATTTTATTTTCCTCGAATGAGATTACCAGCAATCCATTCATTATTCATTTTTACCCAAATAGGTGAATTGCTTTTTTACCTGAATGTCGTCTTTAAAATGTCTTTCTGCAGCTTTGTAGGGTTCTCGTTGGGGTAAATTTAAGAAATTTAGTTAAAAATAATGTTAAGGACAAAATATCTGTGGGTGGCATGCCTCTTTTTCTATATTTTGAGTTGAGTTTTGAGAGTTTTGTGAGCTTTTTTAATTATGGCCTGTCCATGCAGATTATATGGGATGCCAGCCAGTATTGTTTGATTTGCCATTCTTTACAACATGTTTGAAAAGTTTTACTAATTGCCATTGTCTTTCTTTATGTATTGGGGAACACCTAAACAGAAAACCATAGTAGCATGAAAGGGCAAACTGCTTTAGCTTGTTCTGAAGTAATTGGGATTCCCCATATAAAAATGGGAATATGTATCTATCACCAAATGAAGATAATTGTTGTTTTTTAAAGTCAACATTTGTAATATCCATTTGCTACAATTCATTAGTCATAATGCCCAGGGGTTGGCCCAGCTACATGTATTCTTTTACTCAAGGGTACACAAATGTACATGTATCGACTACTTGTCTGGCTTGCTTTCATGGAATATAATAGTTTACATGCAAACAACTTGCGTTAGTATCAAGCACTGCATGTTATGTAGGTGACTTAAATATTGGCATGGGCAGATAATCAGCTGTTTTATTCCCTAGGGCCCATCAGCCCTGGGAGGTCAGAGTGGGTTCTTATGTGAGTGATATTGACTAATAACTTTTTGCAGAAGGGCTAGTAATTGTTGCATCAAATCTTGATCAGACTGGTTATGAGCATTTAAAGAGGCAGTTGTTGAGGTAGGGCTCAGGGCTCAGGTGGGGGCAGGCAGCTGGTTCCTGTCTCTGTCCCTCCCCCCACCCAATTCCCTTAAATAGAAAAGAGGCAGTTGTTATGCCTGTGAACAATCCTACTACGTAAGCTTAATCACTTATTACATTGCATGGAAATGAAACATGTGATAATAACTTATTTAAAGTAGCAAGTTCCACTTGAACAGACTTGTACTTAGTATGCATTTTGTGCTAAGAGAAGGGCCAGTAATACCGCCTTTTCCTGATGACGACCCAACAATATAAACCATGGGGATGTTAGAGGGGAGGAACAGATAATAGATGAGATCACAATATACGTCCTCTTAGGCAGAGGCTGCACCCAGAAGACTCCAAATACCAGTTCTTCTGTTTCTCTTCAGCTGGTATGTTGGGTCTCTAGGCAAGACAGCTAACCATAGGCCCCCTGGGCTGACCACTTAGTCCAGGGGACTGAGATCCCCCCACGCCAGACTGGTCTTCAGGGCCACGCCTGGTAAATAGGTCTCTGGGGGGAGGGTGGGGGAGAGAAATTCTTCCTCTATGCATATTGGACTCCATTCAGAAGTTCTTTTCTTACTAGTATTTATTTTCAAAATAAATTTGTGCTCACGCAACATATATACATTTTATTTTATTTTATTTTATTTTATTTTATTTTATTTTATTTTACGCCTTACCTCCATGTTATCTCTCCGGCCCATCATATATACATTTTAACAACACCCAAAAATATTCTTAATTCTCGACTGTTTCTAGGAAAAAAAATGGAATTCCCTAGATTTGGAGGATAGTATTAAAATAGGTCTCTAAAATCAGTGTATATGTAGGCGTGACTTTCTATACAGTGATCCTCTCTGACTGCCAAGCCTAATCCATAAACAATTCATCTATACAATGTATATAGCCCCTCTGATATATTTCACTTCCCCCACACCAGAGCCCCTTCTACTCCCTCATCTTCCTTATCTGGATTCGTTATCTTCCCCTTAATTAACCCTCTTTACCCTCAGTTCTTTAATTTGTTAGGCACCAAGACCAACCTCCTGCTCCAACAGACTGCCCTTTCGCACACCCCTACAAAGCTCATTATTACTCCTTAACTCTCTCACCCCCAACCATCAGTACCCCACATTTACCCTTTTTAACTTCAGTACTACACAGTCCTAATTACAGACCAATGTCGTGCATTGTATTTAACAGCCCCCAACTATTTCAAAAGACAGAAAATGAACACATATGTCTTTTGAATATTTTATGTGTATTTTCTTTAACAGCTATAACTCTTTCTAAATATTCTTTTACCCTAAAGATTCTACCCACTTTTTATCTTGTCTTCTATTTGTGAGCTGTTCAATAAGGAATTTTGGTGGAAGAGTACCTTAGTTTAATGCTTATGATTGAACCATGTCATGGGGATTGTTGGACTTGTTCTTATGGCCCCCATATGCACCGATAACGCCACATGGCATTGTTCCTTGTTTGCATAGGCACATTAAAATGGGAAAATACTATACATACAAATAAGTTCTTATCTAATAGAGATTGGAACACACAAATCTCGTAGTGCAATGGGACCTTACACACTGAAATTTGATATAATGAGCTGGCACAGGCCTCAGAAGAATGGGCATCCTCCATTCACCCCTGAACCAGGGAAGCTATCTATGAAACATCCAAGGTTTTTTATAACAACACCTGGAAGCAATCCTGTACCAGGGAAGACCCTACCACTGCTCTGACATCGACCTGCTCAAAAGAGACTTCCCTTAACACTAAGAAGACTTGACAACAACAACGACCTGCTTACAGGACAGGGTTTTTTGCATTGCCTTTTAATTGTGAGGTGAAACGAGAGAATGCTCTGCACCATCCTGACTACAATGTAGGATATGCAGATTCCAGGATCTTTAATACAGAAACATGATACCAACAACAGAGAGTGTGTGAAAAATAAAAGTGTATTGGCACTACAGACAATGACCTGGATTGGACAAACTAGTTTGCCTGGAGCCTAGAGTTGGTCTTATGCCAAGAAACTTCAGGGGTAGGGTCTCCTTGTATTTAGGCCAAGGCTTTTCCTTTCCATGTCCTTCATATTTTGGTGAGCCTATGTAAACAATAATTGCCACCCTAACACCGTTTTTACTGTGCTCCTTTGACTCTAATCCTTAAGAAAAACAACCCACTTAAACTTTTGAGGTTAACTTAAACTAATATGCATGTGTATGGAAATGTAAAAAAGTACTTTACCTTCAATTTTTAAGGAGTTACATAAGTTTTATGGCTTTAGATTGCTTTGTGAGCTGCTAAGAAATATTATGTACTACAATCTGGGGACTTGAGGGACAAAGTAATTGTACATGGGTTCTGTTTTATTTTTCTTAATGTTCTTTGGCTGAAAGTTCAAAGTTAAGATTGCAGCAATGGGACTACTGAGAATTCTGTTTATGGATGATTGTCCTTCAACTGTAACATTACCTTGTCCTCTTTCTTTGCATCTTTGTTCTCATAATTAAAAATAAAAATTAATAAAAATATATGTCCTCTTAAAGAAGTCCAGGCCTTTCCATTAGAATAATGGGAGGAAACATCACCTGAAAAATCAGAAAGGCTCATTGAAGGGGATCACTGAGAGGTAATATACATTATATTTCTTCTTCTTCTTCTTCTTCCTCTTCCTCTTCCTCTTCTTCTTCCTCTTCCTTTTCCTCTTCCTTTTCCTCTTCCTCTTCCTCTCCCTCTCCTCCTCCTCCTCCTCCTCCTCCTCCTCCTCCTCCTCCTCCTCCTCCTTCTTCTTCTTCTTCTTCTTCTTCTTCTTCTTCTTCTTCTTCTTCTTCTTCTTCTTCTTCTTCTTCTTCTTCTTCTTCTTCTTCTTCTTCTTCTTCTTCTTCTTCTTCTTCTTCTTCTTCTCCTCCTCCACCTCCTCCTCCTTCTCCCTGTCCTCCTTTTTCTTTTCTTTAAATCAGCTTCACTATTATTACAGGATTAAAACCTAACAAGTAAATTGTTATGAGTGTTGCTTTGATAATAAGAGCCGAGATCAATTCCAAATAGGCCAGAAACATGTGAGGTTGCTTGTTGTATAAGTAAACCCAGACAGCTGAGCAATAGCACCTGTAGTGGAATAAGGCATTGCAAAAATTAAAAGTCACACCTTCTCTCCTGGTATAAACCTGTAAATATAGGACTTTGGAGTTAATCCCTGAAAAAATATTTAATTTCTGTTGGGCCTTTTGTGTTAAAGACCTGGTGCTATTTAAATTTGGCTTTTCTTCTAATGTACTACATAAATTGCTGAGTTCTGATTTTGGAATTCCAAGAGTATGGATCAAATTTATATCACCTAGAAGCTTTTAAAAGTTATTAAAAATCCATAGATTTTTCTGAGAAATAGAAATGTTTTGAGCATGCACTGAAGTATTCTCCAATACAAAACCCAAGTATTGAAATGAAGGTAAAATCTAGATTTTCTTCTGTGCTTATACTTAAACCTGCAAGCCCCTTAAGACAAATTCATAAATAAATTGCAATTATTTGTAAGTCTGAGCTGACAGTAAAATATCATTCATGTAATGCACCAAATATACCTGGGGAAACATTTTATATTGAACGTAAAACTGCCAATGAAATATTGACACATGGTGGGTGAATTTGCTAAGTTCTGAGAAAAACTGTCCATTGAAATTGCTGCATAGGGGGCACTTTTATTAACAGAAGGAAGTGAAAAGGTTAATCGTTTTCTGTCTTATGATGTATGAAAATATTATAAAAACAACTCTTTAAGTCAATTATCAAAGGTCAGTCTCTTGAAATGAGACTACTACTACTCCTGAAGGTAGTAAGCCATTGTACATATTGCCACATAACTTTACAAATAACTTGTACACATAACTTGAACAATCTAGTCCTGCCTCCCAATTAGAGAGGGAAATAAGAGAGGTACCAAGACCAAACAGGTGTAAGATCACTAAGTAGTAAGCTAAGCACAGAGGAGACCACTCATTCTAGCAGCCCCAGGGGTGAGGGAGGAGGATATGGGAAGCAGGATGGGAACGGAGGTGGAGGGAGGACAATTAGGTGATGGGAATTCCCCTGATTTAATGTTAATATGTACCTAAAATATAACTGTCAACGATATGTAAGCCACTATGATTAAAATAAAAATTATATTAAAAATCAATAAAATGAGCACAGGAAAAAAATGTTTTAAACTGAACCTTAAAAAAATAAATACTGGAGAATTCCAATTAGAAAAGAGGTTTCAATGTTTCCCAGTCTCAACTATTCCTCAGCTAACTTTCTAAGTGCCTCTAATTTTTTTTACTGTGGATGGGCCCCTTGGTAATCCAGATCGAAACATTGGGTTTCTATTCAATGGGAGTGGGTTCTGGGCTCTTTAACCCAGTGCCACAATTAATAAGGTGAAACCTCTGAATTAACATACTGGTTGGTGTTTTGGCGAGGATTGTGATATTCTACTCACCGTTGCTTATGTAAATCACGTCCCCATAGGTTCAAAGAAACCAGAGCCACATAAGGCATGAATATCACTATTGGTTTTCTGGTCCTATGCACTTCAAATACTTTGTATGCTTAAATATCTTGAGACTGTGTGCCTGAGTCGAGCCCACCTTGGGTGGCTAGAAAAATCCTCCACTTGTCCTAATGCCTCATTTTTTCTTGCTTGTAATATTCTGGAGTGAAAATGATGGATTTTTGGAGATATTTTCCAAAGTCTCTGGAAATATGACTAACTCATTATATACATATAATATGCAAGCCAAACTTTATTGTAAACTCCCAATCATGTCTAAAATTATCCATTGATATACAGCTAGAAATATGATCACAATCTAAGCTTAAAAAAATTTTGGGCCACACCCATGCCCACGTGCAAGGCAAGCACTCTACCGCAGCAACAAGGAGTAAAAAATAACTCTTATCAGTCACAACAAAGATTCTGCTGCCTGTATATCTTTCTGTCTGCCTCTTTTCCTTGGGAACATGTGACTATAGGACCTTTCCCCTTGTCCAGATATTTGTTTCCCCTGAAGCACATTGAACTGGTGTGAAAATAGTTTTTCTGAGTCAAAAATGGACCCATTGCCTGACTCTTTATCTGCCTCATTTTTTTGATATTGTTTTACTGGGTGGAGTCAAACTCAGATGGCTGGATAGTCATCATCTTGTCCTGATATTCATTTTCTCTTAGTGTGCACTTACCTGAGATAAAATTCCTCTTCTTTGTCACAACAAGGATCATGCTACTAGTATGTCTATTTGACTCATTTTATTAGAACTATGTGCCTTATATTATTCTTCATCTTTTTCTTGGGGTGTTCTGACCTGTGGTAAAAATGTGTCTTCTAAATCACAAAAAGGACCCTACTGCTAGTTTCTATGTCTGCCTCTGTTTCTTGGGACTTTGGGACTAGGATGAGTCTGGCTGGAAAATCTTGCTTGTCGTGGTGATTATCTTTCTCCCACGACTCATTGACTTGGTTGTGTGTGAAAATGGCTCTTCGAGTCACAAAGAGAACTCTGCTTCCAGTTAGACTGTCTACCTCTGTTTCTTGGGAATACATGGCTGAGCAGAGTTTCGCTGGGGTGGCTGGAAGTTTTATGGTAATTTTTAAATTTTTTTGGCCACACCCGTTTGATGCTAAGGGGTTACTCCTGGCTAAGTGCTCAGAAATTGCCCCTGGCTTGGGGGGACCATATGGGACGCCAGGGGATAGAACCGCGGTCCTTCCTTGGCTAGTGCTTGCAAGGCAGACACCTTACCTCTAGTGCCACCTCACCGGCCCCAAATTTTTTATAAATCTTTTTTAAATTAATATCTTTATTTAAACATCTTGATTACAAACATGATTGTGGTTGGGTTTCAGTCATGTAAAGAACACCCCGCCTTCACCAGTGCAACATTCCCATCACCAATGTTCCAAATCTCCCTCCTTCCCCCCCACCCCTGCTTGTACTCTAGACAGGCTTTTTACTTACCTCATTCATTCACATTGTTATGATAGTTCTCAGTGTAGTTATTTCTCTAACTGCATTCATCACTCTTTGTGGTGAGCTTCATGTAGTGAGCTGGAACTTTCAGCTCTCCACTTTTTTGTCTCTGAAAATTATTGCAAGAAAGTCTTTTCTTTTTTTTAACATTATTACAAAGAAAACTTATTTGCAGATATTGCAATGATGTATACAGTATAAAATATTTTATCTAGAGAAATAATTCTATTTTTTATAATTATCTTTATTTAAACACCATGATTACAAACATGATTATAGTTGTATGATTACAGTCATGTAAAGAACACCCCCTTCACCAGTGCAACATCCCCGCCACCAATTTCCCAGATCTCCCTCCTCCCCACCCCCTCACAACTGTACTCGAGACAGGCTTTCCACTTCCCTCATTCATTCACATTGTTATGATAGTTTTCAGTGTAGTCATCTCTCCAACTGCACTCATCACTCTATGTGATGAGCTTCATGTCATGAGCTACACCTACCAGCCCTCATCTCTCTTGTCTCTGAGATACTGTTAAAAATGTCTTTCATTTTTCTTAAAGCCCATAGATGAGTGAAACCATTCTGCATCTTTTTCTCTTCCTCTGACTTACTTCAATCAGCATAATAGATTCCATGTACATCCATGTATAGGAAAATTTCATGACTTCATCTCTTCTGACGGCTGTATAGTATTCCATTGTGTATATGTACCACTGTTTCTTTAGCCACTCATCTGTTGAAGGGCATCTTGGTTGTTTCCAGAGTCTGGCTATTGTAAGTAGTGCTGTAATGAATATAGGAGTAAGGAAAGAATTTTTGTATTGTATTTTTGTGTTCCTTGGGTATATTCCTAGGAGTGGTATAGCTGGATCGTATGGTAGCTCAATTTCAAGTTTGTGAAGGAATCTCCATATGGCTTTCCATAAAGGTTGTACTAGATGGCATTCCCACTAGCAGTGAAAAAGAGTTCCTTTCTCTCCACATCCCTGCCAGCACTGCTTGTCTTCCTGTTTTGTGATGTGTGCCAATCTCAGTGGCATGAGGTGGTACCTCATAGTAGTTTTGATTTGCATCTCCCTGACGATTAGTGATGTTGAGCATCTTTTCATGTGCCTTTTGGCCATTTGCCTTTCTTCTTTTTCGAAGTGTCTGTTCATTTCTTCTCCCCATTTTTTGATGGGGTTAGTTGTTATTTCTTGTATAGTTCTGTAAGTATCTTGTAAATTTTGGATATTAGCACTTTATTTGATGAGTATTGGGTGAATAATTTCTCCCATTCAGTGGGTGGCCTTTGTATTCTGGGCACTATTTCCTTTGAGATGCAGAAGCTTCTCAGCTTAATATAGTCCCATCTGTTTATCTCTGCTTCCACTTGTTTGGAAAGTGCTGTCTCCTCCTTAAAGATGCTTTAGTCTCAATGTCCTGGAGTGTTTCACCTACATGTTGCTCTATATACCTTATAGTTTCAAATCTGATATCAAGGCCTTTAATCCATTTGGATTTTACCTTTGTACATGGTGTTAGCTGGGGGTCTGAGTTCACTTTTTTGCAAGTGGCTAACCAGTTGTGCCAAAAGCACTTGTTGAATAGGCTTTCCTTGCTCCATTTAGAATTTCTTGCTCCTTTATCAAAAACTAGGTGGTTATATGTCTGAAGAACCTTCTCTGAGTACTCAAGCCTATTCCACTGATCTGAGGGTCTGTCTTTATTCCAATACCACACTGTTTTTTATAACTATTGCTTTGTAATACAGCTTAAAATTGGGGAAAGTAATGCCTCCCATATTCCTTTTTTAAAGGAGTGCTTTAGCTATTCGAGGTTGTTTATTGTTCCAGATGAATTTCAGAAGTGTTTGATCCACTTCTTTGAAGAATGTCATGGGTATTTTCAGAGGAATCGCGTTAAATCTGTACAATGCTTTTGGAAGTATTGCCATTTTAATGATGTTGATCCTTCCAATCCATGAGCAGGGTATGTGTTTCCATTTCCGCGTGTCCTCTCTTATTTCTTGGAGCAGTGTTTTGTAGTTTTCTTTGTATAGATCCTTCACATCTTTAGTCAGTTTGACTCCAAGATATTTGAGTTTGTGTGGTACTAATGTGAATGGGATTGTTCTCTTAATGTCCATTTATTCCCTATCATTATTAGTGTATAAAAAGGCCATTGATTTTTGTGTGTTAATTTTGTAGCCTGCCACTTTGCTATATGAATCTATTATTTCTAGAAGCTTTTTGGTAGAGTCTTTAGGGTTTTCTAAGTAGAGTATCATGCCATCTGCAAACAGTGAGAGCTTGACTTCTTCCTTTTCTATCTGGATTCCCTTGATATCTTTTTCTTGCCTAATTGCTATAGCAAGTACTTCCAGTACTATGTTGAATAGGAGTGATGAGAGAGGATAGCCTTGTCTTGTACCATAATTTAGAGGGAAGGATTTTAGTTTATCTCCATTGAGGATAATATTTGCCACTGGCTTCTGGTAGATGGCTTTAACTATATTGAGAAAGGTTCCTTTTATTTCTATCTTGCTGAGAGTTTTCATTAAGAATGGGTGTTGAACCTTATCAAATGCTTTTTCTGCATCTATTGATATGACCATGTGATTTTTATTTTTCTTGTTGTTTATGTTGTGTATTGTGTTGATAAATTTACGGATGTTAAACCAGCCTTGCATTCCTGGGATGAAACCTACTTGATCAAAGTGAATGATCTTCTTGATGAGGCACTGAATCCTGTTCGCCAGGATTTTGTTGAGGATCTTTGCATCTGTGTTCATCAGGGATATTGGTCTGTAATTTTCTTTTTTGGCAGCATCTCTATCAAGTTTTGGTATTAAGGTGATGTTGGCTTCATAAAAGCTATTTGGAATTGTTCCTGTTTTTTTTGATTTCATAAAAGAGGCTGGCCAGGATTGGTAGTAGTTGAAAGGTTTGAAAGAATTCATTCGTGAATCCATCAGGGCCTGGGCTTTTGTTTTTGGGAAAATTTTTGATTACAGTTTTAATTTCCTCAATAGTGATGGGGGTGTTTAGATATGCTACATCTTCTTTATTCAACCGTGGAAGGTTATATGAGTTCAAAAATTTATATATTTCTTCCAGGTTCTCATATTTTGTGGCATAGAGTTTCTCAAAGTATTCTCTGAATACCCTTTGAATCTCTGCAGTATCTGTAGTGATCTCCCCCTTTTCATTTCTAATATGCGTTATCAAGTTTCTCTCTCTCTTTTGCTTTGTGAGTTTTGCCAATGGTCTATCAATCTTGTTTATTTTTTCAAAGAACCAACTTTCTGCTTTCTTTGATCTTTCGGATTGTTTTTTGGGTTTCCACTTCGTTGATTTCTGCTCTCAGCTTTGTTATTTCCTTTTGTCTCCCTATTTTTGAGTTTTTTTGTTGAGCACTTTCTAGTTCTATTAGCTGTGTCATTAAGCTACTCAGGTAAGCTCCTTCTTCCTTCCTGATGTGTGCTTGCAAAGCTATAAATTTTTCTCTCAGTACTGCTTTTGCTGTGTCCCATAAGTTCTGATAGTTTGTGTCTTTATTGTCATTTGTTTCCAGGAACCTTTTGATTTCCTCCTTGATTTCATCTCGGACCCAATGTTTATTCAGTATGAGGCTGTTTAACTTCCAGGTGTTAAATTTTTTCTTCTGTGTCCCTTTGTAGTTCACATCTAACTTCATAGCCTTGTGGTCAGCAAAGGTAGCCTGCAAAATTTCTATCTTTTTGATTTTATGCGGTATGTTTTATGTGCAAGCACGTGATCTATCCTGGAGAATGATCCATGTACATTGGAAAAGGATTTGTATCCAGGTTTCTGAGGATGGAGTGTCATATATATATATATATATATATATATATATATATATATATATATAGTAGGCCTCTTTCTTCCATTTCTCTTTTCAGGTCTAGTATATTTTTGTTGGGTTTCCATTTGGTTGACCTATCAAGTGCTGACAAGCCTGTGTTGAGGTCTCCCACAATTATTGTGTTATCATTGATATCCTTCTTCAGATTTGTCAACACGTGTATTAAATACTTTGCAAAGATGAGCAAGACTATTCTGTGTCTCTCCCTCTGACTTATTTCCCTCAACATAATAGATTCCAGGTATATCCATGTATAGGAAAATTTCATGACTCCATCTCTCATGACGGCTGCATAATATTCCATTGTGTATATGTACCACAGTTTCTTTAGCCATTCATCTGTTTAAGGGCATCTTGGTTGTTTCCAGAGTCTGGCTATTGTAAAGAGTGCTGCAATAAATATAGGTGTGAGGAAGGGATCTTTTTATTGTAGTTCAAGCTTTATGGTAACTTTTTAATGGAACTTTTATTGTAGTTTTCTTTTACCCAGGGCTCACTTACTAAAGCAAATATGACTCTTCTGAGTCACAGAATGGTTGCCACTGCTGATCTCTCTGCCTCAATTTCATGAGTCTGTGTGGCTTGGGGAAGACCAACTGAGGTGGCTAAAAGACACCTCCTCTTTTCCTGGGGTTTCTTTTTCCCAGGGTGAAGTAACCTGGGGTAAAAATGGCTCTTCTGAGTTTCAGAGAGGACCATGATTCCTGTATATCTCAGATTATCGAGTCTGTGCCTGGAAGACTTCCCCCATCTTCTCCAGGGCTTCACTGTCATGTGATGGAAATTAATTTTTTGTTGTTTTTTGGGTCACACCAGGCAGTATTCAAGGGTTACTCCTGGCTCTATGCTCAGAAATTGCTCCTGGCAGGCACGGGGGACCATATGGGATGTTGGATTTTTGAACCACGGTCCTTCTGCATGCAAGGCAAATGCCTTACCTCCATGCTATCTCTCCAGCCGTGGGAATTAATTTTCTTAGTCATTAAAAGAACTCCAGTAAGGACTCCAGTAAAGAAGTCCAGATTCTTCATAATGTGTAAAAGTAAAGCCTAGCTGTTATGGCTGGAAGACTCCTGACCCTGTAATGGTACTTCTCTTTTTCCCAGAATGATCTGATCTATGATACAAATGGTTCTTCTGAGTCACAAAAGGAACTTACTTCCTTTCTGTCTGTATTTGTTAGTTTGTTCTGACTGTGTATCTGGGCAGAGCTGAATGGTTTGAAGACTCATTCCCTTTTCTGTCTGTGTACATCAGTTTCTTTGATGTGTGATTAGGTTTATCTCAGATATGGTGACTGTAAAACCCCTCCCATTTCACCCTCCTTCAGAGTGCACTGAGCTAAGTAAAAAATCACACTTCTGAGTCATAAAAAAGACTACGCTGCTGGTTTGTCTGTATGCTTCAGTTTCCTGGAACTGTTTTTATTTTGAGCACAGCAAGGGTAGCTGGTAGAGCCCTCCCCATGTCTTGATTCTTAAATTTTACTTGGGTGAATATGACTCTTCTGAGTCACAAAGAGGAGCATTCTGCCAGTCTCTTTGCCTGCCTCATTTCTTGGGATTAAGCAGTTGGACAGTGTGCAGCTTGAGTATCTTGACACTTTCTTTTGTCCTGATGATTTTCTTTCTCTAAGCTCACTGACCTAGATAACAATGGCTCTTGTGAGACACAAAGAAGACCTAGCTACCTGTAATTTTATTGGCCAGAGTTTCTCAAGAATGTGTAGTTGTAGACCTTTCTGTTGGTCCTGGTGCTTCTCTTTCTCTTGGGGTGCATTGACTAGTGATGAAAATTAATCTTTTGAGTCAAAAAAGGTCTATGCTAACAATCTGTCTGTCTGCCTTGGTTTCTTGGGACTGTGTGTCTGGGATGAACACAGCTGGGGTGTATGGAAGATAACTTCCCTTGTTTTATTTTACTTGGGGAGCACTAATCTGGGGAGAAAATAAATTTTCTGAGTCACAACGAAGTGTCTGCTATCTGTGTACCTGTCTTTCTCACTCTCATGGGACAGTGTGGCTTGAAGATACCTGGTTCTTCTGTTTCCTAAAGGTGCATTGAGCTTGGATCAAAAATGGCTCTTAATCACAAAGGGGATCCCACTGCTGGTCTGTCTGTCTGCCTTAGTTTCTCGGTTCTTTGTGGCTGTACAGAGCTCACTTGAGGTGGCTGTTTCACTTGACTCAGGCTCACTGACCTAGGGGGAAAATAGTTCTTCTGAGTCTAAAGAGGACCTTGCTGCCAGTCCTTCTGCCAGTCTCAGTTTCTTGGGACTGTGTGGCTGGGAAGATCCCAGCTAGAGTGTCTGGAAGACCTCTCTCCTGTTGGTTCTCTTTCCAACAAGAAGCCCTGATCAGGGGTGAAATTCGCTATGCTGTGTCACAAAAAGACCCTATTTATGATCAGTCTGCCAGCTCAATTTCTTGGCACTTTAACTGGGCAGAGTTCAGTTGTAGTGGTTGGAATACCATTTCTATTCTCCCAGTGTTTCTCTTTATTCCAGGCACATACCTGTGGTCAGAATGGCTCTGCTGCGTCTCAAAGAGGACCCCTTTCCAAAGTTGTCTAGCTAGTTTCCGGAGACTGTTTGAAGACCACCTGTGGTGGTTGGAAGAGCCCTTCCCATATCATTGTTTCTCTTTGCCCTGGGAAACATTGACCTGGGGAAAATTGCTCTTCTTCCTTACAAAGATAACTCTGCCCATCTGTCTGCCTGTCTCTCATTCATGGAAATGAATGTCTGGGCAGAGCCCACCTTTTGTGGCTGGAAGACCCTTCCCCTTGTGCTGGTGTTTATGGTTCCTTTGGAATGCTCTGACTTGGGTGAGAGTGGTTATTCAGTGTCACAAAATGACTCTACTGCTGGTCTGTCTTTTGGCTCAAATTCTAAGGTGGAGCCCAGCTGTGGTGATCAAAAATCTTTCACATTGTCCTGATGTTTCTCTTTCCCTTGAGGTAAATTGATCTGGGGGTGAAACTATATCTTTTTTTGTTTGTTTGTTTGTTTTTGAGGGGGGAACACCCGTTTGATGCTCAGGGGTTACTCCTGGCTAAGCGCTCAGAAATTGCCCCTGGCTTAGGGGGACCATATGGAAAGCCGGGGGATCGAACCACAGTCCTTCCTTGGCTAGCGCTCGCAAGGCTCTAGCGCCACCTCTAGTGCCACCTCTCTGGCCCCTGAAACTATATCTTATGAGTCACACAGAGGACACTGCTGGTGGTCTGTCATTTTCTTGGAACTGTGTGTCTGGAAGACCTTTCCCTTGTATTGGCACTCTTGTTCTCTTGGAAGACAGCGATCTCACATAAAAATGGCTCTTCTGAATCACAAAGAGGAGAATGCTACTGGTTTGTTTGTCTACCCATTTCTTTGGAATGTGCAGCTAAGCAGAGGCCATTGGAGCAGCTGGAAGACCATTCTCTTACCTTGTGTTTCCTTTCAATTGTGGCATCTGTGGTTAAAATCACTCTTTTTTTTTTTTGCTACAAAAGGACTCTGCTGTGGATCTGTATTTGCCTAGTCTCTGGGTGTGTGTGACAGAGTGGAGCTCAGATGGGGAGGCTGTAACAACACTCCACTTCTACTGGTGCTAATCTTTCCCTCTTGAAGCAATGAGCTGTGTTATAATGGCTCTTATGAGTCACAAAGAGGATAATGCTACCTGTCTGTATGCCTACCTCAGTTTCTTTGGACTGTGTGACTTGGTTTAACCCAAAAGCTGAGCCAACTGAAAAACACCCCCCTCATATTGTTACTTGTTCTTTCGGGATGCACTAAAATTGGGTGACAATGGGTCTTCTGAGTCACAAAGTAGACCCAGCTACCTGTTTTTTTTGTTGGCCACAGTGTCTTGGAATTGTATGGTTGGAAGAACCGTCTGGTTGTCTTGGTGGTTCTATATCCCTTGAGCACACTGATGTGTGGGTAAAATTTGTTCTTATGAGTTACAAGTACCATGCTGCTGGTTTGTCTCTCTATGTCAGTTTCTTGGGACTGTGTGGCTGAGAGAAGGCAAGCTGTGGGGGCTGTAACATCCTTTCCCTTGTCCAACGGCTTCTCTTTCTCCCATAGCACACTGACCTGGGGTCGAAAATGGCTCTTCTGCATCATAAACAGGTCTTCTATGATGATGTCTTTCTGCCTCCATTTTTTTAGTCTTTCAGTTTCTTATGAATGTGTAGCTAAGTCAAGACCAGCGGGGGGTGGCTGGAAGACCCATTTCTTTTCCTTGTGCTGGACTTTCTCTTGAGGTTTGCTGACCTGGGGTAAAATTTGTTCTTATTCACAAAGAGAACCTTGTTGCTGGTCTTTCTGTCTGTGTAAGTTTCATAGGACTATATGACTGAGCCAAGCTGAAGTGGTCAGAGGACTACTTTCCCTGTCCTGGTAATTTACTTTTCCCAAATGTCACAGATCTGGGATGAAAATTGCTCTTCTGAATTACAAGGAGTACCCTGCTGCTGATCTGTCTTTCTGTTGAAGTTTTTTGTGACTATGTGTTTGGATAAAAAACAGTTGGTATGGGTGTGTCACTACCATTTGAATACATTGTCATTTGGTAACCGCGTGGCCCCTGCAAGGTTAGGAGACCTGGTGGCAAGACCCCAGGGCCGAGGCCTTCACTGGCTGATGGGTAACTCAGGCCACTCCAGCCCAGGAGCAGAAAGGTGGGTTTGAGGTGGGGGGTTGGAAAAGGGAACACTGGTCAGTAACCCCTCCTACCCGGTGGGACTGGGGTGGCTCAGGTGAACTGAGCCTGGTAGGTCCCAGGTTCCCAGTGTCACTACCTTTTGGATCCATTGTTATCTGGAAACCGAGTGGCCCCTGCCAGGTTAGGAGACTTAGTGGCAAGACCCCAGACCCAGGGCCTTCACAGGCCTTACAAAAGAGTTTTTTCCTCTTTCTCATCAGTCCTTTTTCTCCAAACCTCAGGCTAATGCGCCCTCGTGACAACTGTGGTTAGTCTATCATGATACCATAATGCTCATAAAATGGTTGCCTCTAGGAAAAGAAATAGGATGCATAGGACACACTGGATAATAATACATGTATACTCCCTATACAGTGCTCATTAACATATCATGTATTTTCTAGAATGCTCTATATACCATCTATTCCAGGTACCGATTCTCGAGAAAAGTTTACCCTCACCAAACAGGATTGGACCAGAAAATGGAAAACCTTTTCTGGATTTAACCATTTCTTCTCTCTCTCTCTCTCTCTCTCTCTCTCTCTCTCTCTCTCAATCTCTCTCTCTAATCTCTCTCTCTCTCTCTCTCCCTTTTTAAATTTTATGTCCCATTTCACCTGGGCCTGATTTTTAACTGTAATCCATGGATTGATCACATGAGTATATATGTTCACCATACTAATGGCTGTCTAATGTTCATCTGTAATAGATATATTAATTTTATGGTATAGTCTCCCCAGATAGTGCTCACTATTATGTCACTTGGTTATTTAGACTTGAGAACCATGATTGTTCTTAAGAATTCTCCTCATGCAACTGAACCTATGAAGCCTTTCGTCAATCTAGTTTACCCTTACCAAAATAATCAGCCTAAAAGAAAAATAGAGAGGGGGGAGTAAAACCTTTCACAGCAGACTTGCCAGCTTACTTATTTTTTTTCTCTCCATTTCACTTCTTCTCTTCAAGTGTTCTGTCCCATATCACCTGGGAAACCTTTTCAAATGTAATCCACGAATCTATCCTCTGGTTGCCTATGTAGGTGCATGAGTGTCTGTGTATGCCATACCAATGTCAGTCTAATATCTGTCCGTAATAGATATAATGTCAACGTAGTATGGTGTTGACCCCTCTATCATAGATAACTTCTTCTTACTCCCTTTTTTCTTACCTTAAAAACCCTTTTCGAGCCTTTCATATTATTTCTCCACACTTAACATTTTTTTAAACTCATAGTCCTTAACTCCTCGTGAAGCAGAACATTTTCCTCAGCCCAACCAGACGCCAACCAGCCCCCAAAGTGAAAAGATAGACTCTCAGCATGAGAAGAAACCAACAGTCTGCTGCTACTAATTTGCTCTTGGTGGCTCTTCTTCCTTCACCTCCCTTTACTGTAAACTTTTGCTTGCTACCAGATTTGATTCCTGAGAAATCCCCCACTTGAAGACACTTCCTGATATGGGACTGTTGGGGCCATCTTCCCTAGACTCCACGAAATCAAATCACAAGTTGAAGCTGTGCCCAGATCTTATCCCTTCCCCACCTATTTCAAAAGATTTAAAGAGGAAATATAAATTTCCTTTGAATATTTCTTTTAGATACACACTTTTAATAAGCATTATCGAATATCTTCTCATGTAGTGGCAATTTCCCCTATCCTCGGGTTCCATTCAACACAGTATACTAGTAGACAAATCTCCATTTAGAGTTCATGTAAGCAAAAGGCTCTGGGACTGTTGGTCTTGATTCCTCAGCCCCTCCACATGCACTAGTAATTCCCACTGGCACTGTCCCTTTTTTGCATAGGCACATTAAAATGGGAAAAGTTAACAGATGCAAACAAGTTCTTATATAACAGAGATGGGAACACAAAAATTATTTTGGGGGAACACAAATTTTTTATACTGCAGTGGGACCTTACACTCTAAACACTTGGCATAATGATTTGGCTTAGACTCCAGTTCATTGTAAATTGACCATTCAACCCTGAACCATGGATACCAACTACAGAAACAAACATCGTTTTTCACAGCAGCACCAGGAACATAAATTCTACCAAGGAAGGCCCCACTACTGTCATGGCACTGACTTATTCCAAAGACAGTTCTTATATCACCCTGACAACTGGACAACAGCAATAGTCTGCTCTTAGAGTAGGATTCTCTGCAATGCTAACTGATGGTGAGATGGAACCATTATTAGACACTACATAGCACACACCATCTGGTCTTTGACACACGATCTGTACAGAAACCAGGATCTGTAACTACAGAAACATGACAGAAACAACTGTGAAGAGCGACCACTGAGAATGACTAGGGGGTTGGACAATTAAGTATGCCTGGAGCCTTGAGTTGGTCTTATGCCAAAATACTTTGGGGGTAAGATCTCCTAATTTTTAGGCCAAAAGTCTTTCTTTTCAATTTCTTCCATATTTTGCTGTGCCTATGCAAACAACAACTGCTACACACACATCTTTTTTAGTGTATCTCCATCTCTAAAAAAGGGAGCATACTAAACCTTTGGCTATTGTATTAACAACTTCATTGGTGATACAACAATTTTCACATATATAACTGCTAATGAACTCTCTTCCCTTATTTTTCTATTTTTTAAATTCTCTATTATTTTTATTTCCTAATAACTTTGCTGTTAGCCTGAAACAAGTGTATTATGATCAGTTATGTCAACTATGTTTTACATTTTCTTTAAATAAATTAAAAAATAAAAAATAAAACAGCTGGGGTGGCTGGAAGACACCTCCCCTTGTCCTGTTTCTATTCCCCTTGGCGCACACTGTTCTGCAGAGTAAATGGCTCTTTTCAGTCACAAAGAGGACCCCAAGTTTGCTTGTCTGCCTCAGTTTCTCTGGATTGTGTAGCTGGTCTGAGAATAGCTTTGGAAGTTAGAATATTCCTTCCCTTGTTCTGGTACTTCTCTTTTTCTCCGGGCTAACTGACCTAGATTAAAAGTGGCTCTTCCGAGTCACAAAAAGCCCCAATTCTGGTCTGTCTGCCTACCTCAGTTTCTTAGAACTGTAGTGTTGTAGAGCCCAGGTACGGTGGCTGAAGATCCCTCCCACTTGTTCTGGCACTTTTCTTTCCATTGGTGTGGTTATGACCTGGGTGACAATAATTCTTCTGAGTCACAGAGTATCCCATAATTGGTCTGTCAATTTGTCTCAGTATTTGGGACTCTGTTGCCAGGGAGTTCTATCCTATCTAGATGAAATATCCCTACTCTTTTTTGATGCATCTCTTTCTTTTAGGCATGTTGACTTGAGATGAAAATGGCTCTTCTGATTAAGAAAGTGGACCCCGATTATGGCCTCTGTTTTCCTCATATTCTTCATTAAAAGTTGTGTTTACTTAGAAGATTTAAAGTTTCATAAAAGAAGCTGCAACTCCCCACACTCATTTTTGTTTTGCAATTAGAATAGTATTAGTTAATGAAGCAACAAATATTTTCAATAAGCCACAAAAGAGTCAACCAAAGATGAATAAAATAACTAATTTGTGCTGTACACCAAGAATATGCTTTAAATGTCAATAGGAATTTAGGAATTTTGCTCTCTATCAGTTAAGTTTAGTTGTAGCAAAACTACCAGAAGGGACTCATAGCCTTATACACAAACATGTAACCAAAAGGCTCTAAGCACCACTCACCAATATGTTCCTCAAACTCGGGTCCCAGTCCTGTCCTTACATCCATCTGCCCTCACATTTCAGGTACATCATCCAAAGGGAAGAATATTTAGAATTGAATTTGGACCTGGATCCACCATGCTCCCACCCCAATTCCTGATCTTCTCCAACAAGCTCTAGCTTCAGCCTGTCATCAGTCCTGATATCCATCTGCCCACCGTCCCAGTTATGTCATTTGAAGGGAAAGGCATGTAGCCCTGGATCTGAACCTGGATCCACAGGTTCCCAGCACCACTAGCCAATATGCTACTCCAAGCACTAGCCCTAGCTCATCACCTCTCCTGAAATATATCTGCTTTTCATCCCAGGTCCATTATCCAGTGGGAGGACCTGAAGCCCTGGATCTGAATCTAGATCTACTAGGCTCCTGGTGCTACTCACTGATGCCCTCTACCACAGTCTATTTTAAAAATAAATCTTTATTTAAGCACCATGATTACACGCATGTTTGTAGTTGGGTTTCTTGTACCATACTCTATGTCCGGCACACTACAATTTTGACATATTTCTGCCCTCCCATTCTAGGTGCATCACCCAAAGGAAGAAACTGTAGCCCTGAATCTGAACCTGGATCCTCCAAACTAACAGTGCCACTTGCTAATACCCCTCACCCAAGCTAAAACCCCTCACCCACCTATTCTCTGAACACTGACCCCATGTTTAATGATCACATTTCATCACCTATCCTGATGTTCCTCTGCCCTCCCATTCCAGATTGGTCATACAAGGGGAAGGACCTAGATCCCTGGATCTGTACCTGGATTCTCAAGGCTTGCATGGCCACACGTCAGTCCTGCCATCAATATCTAGGCCCAGCTGTTTACTCATTCTGACATCCTCTACTCTACCATCTCAAGTATATCATCTGAGGGGAAAGACCCATACCTCTGGATATAAACCTTGATCCACCAAGCTCTCAGCACCAAGTCACCATTTCTATACCACAAGGCTTACACCCAGCCTATCACCCATCCTAACATCCTTTCAACCCAGATAAGTCATCTTAGAAGATAGACCCATAAAACTGAATCTGAACCTGAATACACCAGTTGCCAGCTCAGCTTGCCATTCCCTTCCCAATGCTATAGGCAGACACTATAATCTGTCCTGAAGTCTGTCTATTTTCCCATTCCTGGTTCATCATCTGAGGGGAAAAACTCATAGCCCCAAATGTAAGCTTGGCTCCACCAGGCTCAAATTGCCTCTTGCCGATGCCCTTCTCCAATCTTTAAACCCAGCCTCACCAGTTTTGACATCCATCTGCTGTTCAATCCCAGATACATCATCCGAGGGGAAAGAACTATAGCCTGGAATTATAACCTGGATCCACCAAGATCCTAGCACAATTCACCTATCCCTTCTCCATGTCCTAGGCCTTGCTTGTCACCCATAATGACGACCATCAGCCCACTCATCCCAGTGGCATCATCTGAAGTGAAAGATCCATATATCTGTATCTGAATATAGATCCACCAGTCTCCCAGCACCACTAGTAAATCCCCTCACCCGAGCTCTAGGTCCAGCTCGATGATTGTACTGACATCCATCTGCCCTCCCATCCAAGGAGCATCATCTGAGGGAAAGGGCACATAGCCATGGATCTGATCATGGATCAACCAGGATCCCAGCACCACTTGCCTAACTCCTCCCTGAATCTAGACACAGCCCATTGCCCATCATGATGACCTTCTTCCCTCCTATCCAGGTGTGTCATCTGAGTGGAAGGACCCAAGGAATTGAAGCAGGACCTGTGACCAACATGCTCTCAAAGCTATTAGATAATCTGCTACTCAAATTCTAGGCCCATCTCATCACCCATCCAGACTTCCCTCTAACTTCCTGGTGTGTCATCTGAGGAAAAAGACCCATAGCCCTGTATCTGAACCTGCATCCACTATATTCCCATTGCTAATCTCCCCAGAGTTATAGGGCTATCTCCTCACCCTTCCTGATGTCCAACTGCCCTCTAATCTTAGGTGTGTCATGTGAGTGGAAAGGTCTTTATCCTCAGGACCATCTTCCATTCAATTCCTGGTGTGGCATCTGAGGGGAAATACCTATAGTCCTGATTCTGAACCTGACTCCACCAGTCTCCCAGTACCACTCACCAATCCCTACAGCAGAGCTCTAGTCACAGATCCTCACATGTCTGACATCGTCTACACTCCCATCCCAGGTGCATCATCCAAGCAAAAGGATGCATATTCTGAGATCTGAACCTGGATCCACTATATCCAGTGTTAAGCCCCTCCCCAAAGTTCTAGACCTAGCTCATCACCTGTCATGACTTTTATGTTCCTTCCATTCTAGGTGAATATTCTCATGGGAAATACCAATAATCCTGGATCTGAACCTGGATCCACCATGTTTCCAGCACTTACCATCAATCCCCTACTAAAATTTTTAGACCCACACTAATAGTTTTGACATCTGTCTGCTGTCCCATAATATGTGTGTCATCCAAGGGGAAGGATACATAGTCTTTCATATTACCAGGATCAAGCAGGCTCCCAGAACTGCTCACTGATATCTTCCAGCAATCTCTAGGCCAGACCTATAGCAATTCAGGGCATCTGTCCGCCCTTCCATCCTAGGTAAGTCATCTGAGGGAAAGGTCTCAAAGCGGTGGATCTGAACCTGTCTTCAACAGGCCCCCAATGTCCCTTGCTATCCTCTTCCACAACTTCTAGACCCAGACCAACATCAGTCTTGACGTTTGTCTGCTCTGTCATCTCAGGTGTGTCATCTGAAGGAATGGACAAGTAGCCATGGATCAGAACAAGAATACAATAGGCTCTCAGTGATACCCATCTCCTCCCCCAAGAGCTAGGCAAAGCCCTATGCCAGTCCTGACATTGTCTGCCCTCTCATCCAGAGAAAAGAACCTTAGCCCATATCTAAACCTAGATCCACCAGGATCTCAGCACCACTTGCTGAGCCCCTCTCAATCTCAAGGTCTAGTCCCATGTTCATCTTTAGCTCCGTCAGTCTTCCCATACCTCATGCATCTCTGAGTGGATTGACCAGTTGTTGTGCATTTGAATCTGGATCCCTAGGTTTCCAGTGCCATTTGTCAATGTGCTACTCATTCTGTAGACCCAGCCTGGTAACAATTTTGGCATATGTCTACCATTCAGTTATGGGTTAATTATCCAATGGGAAGGATTCATACATAGCCTTTCATCTTAACTTGGAACCAACAGCCTCTCAGAGCCACTCGCTGAACCCTTCCTTAAGCATTATGCAGAGCCTGACTCCCGTCAGCATGTCTTTCTCTCCTGTCATCCCTGGTGTGTCATTCAAGGGGATGGGATCTTAGCCCTGGGTCTGAACCTGGATCCACCTAGCTTCCAGTAGATCTTGCTTAACTCCTCTTTCAAGCTCTAGGATCAGACAGATGCCAGTCATGATGTTAATCTGCCCTATAATCCCAGATGCATTATCTGGAAGGAAGCATAGCTATGCATCTGAAGCTGAATTTACAAGGCTCCCATCTCCACTCACCAATTTCCTCCTGCAAACTCTAGGCTGAATGTGTTGCCAGTCCTGATGTCTATTAGCACTTCAATACCAAGTGTGTCAACTTTGGGGAAAGACCCATAGACCTGATTTTAACCTTGTTCCGTGACACTCACTGATCTCCTCTCCAAAGCTCTAAGAGCAGTGTCTCTCCTGTCTGAGTTCTACCTGTGCTCCAATCCAAGGTGTGTCATCCGAGGAAAGGATGAGTAGCCATTAATTCACCAGGTTCCCAGCACCACTCTCCAAATCCCTCCCCCAAGCTGTAGGCCCAGTCCTTTGAGTTTTGATATCCATCTTCTTTCAAATCTTAAGTGTGGGAGTCCTTGACCTCTACCTGCAACACTGCGTAGCATTAGAGAGCTTTTCCTGAGGAAGACTGGCAGTGTATCTTTATACGGCTGCTTACATTTTCAGGGAATAGGTATATTGCTATGATGCTTTGGTTTCTGTTGTTTGACTTCTAAGTTATTATTCCAGAGACAACTTTGTCCTCCCAAGAATAGAAAGGACCATTTACTGCTCCAGGACCTGATTGATTTAAATAATATTTTCCTTTCTAATTTATCTGATCTTTTTTCAGATGTTTAAACTGCAGATCCTATCCAGTCAATTGTCCCACATTAAGAGCTAAGGTAGCATGAGATTTAACCCCTTCTTCAATGATTTCTTAGGTGGTGAAATCTCTAGAAAAAATGGAAACAGGAAGGTTAGCAGGGAAGCTGACATGCAATAAGTGCAAGAAGGGTCATGAATTCAATGAACTAAGGCCATTAAAATCAATTGGTAATTACATTATGCCTATCTACCTCAGAGGTTGAGAAAGATTGTGGCTTTTACTGGTAATGTTAAGGGTAAAAGAATCAATTCCAGGTTTAGGAGGCATTTGTCTTGGACCCTGTGCAGGGAGGGCAGCAATGTTGCTATTTGAGTTACAGTATTAAAGAAGATTAAGGGACCTACTTTCTGCAGGAACTGCCTTTCTGCTTGCTTGCTATGGAGAGTCACACCCTGGTTGAGAAGAACCCACTGCAGATTCAGCTGACTCAGCTCCCAGAACCAGGACAGAATGCAGACCATCTTGATAATCTTGCTGATGGTCACGACTATGAAATGACTAGCAAGAATGAACACCCCATTTGCTTGTGAACTATATTTGAAATCTTCCCAAACTGTGAATGGAGAGTTTGTGGGTCAAACTGTCACCCCAAAGATCCCACTCCTAAACTTTGACTTATGTGATTGTTTTTTTTTTTCTGATTATGCTCCACAAGGTCTCCAGCTGAGTGTAAAAAGAAATGACTGCTAGCCCATGGGTTTGAGTACCAGGATAGGAAAATTGCTCTGAAAGCATTCTCATTTCATGCTTGTCCAGAAAGAAGCCTCTGGAAATGTGGGTAGAGGAGAGCTTTGTCTTCAAAGTATGGGAATTTGTCAAGAAAGCAAGACCCAAGATGAAATTACAGAGGAAGCCAGCAGTTCAACACTGCCTTAATGTGCTTGTGTAAGCCCCAGAAGTACTGCTCCAGAACAGGAGAGGGCTAAGTCTTGTTTATCTCCAGCAGAGAGGGCTCTGTGACTCTTTAGATAGAGTGTTCCTTCTATATTGACCATTCAGGGATGGTAATGGAATCTTTAGAAAAGGTTAGGAAAGGGCCTGGCCAAAAGAAAGTGAAAATGAGAGCAGCAGGAGTCATGGTTTGCATCCTGGTTCAGTGTTTCCCCTTGGTTGATTACTCTCACATCTCTGATGAGACCCCTATTCATATTTATCTTGATTTTAACCCATGGGCCCTGCATGTCGAAAAGGTTAGTAAATTTTGTTAAAGATAGAATTAATACAGTCCAACTGCTGGTCTTAAGGCAGCAGTACAAGCCAGCTCTGAGTGAAACAATCATGTAAGGTCAAGATTGACCACATCAAGTTAATAGAGGAAAATGTTAGAACTTAGCTTTGCTTAACCTAAATGTGGACATATTACGAGCGCATCTCAGTGTTTAAACTAGAAAAAGGCCTAAAATAACAAATTCCAGTCTTTGGAACCTGACCTTGGAATCACATACTAGGACCAGACAGCCAACCACAAAGTGCAGAATGGCCTCAAATAGCAGAAAAATGTAAACACTGAACACTGTGCCTTAGAGTCTGCAAAGATAAGATATCACTTTTGCTAACATACAGCCAAACCTATGCATTTGTCTGATGCAGTATGAAAACCAATGTTTTTTTTTTAGTTTTTTACAAGTTTTCACAGCTGTATTTCAATAACATAATGACATTAATTAGGACCATTCCCACCACCAGTGTTGACCTCCCTCAGGCCTAGTTCCCAGCATGCATCCCGTACCTCTACCCTTAACCCCCTAGACTGCTAGTGTAACAGGTACATTTTGCGTTTAGCTTGTTATAGTTTGGGTCTCTTGATTCTACCTTTGTTGACATTGGCTTGGGTATTTAGGGCTGACCATTTTTTATTTCCACTCTATGCTCCTGAGACCATTTGGCTCTTGGGTCCCATCCACTTTTTTTTTCTTTTCTTAGTTTGTAGGGAAACATATAAATGGGAGGCAGAACCAGATGATTTATGTTCTATGGTTCTGTAAAACAAAAAGAAGGGCCCCTATCTAGAAGCTATAAATATAAATAAAATTGAAAGAAAAGAAAAAATGGGGGGGCAGATGTGGCATAGTATTTTTTGCATAGGCTCAGTAAATATTGGCAAAATTAGAAAGAAAATGTCCTTGGCCTAAGAGATACAGAGTGTCTCTTCCCTTGAAGTACTTTGTCATGAGTCAGACTGCAGGCTCTGGGAATGTTAGCTGTCAAACCCCAAGGTCTTTCCTCATGGTCCCAAGAAAAATTCTGTTCAGTCGCAGTTGTCAGGGTCAGTCTTCTTTAATTAGTGATCCTGGGTTTTGCACAGATCCTATGATGGAGGGTCTTCTAATTTCATCTCACCATTAGGTAGTGAGATAGGGCAACTCGGCCCTTAGATCAGTTATTGCTGCTTCCTCATCATCCATGTGTCATATGAATCTACCCTGGTACAAGTTTGTGTCAGAGCAGTATTAAGGCTGCTCCCAAGGGGAGTTTGATTCCTGGTGCTGGTGTAGGGAACTCTGCCAGTTCTAAGACTGAGATCCAGGGATCAGGATTGAGTGGTCGATGTCCAATCACATGAGGTCTAAGTCAGGTCCCCATGATGATTGTTCAGGGTGGAAGGCACCCCTGCATTAAGAGATTCATGAGTTCTTACCCCTACTAAATGGAACTTCTTTCTATACATAAGATTTCCCCCATTTTAGTGTGGCTACGCAGAGATAAAAGCAATGCCAGACTATATTATTTGTGCATTTAGGTTAAAAATAACAAGTTATACAGTCTCTGTGGTCTGGTTTTGACCTGAATTCTTATCCAAAGCAAGAATTTTACTATAATTTCTTGATAAATAGAACCAAAACAGGCCCCCAAAAATAAAGAAGAAAAAAAAAAGAAAAAATGGGGTGAGGGGCTAACTATACTTGCAGAAATAAACACTAAGAATTATAACTATTAAGGAAGTAAACATATGAAAAAACAGATATTTCCATTGATATAATCTGAGGGTCCAGGGCATATTTTCTTTCTTTTTTTAAAATAAAGTATTTTTAAAATTTTTATTGTGGCAGAAGTGAATTACAAATCTTTCGCAGTAATATTTAAGGTACATAGTGACAGTGAATTAGGGGCATTCCCACCACCAGTGATGCCTTCCCTCCACCCTTGTTATCAGCATACATCCCATATCTCCCTCTTCTAGCCCCCAGAATACCAGTGTAACTGTTCCCTACTTGTACGCTTGCTGTAGGTAGGTATAGATTCTGTTGTCTCTTGATTTTGGGTTTGGTGTTCAGGTCTGCTAATATTTTACTTCCACTAAATATTCATGCAAGTATCTGGACCTGGTACCATGCATTTCCCCTCCCTCAATTTATGAGGCTGAACAAGATGATTCAAGCAATGTGTTTCTGTTGAAGATATAGAAAAAGAAAAAGGAGAAGAAAGAAAAACAACCAAAACCTAGAAGAGCTCCTACTAGGTGTTATAAATATCAATTTAGAAAAGGAAGGGAAAAAAGAAGAAAAAGGTAACAAAACAAAAAATAACAAAGCAATAACAAGAAAAGTACAAAAACACAAGCAAAAAAAGGAAAAAGAACAAACAAAAACCCAAAGCCAGCAACTACGCAAAAGACAAAAATAAGTAAAAAAAAAACAACCCAACCAGCAACTACATAAAAAGGTTTGTGCTTCTCCTCCTCCTCCTCATTTTCTTCTTCTTCTTCTTCTTCTTTCTTCTTCTTCTTCTTCTTCTTCTTCTTCTTCTTCTTCTTCTTCTTCTTCTTCTTCTTCTTCTTCTTCTTCTTCTTCTTCTTCTTCTTCTTCTTCTTCTTCTTCTTCTTCTTCTTCTCCTCCTCCTCCTCCTCCTCCTCCGCCTCCTCCTTCTTTTCCTTCTCCTCTTCCTCCTTCTCCTCCTCCTTCTTCTCCTTCTTCTTCCCCATCTCCTCCTCCTCCTTTCTTCGCAGAGGCATAGTAAGTATTGGGGAAGTTAGAAAGGGAATTCCCTTGGCCTAAGAGATTTCAGGTTTCTCGGCCCTTGAAGTATGAGAACCACTACAGGCTCCGTAATGCTCTTTTTTTCACTCCAAGATCTTTTTATGGTGCCAGGCATCTTTCCAGTCAGTTGTGGATGATATGATCAAGCCTCTCTAACTCGATATCTTGGTATTTACACAGGTCATAGGACGAAGCCTAGGGATAGTCTTTCCTTATAATTCTAGAAGTTCTGTTCCATCACTGTTGACAAATCAGACTTTTATAATTGGTGGTCTCGGTTTTTGCACAGACCCTAGGGAAAAGCCTGGAATAGAGCTTTTAAATTATAATTCTAGAAGTTGTTACAGTCAGACTTCTGGGATTGAGGATTTTGGTTTTTGTACAGATCCTAAGCCTAGGCTAGGGTCTTTTTTATTGGTACCAGTGTAAGTACTGCTCAGTCTTGGCTGTCAATGTCAGTCTTCAGTAGTTGGTAATCTTGGTCTTTGTATAGGCCAAAGGGCGATGTGTCTTCTGATTTCATCTTACTGTTAGGACATTCTGCTCTTGGATCAAATTATTGCTGTTTCCTCTTTATCAGGATATCATATCAAAACTGGTGTAAGTTGGTACTAGAGAGGTATTAGGGATTCCCCAGGGGGAAGTTTGGTTTCTGGTACTGTTGTGGGGAATGGTGTCGGTTTATGTCTGAGATATAGGTCTCAGGATTGGACGGTTGCTGCCAGGTAGGTCACATTGAGTCTAAGTTGGGTCTATATGACACATGCTCAGGGTGGGAGGCTCCCTTGTATTATAAAATGTATGGGTATGTATCTTTAGTAGGTAAGAGCTTGTTTCTATACATAAAATTTCCTCCTTTTTCAGTATGCCTTTGCAAAAAGGAATTATATTGCTGGTGCATTTGGGGTAAGAATGTCAGGCTACAGAATCTTTGTGCCTTGGTTTTAAACCTGAGCTTTCATCCCAGGAAAGACGTTTTCTTGTATGTTTTTATACCTAACAGAGCCAAAACAGGTGAAGCTAAAGAGAAAAAATATCCATGAATATATACTAAAAGAAATAAATAAAAAGGAATTTTAAAAAGGAATTAAAGGAAAGAATGTGTTTAAGGGGCTACCTTACATTTGGGAATATGCAGACTAGGAGGAATTGTTATAGAAATATTAAACATAAAGGAAATATAGGCTTTCCCATTAAATCTTTTGAGATATTCATGGAAGGGTAAAATACATGGGATATGTTCATCAGACATAGTGGTCTTGTTGAGTTTGAGAAGTGATTTGTAGTCATAAGGGATCAGGTAATGTCCTTGGGCTGGTTTTATTTCTGGAGCTAAAACAATAGCATGCAACAGTCCACATATGGGAGGGTGAGAAGAAGAACCAAAAAGCTTGAGTCAGTAGGAGTGTTGGTTGTAGTTTCTTGCCAAGGCATGAGATGTGGGGCTGAGAGAGTGTTCTTTCTTTGGGAGCTGGGTGATGGTTTATTGGGGCAGGAGGTTGGTTTCGGTACCTAATGGGTTAAGAACTGAGGGTAAAGAGAGTTAAATAAGGAAGGATAATGGATCAGGATTGGGGATGAAAGGATAGAGAATTTATGAAGGAAGGAGGAGGGATAATATATAAAAGGGGTTATATACACCTTGCGCTTGGATTGTTTATATTTTAGGTTTGGCAATCAGAGTGGAGTCCTCTGTCTAAAAACTCATGCTCACATAAAGACAAACATTAGTGATCTATTCTTAGGTTGTTGTTGGAGGCCTGACTCTCATAGACTGGGCCTGAGCTCTTAAGAAATAATTGAGTTAAGAAATGATAAGTAATTGGCTGATATACTGATTAGGAGAGAAAGGAGGGGAAAACAAAAGATAAGAGAGAAGAGAAAAAAAGAATAAGTAAATACTGTATAAATAAGTTAAAAAAGATTGGGCTGGTGCGTCGGTGTTGGAGGGTTTTTCACTTTCTAGGCTCTTCCTCACTGACAGGGGTGGGCTTTGCTAAAAAAGGGTTTCAGGGTTACAAAGTGGCTGAAGCCTTTTAGGATAAACACTGTTTTGGCATCTAGAGTACTAATCAGTGTAGTAGTGAGGACTATAAGATGTGACTACACTTAATAGTATTGTTCACTGCATCTTAAGTATAGAGGTATTTTTCCTAAGGAGCAACTGACAACAAGGACATTATTAAACATAGATTAAATTTATGAAGAAGAGTATTGGAGAGAGGGAAAGAAGAAGTAGAGGGAAAAAAGAGAAGAAGAGAGGGAAAGAAGAAAATTAAAAGAAAGTAGTAATTTGCAAAAACATGTTTGATGATTGGGACTTCTAACATAGGTCTGTGTTACGCCATTGACTGTTTCACGGTCTGAATGATCATATGCTTTGTGTCCTAATAGGAGACTTAAACAAAACAAAATGGTTAAATTAGAGTATTTTATCGAGACATTTGTCATAATGAGCACTGTGTACGGTATCCAGTATGATTTAATATCGAGGTTTAAGATTACAGTGTCCACCCTTTGTTTCCGAAGGCCTCTGTGGAACAAAGAAGGTAAAGGGTTGTTTTATACCTTGTAAAATTAAGGCATTAAAACATATTGTTAGTATTAACTACAGTTGGTGTCCCAGGGTTCCAATCATATTCTGCACCTGGTTCTGTGAATAAATACACCGGGACATTATTATAGACCTTTGTAGTTAGAGGTTAATTAAATACTTGTTCACTCTAGACCACTTTTTCCATTGATGGTCTCTTTGTTGTAGTGGATATTCGCAATTTTGTGTCCCCCCCCTTCCATTTCATTTGATCACTTCTCCTCGTTATATGTTGGCAACTATGGTGTTTGGAGTTTCTACAATTTTATTTATTTATTTATTTATTTATTTATTTATTTATTTATTTAGGTTTTTGGGCCACACCCGGCGGTGCTCAGGGGTTACTCCTGGCTGTCTGCTCAGAAATAGCTCCTGGCAGGCACGGGGGACCATATGGGACACCGGGATTCAAACCAACCACCTTTGGTTCTGGATCGGCTGCTTGCAAGGCAAACACCGCTGTGCTATCTCTCTGGGCCCGAGTTTCTACAATTTTAACCCTTGTATCTGTTCATGGAGTATTATATGTATATATGGTGTATATTCTAAGTACCTCAGAAAAGTGCTATGATTCTGTATTTATTCCTTCTTCTGGCTTACTATGTTTAACATAATATTTTCTAGGTCTATCCATGTTACTGCAAAATCCATGATTGTATCATTTCTAACTGCTATGTAGTATTCCATCGTGTATAAATACCACATCTGTTGCTGGGCATCGAGGTTGGTTTTAAATCTTGGCTATTGTGCTGACTGCAGCTATAAATAGTGTAGTGCATACATACTTTGGGATGAATATTCTTCAAATTTGGGGATAGGTACCCACGAGTGCGATTGCTGGGTCATATGGCAGCTAAATTCTGAGTTTACTAAGCACCCTCCATAATGTTTTCTATAGGGGTTGGACCAGGCAGCATTACCACTAGCAGTGGATGAGAGTTCCTTTCTTACCACATCCCCACCAACAAAGATTGGACCCATTATTTTTGATGTGTGCCATCCTCACTGGTATAAGGTGGTACCTCATTGTTTTCTTGATTTGGATTTCCCTAATGATGAGTGATGGTGAACGTGTTTTTATGTGCCTCTTGGACATCTGTCGGCATTCCTTGAAAAAGTGTCTATTAATTTATTCTCCCTATTTTTCTATGGCTTTATTAATTTTAGTGGAGCTCATCTTTCTGAGTGCTTTGTATATGCTATATAGCAACCCTTTATCTGATGTGTTGAGTGTAAAATTTTTTCCCATTCTTTAAGCTGTCTTCTAGTTTTAGCCAGTGTTTCCTTTGCCCTGCAGAAATTTTTAGTTTGATGTAGTCCCATTTATTTAGGTTTGATGCTATTACTCTTGCTATTGGCAATCCATCATCAAAGACTCTTTTTTTTTGGTTTTTGGGTCACACCCATCAGCGCTCAGGGTTCTATGGTCAGAAATGGCCCCTGGCAGGCACAGGGGACCATATGGGATGCCAGGATTCAAACCACCATCCTTCCGCACGAAAGGCAAACGCCTTACTTACCTCCATGCTATCTCTCCGGTCCTTATCAAAGACTTTTTTGAAGTGCAAGACTTAAAGTGTTCTTCCTATTTTTTTGTTCTTTAAAAGATTGGATTTTATTTGATTGGGCACAACAGGAACTAAATTATGAATAAAATAAAAGCTTGTTTATTATTGACGGTCTGCTGTGAATTTGTACAAAAGAGTTTCCATGTCTCTGCGCTCGAATGGGACTGCTGGTGAAGGGGCTCAGGGTGGAGGTCAGATGTGGGTTCTGGGGAAGGTCCTCAAGAACAGTCCTCTTCCCTGTGCTGCTGGAAGGGCCCAGGCTGCAAAGACTCGAGAGCATGAGGTGCCTGGACGGTTCCTATCACACAATTTCCTACACAACCACATGCGGTGCTTTACAGACAGAGGTACAATTTGGAAGGTAAAGTTCTGTCTTTGTCTCCATGAGGCAGCCTCCTCCCCCTGCAGCTCCTGCCTGCCACAGCATTTCCTTCCAGGCCTGTGCCATGGGCTGTCCACAGAGCCAGTATCTTGGTCTCAAGCTCTCGGGGTTGGTGCTTGTTATTTACTCATCTTCATCGTTGTCATCTTCCTCTCCAACTGACAGTGAGGTGCAAGGCCAGATCTGGCAGTAGCGATCAAGCCATTTCTCCACCATCTGAGTGACCAAGGGGTGGTTGTAGCAGCGTGAGCTCTTCTGCATGGCCACAAGCACACCACCCTCTGTCACGCAGCAATCCAGCCACTCCCACGGTAGCTTTTCCTGCTGTTCTTCATTGCCCAAGTCCTGGGCTGACAGGAAGTGCGCCGGGCAGTAGTTTCTTCACTGTCCACCAGAGGCAGGAAGGTGATGGTGATGTCTTCATCAATGTTGAGATTTGCGCTGCACCCCGAGTCCCATAACAGTCGTTTTCCATGGCCACCAAGGCTGAGAAGTGCCCCTTGTATAGCCCAGAGCAATAGGACTTTTCCAGCAAAAACTCTGCCCCCACAACAAAGGCAGATACACACCTTGAAACCACGTATATCCTAAAGTTTCTCCCTGAAAACTCATAATATTTTACTCCATAAACTATAATTGGTCGTCTAAGAATATGTGCAAGTACAAATATGTGTGTCTGTTCCAAACTTGCTCCAGGCTGGCTGGCGAGAGACAGGATGAAGGTCCAGTCTTCCTGCCACTGCTCCTCAGGCAAGGAAAAATGTAAACTGAAGCTCTGAGAATACCACAATTCCCAATTTTTCCATCGTGTGTAAAACTAGTGCGAGCATCATATAGGCTGTCGTGAAGGGCCTTGCGGAGCACTGAGTCTTTGTCATAGAGGCCCCAGGTGGCCTGCAGCACCCGAGTCAAGTCGGCAGTCACCCGTTATGCGGTTCCACAGGGCATAGAGGCAGCTGTCCAGACGGGTGGCCAGCTCCAAAGACCAGTTTATTATGGGGGATTCTTCTTCTAGCTCTTTCTGAACATCTCTATCAAGCACCTCATCAAATAATTTTTATTGGGCTGTTGGAGGTAAATCTTCAATATCTGCTGTCAGCGTGAATGTTACCAGATCCATCAGGAAGTAGCAGGCAAAGTCACCCTTTCTCTGGTGCAAAGAAGCGGCAAACTCACACCGAATCTGCTCCGTGAGTTCAAGACAAACCATTGCCGGGATACACTTGGCTGCTTGCTGAGAGACCTCTATGGCGAGCATGTCCTGCCTCTGAAAGTGGATGGCCAGATGCACCAGCGTGAAGCCCACGTTGAAAGCTGAAGGCCAGCTCAGCAGGCGCACTTCGTCTGCAGTGAGCTGGCAGGCGATGTCCCCACCTGAGGATTTGTATGGTTCAATAGCAGCCACGTCACCTTCGACAACCCCCCCACATGCATTGAAGAAGAGCCAGTCAGTCTTTTTCATCCTGTTTTTGATTTGCTTTAGCTTTATGAAATCCACTTCCAGCTCCTTCTTGCTGTCCACTGCCCCAGCCAGCTCGATCTTTTGGAAGTCCGTGTTTATTTCTGAGACCCGTCTAGTGGTGGGCGTGGACTATCTCTGGCTAATCCCACTACTGCAGTTTCCCATCCAGCGTGCAAGGTCCTGGTCATTGATGATGGAGGACGCCTCTTCCGTCAGGCCAGTTCTATTGTTTCAAGATTATTCGGTATGGGATGATCACACACATTTCTTTGCCTTGGCCAAGTTTTCGTAAGTGCAAATAGAACAAGTCCAGGGCTGGGTCCTTGTGTTGAGTTTATTTCTGTCATTGTATTGCTCACAAGGATCAACAGAAAAAGCAACTGGTCTTGAGCCAGATTCTGAGGACTACAGGGACTCAGTAGGGCTCCGGGTTCTGCGCTGAAATAAACACTGGGTACATGGAATAGCTCTCGGCCAGTTCAAGTACGTACACATATAGCATGACCATTTGTTTACATTTCCCATGCTGTATGTAAACTTCACCCTCGGTCTTGCACTAGAGTCTGGGCAGATCAATGGGCTGCTCGAAGGGTCCCAGTCTCGACCAACATCACTTGAGCTGCTCTTAAAGGGATCTTCTGTGATAATTGTCCCACTTGTTCTCTGGGCACGACACATGGTACACTTGATCGCAGACGGCCAGTTTTCATACGTACAATATTCACAGACCCACTTGATTCCACGTTCTGACATTGTGTACTTCTTGAAGTGAGTTATATCAGGCAGGAAAGGCTTTAGTCTCCAGGCTATAACCTCCAACCTTGCACATAGTTAGCAAATCACGCTTTAAATCAGGCCAGAGACAAGGTACAGGCTTCATGCTGGCTGAGTCTGACTTCCTCAGGAGAGATGCAAAACGTGCCAAGTCCTTCTGTCTGTCAGTAGCTAGGCCTGGCCCCTCTGCGCCTCGCTGCACGCTGCCTCCGCCGTTGGCCTCGTCAGGACATGGTCTCCAGGTAGGCCGCAGCTGCAGGAGGCGGGCAGGGGTGGCCGGGGGCTTGCGGGCTCTGAATGGCGGCAGCCGGGGTCCCCGGAGCCGAGTTCAGCGGCACAACGTCAAGGCCAACCGTTCTTCCTATTTTGTCCTCAATGAGCTTTATAGATTCGGGTCTGGTTTCAAGGTCTTTGATTAATTTTGATTTGATATTTGTGTAGGGTGTGTGGTATGGATCAATCTTTAGTTTTTTACAGGTGGTTATCCACCTCATCTGTTAATTCTCTGGCAGCTTATATTCTCTTTTGTACTTCAAAGAGACCTGCAGCAACGAACAACACAGCTACTTAAATTAAAGTAGGTATTAGCTAGCTGCCCTTTGTAGATGACTCCTGTAATGTTGCTGAATGTGTTTAGAAGCCATGGACTCTCTCTACAGTGCCCACTGTAAGAATGTTTTAATGTCTTAATTTTAATACTAATATGTTTATAATAACTTTTTAATGTTTTTATTCACAGTGGTCCTTGGAGATATAGGGTAGATGCCCTAGTTTCACACTACAATGTTCTATTAAGTATACTCCTAATACAGTGCTGATTATAATAATGCCTTTTCAATTATTCTAAATTATTCATTTTCTTTTTATTTATTTATTTGGTCACACCCAGTATTACTCAAGGGTTACTCCTGGCTCTGTGCTCAGAAATCGCTCCTAACAGTCTCAGGAGAACATATGGGATGGCGGGTTTGAACCACCATTTGTTCTGAATCAACTGTTTGCAAGACAAACACCTTACCACTGTGCTATCTCTCTTGCCCCTCTAAATTATTCATTTTCTATTTGATCATACTTGCTAATAAGAACTAATGTTTCTGTTCACAGTTATCTTTGAAAAAGGCAACTTCATGACATAGACTCTTACTACAGTGCTCATTCATTATGTTTTTGCAACTTATTTTTAATTAAGCTAGTTTACTATATCATAATGCATTTGCTCTCAGTTTGCATTCAGAAAGGAACTTGGATACTCAAGACTCATAATACAATACTCTATGGTGTAGACTCCTTTTACAGTGTTCATTATCACATTATTTAGTATTCTAGACTTAAAAATATAATTGTCCTTGGCTACAGAAACCTGATACCAACAACAGTGACTGTGTGAAAAATAAAAGTGTATTGGCACTACAAACAATGACTTGGGTTGGACAATCTAATATGCCTGAAGCCTAGAGTTGGTCTTGTGCCAGAAAACTTTAGGGGTAAGGTCTTCTTGTATTTAGGCCAAGGCTTTTTCTTTCCATGTTCCCTATATTTTGCTGGGCCTACTAAAAAGAAAGAAAAAGGCATGAGAACTGTTTTCTGGTTACCCGAGAATCATCTGAAATGAGAGTGATCTGGAAATGAGTTCTGGCCCATAAGATCACTCATTAAGTGATTGTGACAAGTCTTCAACCTCTCTTGACCTCAGAGTGATGTCTTTATTTAGGAAATTAATTTTATGGCTCTAAGCATTTGGTTTGGCAAGGATTAAAAATGTAGCTATGATTTGTAAATAAAAAGACCTATGTGGGGTCAGTACTGGGATCAACTCTGGGAACATTGGTAGAGGAAGATTGACACAGGTAGTGGGTTTGAGGCTGAAAATTGTATGTCAAAAATTCAACTATGAATAACTTTGTAAATAAAAATGACTTAAATAAAAATATTGTAAAAAATGTAATTGTTTTGAGAATGTTCTATGAACAGTCTACCTATAAAGCTTTTTCAGCAATGTTTACCCTCCCCAATTGTAAATTTTCTAGGAAATACAAAACTTTTCCATTTGACATACAAGCTTTATAATTTTGAAGCGCTTTTACCCTTTCCACCTTGGTCAGTTTGACAACTGCAACCTAATGATTGATTTTCTTATTTTAATTTTGACCAAAGTATATTACAAATTATTCACAGTAAAATTTTAGGTATATAGTGACATTGAATCAAAAGCATTTCCACCACCAGTGTTGTCCTCCCTCTCCCCCCATTCCCAGCATGCATTCTATATCCTCCTCCTTTGCTCCCCAGGCTGCTAGTATAAGTGGTCCCCTCTGTGTCTACCTTGTTGTAGATTGGTTATCGATCCTGTTGTCATTGGCTTTGGATTTGGTACCTAAGACTGATCTTTTTTTTTTCTTGGTTTTTGGGCCACACCCGGCGGTGCTCAGGGGTTACTCCTGGCTGTCTGCTCAGAAATAGCTCCTGGCAGGCACGGGGGACCATATGGGACACCGGGATTCAAACCAACCACCTTTGGTCCTGGATCAGCTGCTTGCAAGGCAAACGCCGCTGTGCTATCTCTCCGGGCCCAGACTGATCATTTTTTAATTTCCACTCAATATTCATATGGCTGTTTGGTCTTGGTAAACTCAGTTTGTAAGGCAGAGCAAGATGGTTCAAGCTATGTGGTTCTGTTTGAAGGAAAGAAGAAAAAAACGGGGGGATCTCACACAAGCAAAAAACAGGAGGAGTCCTTCTTTTTTAATTTTTTATTTTTAATTATGAGAACAAGGATGCAAAGAAAGAAGACAAGGTAAAGTTACAGTGGAAGGACAATCACCCATAACATAATTCTCAGAAGTCCCCTTGCTGATATCTTAACTTTGAAATTTTAGCCAAAGAACATTAAGATAAATAAGACAGAATCCATGTACAATTACTTGGTCCCTCAAGTCCCCAGATTGTAACACATTATAATATTTCTTAACAGCACACAAGGCAATCTAAAGCCATAAAACTTACGTAAGTCCTTAAACATTACAGGCATAGTATTTTTTTACATTTCCATATACATGCATATTAGCTTAAGTTAACCTCAAATTTAAGTAGGTTCTTTTTAAGGATTAGAGTCAAAGGAGCACAGTAAAAATGGTGTTAGAGTGGAAATTGTTGTTTGCATAGGCCCACCAAAATATGAGGGACATGGAAAGAAATAACCTTGGCCTAAATACAAAGAGATCCGACCCTGAAGTTTCCTGGCACAAGACCAACTCTAGACTCCAGGCAAGCTAGATCGTCCAATCCAAGACATTGTAGTGCCAACACACTTTTATTTTTCACACAGTCTCTGTTGTTGGTATCATGTTTCTGTATTAAAGATCCTGGAATCTGCATATCCTACATTGAAGTCAGGATGTGTAGCGTCCTCTCCTTTCACCTCACAATCAAAGGGCAATGCAGGGAGCCCTGTCCTGTAAGCAGGTCGTTGTTGTTGTTAAGTCTTCTCAGTGTTAAGGGAAGTCTCTTGAGCAGGTCAATGTCTGAGCAGTGTAGGTCTTCCGTGGTAGAGGATTGCTTCCAGGTGATGTTATAGACGAGCCTGGATGTTTTGTGGATGGCTTCCCTGGTTCAGGGGTGAATGGAAAATGCCCTTTCTTCTGAGGTCTGTGCCAGGTCGTTATGTCAATGTTCAGGGTGTAAGGTCCCTTTGCACTACAAGATTTGTGTGTTCCAATCTCTATTAGATAGGATCTTATTTGTATGTATAGTATTTTCCCATTTTAATGTGCCTATGCAAAAAAGAGCAATGCCACGTGGTGTTACTGGCGCATATGGGGGCCATAAAAACAATTCCAATGATTCCCATGATATGGTTCAATCATAAGCATTAAACTGGGGAATTCTTTCACCAAAATTCCTTGTTAAACAGCTCAAAAAGGGAAGATAAAAAGTGGTTAGAATCATCACTGTATAAGACAACATTTAGTAAGAATTATAACAGTCAGAAAAAACACAAAATATTCTAAAGAAATCCGTGTCCATTTTATGTATCTTGAAACAGTTTGGGGTTGTTACACACAATGCACGGCTTTGGTCTGTGATTAGGATTGTACACTACTGAAGTTAAAAAGAGTAATATAGGTTAGTGACGTTTGGGGGTTTAGAGAGTTAAGGAGTAAAAAAGAGCTTTGTAGGGGTCTGGGAAAGGGCAGAATACAAAATGAACATTCTGGATACGCAAAACATAACATAACAATAAAGAATACTCTTAATACATGAAGTACACGCCTGGTGTGGGGGGGATCTTGGTCCCCTGGACTAAGTGGTCAGCCCAGGGGGCCTATGGCTAGCTGTCCTGCCCAGAGCCCCCAACATACCAGTCAAACACACCCAGAAATCCTGGCATGCGGAGTGTTCTGAGCCCAGCCGTGCCTCTGTAGTTTTTGGATGCATAGGGAGGAATTTCTCACCCCCTCCCCCCAGGGCCTGATTAACCAGGCGTGGCCCTGAAGACCCGCCTGGTGTGGGGGGATCTTGGTCCCCTGGACTAAGTGGTCAGCCCAGGGGGCCTATGGCTAGCTGTCCTGCCCAGAGCCCCCAACATACCAGTCAAACCCACCCAGAAATCCTGGCATGCGGAGTGTTCTGAGCCCAGCCATGCCTCTGTAGTTTTTGGATGCATAGGGAGGTATTTCTCACCCCCTCCCCCCAGGGCCCGATTAACCAGGCGTGGCCCTGAAGACCCACCTTGTGTGTGGGGGATCTTGCTCCCCTGGACTAAGTGGTCAGCCCAGGGGGCCTATAGCTATCTATCCTGCCCAGAGTCCCCAAATATACAAGTCAAAGATGCCCAGAAATCCTGGCATGTGGAGTGTTCTGAGCCCAGCCGTGCCTCTGTAGTTTGTGAATGCATAGGGAGGAATTTCTCCCCCCCCCAGGGCCTGATTAACCAGGGGTGGCCCTGAAGACCCGCCTGGTGTGGGAGGGATCTTGCTCCCCTGGACTGGGTGGTCAGCCCAGGGGTCCTATGGCTAGCTGTCCTGTCCAGAGTCCCCAAACATACCAGTCAAACCCACCCAGAAATCCTGGTATGTGGAGTGTTCTGAGCCCAGCCGTGCCTCTGTAGTTTTTGGATGCATAGGGAGGAATTTCTCACCCCCTCCCCCCAGGGTCCGATTAACCAGGCGTGGTGACCCGCCTGGTGTGTGGGGGGGATCTTGCTCCCCTGGACTAAGTGGTCAGCCCAGGGGTCTATGGCTAGCTGTCCTGCCCAGAGCCCCCAACATACCAGTCAAACACACCCAGACATCCTGGCATGCGGAGTGTTCTGAGCCCAGCCGTGCCTCTGAAGTTTTTGGATGCATAGGGAGGAATTTCTCACCCCCTCTCCCCAGGGCCCGATTAACCAGGCCAGGCCCTGAAGACCCGCCTGGTGTGGGGGGATCTTGGTACCCTGGACTAAGTGGTCAGCCCAGGGGGCCTATGGCTAGCTGTCCTGCCCAGAGCCCCCAACATACCAGTCAAGCACACCCAGACATCCTGGCATGCGGAGTGTTCTGAGCCCAGCCATGCCTCTGTAGTTTTTAGATGCATAGGGAGGAATTTCTCACCCCTTCCCCCAGGGCCCAATTAACCAGGCGTGGCCCTGAAGACCCGCCTGGTGTGCGGGGTATCTTGGTCCCCTGGACTAAGTGGTCAGCCCAGGGGGCCTATGGCTAGCTGTCCTGCCAGAGCCCCCAACATTCCAGTCAAAGTAGTCCTTCTTGACGCTATAAATATTTGTTTAAGAGAAGAAAGGGAAAAAGGAAGAAAAACATAGCAACAATACTAAAAAATCAAACTAAATCCCTGAAAAGCACCAGAGCAATAAATACAACAACCAAACAATAATCCTGGTTCTGAAATAAAAACAAAGCAGAGCTCAAAAAACCTAAATCAAAACAAAGCAAAACAAAAACAAAAACAAAACAAAAAACAAAAATAACAATAATAATAATAAAAATTAATTTGTGCTTATTTTGCATAGGCACAGTAAAAATTGGGGAGATTAGAAAGAAAATTTCCTTGGCCTAAGAGATACAGGGTTTCTCTGCCCTTAAAGTATACTGTCATGTGCATAACTCCAGGTTCCGTACCTGTTCATTTACTCTCCCCTGGTCCTTTTGTGGTGTCTGGAAACTATCTGCTCAGTCATGGATGATGAGATCATGCCTCTGTAACTAAAGGTACTGGTATTCATACATGTCAAAGGATGAAGTCTTTCCTTACAGTTCCAGAAGTTCTGTCCCGTCACTGTTATTTTAATCAATCTTCTGTGGTCTTGGTTTTTGCACAGATTCTAGGTTGAAGCCTAGGATGTAGCATTTCATTATTTTTCCAGAAGTTCCGCTCAATTGTAGTTGTTACAGTCAGACCTCTGGAATTAGAGATCTTGGTTTTTGTACAGATCATAGGCCAAAGCCTTGACTAGGGACTTTTTTAGTGGTCACAGAATAAGTTCTGCCCAGTCATGTTTGTCACAGTCAGTCTTCTGTAGTTAGTGATCTTGGCTTTTCACAGATCAAAGGATGACATGTCTTCTGATTTTATCTTATGTTGGTGAGGTAAGACAATCTTTTCTTAGATCAAGTTGTTGCCATTTCCTCATTGTCAGGATGTCATATCAAATCTGGTGTCAGAGCAGTATTAAGAATTTCCCAGAGGGAGTTTGGTTCTTGGAGCTGTTGTGGAGAACTATGTTGGTTCTATGCCTGAGATCTAGGGTTCAGGGTTGAATGGTGGCTGTCTAATCACGTGAAGTTTAAGTTGGGACCATATCTCATATGTTCAAGGTGTAATGATTGATTTTCTATGTCTTTATATGTGTGTGTATTTTCCACCTATATGTCATTTTAATATCTGTCTGCATTTTACATAATGTCTGTCTATGTTGTATATAGTCCTTCCCTTTACAAAACTCACTGTACATAACTCTTCCTCTCCCCCTCCACTTACCACTTTACAAATCCTTTTCTATTGTTTCCTTTCATTTTATCACCCCTGATTTATTATTACTTTCTATTTAACCCCCTTTTCCCTTAATTCTTCATTCCTTAGGAACTGCAATATTCTCCACACCCCCATACCTTCCATTTCCCTTTTCTATGGACTGCTGCTTATGACTAGATTCAGCTTATGAGAGAGCCTTGGCTCTAGGACTTGTTCTGATCTGCATCTTCTGTGAACAGTTTTTCAGACTGCCACAAGATCACTTTTTTGGCTGAAGCTGTGCACTGAATTTTATCCATTTAGTGTATTTAAAAAGACTTAAAGGGAATGTTTATATATCCTTTGAATATTTAGGTCTATTCCCTTAATAAGTCTAATTCTTTATTGTGTATTTCTTTATGTAGATGTAGACGCCCTTTTATCTTTATTTAAACACCTTGATTACAGACATGATTGTAGTTGGGTTTCAGTCATATAAAAAACACCCACCTTGGGGCCGGAGAGATAGCATGGAGGTAAGGCGTTTGCCTTTCATGCAGAAGGTCATCAGTTTGAATCTGGCTTCCCATATGGTCCCCCGTGCTTGCCAGGAGCAATTTCTGAGCATGTAGCCAGGAATTTCCCCTGAGCACTGCCGGGTGTGACCCAAAAATCACCAAAAAAAAAAAAAAGCAAAACAAAAACACCCGCCTTTACCAGTGCAACATTCCCATTCCCAGTGCCCCCTTTCTCCCTCTTCCTGACCTGTATTCATATCAGGTATTCTACTTCTCTCACTCATTTAACATTGTTGTGGTAGTTCTTAGTGTAGAATTTCTCCAACTGCATTCACGACTCTTTGTGGTGAGCTTTGTATCATGAGCTGGTCCTTCTGGCCCTCATCTCTATTGTCTCTGAGCATTATTATAATAATGTCTTTTTCTTTTCTTATTTTCCCCCCATTTCTTCCAGGATCTCGTGTTTCATGGAATAGGGTTTCTCAAAATAGTCTCTAATTACCCTTTGGATCTCTGTATTATTTGTAATGATCTCCCCTATATCATTTCTAATCCAGTTTATTAAGTTTCTCTCTGTCCCTTTCTTTTTGAGTTTTTCTAGTGGTTTATAAATCTTGTTTATTTTTTCAAAGAACCAACTTTTCCTGTTGTTGATCTCTCTGATTGTTTTTTTTTTGAGGGGGGGTTTCCATTTTATTGTTTTCTGCTCTAAGCTTTGCTATTTTCTTCTGCTTACTTATTTTGGGTTCATTTTGTTGATCATTTTCTAATTTTATAAGCTGTGTCATTAAGCTATTTGTGTAGGCTCCTTCTTCCTTACTGATGTGTGCTTGCAACTTTGGTTTTGAGTCTGCGTTTTTTCTGACTATTTAGATGTGTTTCTTGTAGGCAATAGAATGTTGTATTCAGCTCTATGATCCATTTGCCACTCTGTCTCTTAACTGGTGCATTTGGCCCATTTGTCATTGAGAGAGATAATTGTCATGGGATTTAAAGCCATCTTTGTGTAGAAGTTTGGTATGTGTTTAGGCCTGTCTTGTCTTAAAGTGGACTTTTCAGTTTATCTTTTTAAGTTTGGTATTGAATCTGTAAAGTTTCTGAGCTGTGTTTATCTGTGAAGTTATATATACTTCCTTCAAAACTAAAAGTGAGTATGGCTGCGTGCAGTATTCTAGGCGAAGCATTCATTTCATGGAGTTTTATCACTATCTTCCACCACTGCCTTCTTACCTTGAGGGTTTCTTGTGACAGGCCTTCTGTAAATCTTAAGGATGCTCTTTTGAATGTAATTTTCCTTTTTAATCTTGCTGCTTTTAGTAGTCTATCCCTATCTTTGGAATTCCTCATTATGTCTAGTTTATATCTTGGGGTGCTTTTTTTGGGTCTCTTTTAGCTGATAATACTCAAGTATGCAGATTTATTGCATGCAGTCTTTATCTCTGGGAGTTTCTCTGTAATGATGTCCTTGACTGTTGATTTTTCTGGGGATTTTCTTCTGGGTCTCTGAGACTCCAATGAATCTTAAGTTGTTTCTGTTGAGTTTATCAAAGACTTCTATTTTCATTTGGTCACATACTTTGAGGATTTATTCCACTGTCTGATCATTTTCTTTAAGGTTCTTTTCCAGTCTCTTCTGCTGTATAAAATTTTTCTGAACCTCATCTTCTATCACATTGATTCTCTCTTCAGCTGCTCCCATTCTGTTGGAGAGGTTTTCCATTGAGGCCTTTACCTCATCTACCAAGTTTTTAGTCCTGTTACTTTAGCTTGGAGTTTTCTGATTTCCATCTTTGTGATCTGTTCAGCTCAATCTATGCTTTCTTTGAGTTCTCTGAACATCCTCCATATTTCTACTCTAAACTCCCTATCTGAGGGGCTAACCAGGTGGTTGATACTTTTTGGGTCATCAAAACTGCCATATTCTTTCTCTCTATATAGTGTTGTCCTGCGTTGTTTACCCATTACCATGCTGGTAGTGTGGTTTTTACTATGTGTTGTGGTGAGATTCATGTGCTAGAAGATGTGCACAGCCAAAGAGCAATGCAGAGCTCATGTTTCTATGGCTCTTTCCTTATTGGGTAGAGATAGCTTAATCTGTGCTGGACCCTGAAGATATTATGTTCACTGCTGTCTTCTTGGCTGCCTCACGCAGGAAAACAGAAAATTAGGCAGGGAATGAGGCAGCAACCATTTATAATGGCTCTCTTGTGCCCAAACACATGGCAGGAATCAACCTCCACTCTTATTGGGTGGGGACAGCTTACCCTGTGCTGGACCTTGAAGTGATTATGTTTGCTGTCGTCTTCTTGGCTGCCTCCTGCAGGAAAGCAGAAAAACCCGATTATAAGATACTATTTAAAATTTTTATGGCAGGGAACTATAAAACAAAGCATAATATGTCAAATATGTCCCTTTCCCTTTAGCCATAAACTTTGTTTCTCAGTAGCCTGGACTAGTATGAACCAATTCTTGACTGCTGTAATTAATTATAGTTATTTTGAGCTGGGAGTCAATGGAACCACTTCATTTTTTCAGCTGGTACTTTTGAGATTCAGCAGTTGTGCCAAACTGAGTTTTCAAAACCACTGACATCCTCTCCCCTCCCCCCTTTTGGATTTGCTTAGTAGAAAATTATGGTATATGTGTATCTATTGTTTCTGTTTTATGCTAGAACCAGGTTATAGGAATTATTTAGCTTGCTAATATTACCCTTATATGCACCAATAGTATACTGTGGAATTGTTTCTTTTTGCATAGGTACAATAAAATGGGGGAAATCTTAGGTACAGAAAAAAGTTCCTGTTTAATAGGGATAGCAACTCCAAAATTTTTATGTTGCTGGGGGTCTTCCACCCTGGATATTTGTCGTAGTGACTTGGCTTAGGCTTTAGTTGCTCAGACATTGGCCATTCACCCCAAAACTTGGGTCCCATCTTGGGAACTCATACACTTTCTATACCATCACCTGGAAGAGACCTTTTACTGGGGCAGGCCCTACAACTGCTTTGGCACTAACTTGCTGCAGGGTGATCTCCTACGCCACCTTGATGATGATTTGTAAGTCAGCAACTACTTGTCTTCAGGGTGGGTTTTCTTGCCACACCACCTAACAGTAAGCTGAAACCAGCAGATTTTGTAATGCTCTGACTTTTGACATAGTATTAGTGCAAAATCAATACCTTTAATTATTGAAACCTGATTGTGATAACTGTAATTGAGAACTTTTTTGGAGACCATGAAAAGATTGGGGTTACACAAGTTGGTATACCTGGAGCCTATAGTTGGTCTTATGACAGGTTGCTTCATGCATAAGGATATCCATTTTTAAGTCAAAGGTTATTTCTTCTATTTCTCCAACTTTTGTGCACATATGCAAAAAAACTGCCTTTTTATTTTTCATATAGGGGCTCCTGCTTTTTGCTTAAAATCTTGAGACATGGATTACTGTTTTACTCTCTATTTCTGCATTTTCTATAAAATTAAGTATGGGGAGTTGTTGGATAATCAGTTTTTACTCTATTCAGGATGCTTCTTCTTTGCTTGTGCTTGTGACTCATGAATTGGAAGTACCTCGGGATTGATTCACTATCCCTATCTGTTCTCCACCCTTGGGAGTAGTCTTTTTCTTCCTAATAAAGACCCTGAGTCACTGGGAAAAGCTGATTGTAGTTTTGGTTCCACAGCTGGCCTGGCCTATTTTTCTGCTGGTATCTTTTGCCAGCTGACAAAAAGCTTGTGGTGGAAGTTTCCTTCACCTGTTTTTGTTTTGTTTTGTTTTTTCACTCTTGTGTGGATTAATTGCTGTCTCACCATTGCTTCCAGACCCATGTTCTGCAATTCCTCAGGATTGGTGCATGAGGCTTCTGCTTCACTCACTACCTCAGTGAGGAGCACCTTCCCTAGTTCTGGCCAGAATCCTTCAAAGTATGCCTTAATCCTGTCTGCAAAAAGCAACCATTCACCATAATAGTATAGTCACAATTATCTCAGAAATTGAATCAAGGCATGAAGATTTTACAGGAAAAAACTTTTCTCCTATTAAAACATTTACAGCTGTGACAAAAATAATATATTGGGTAATTATTTTCTACTGACAGTGCTGTGTAACAAGCAATCCCAAAGTTCAGTGTTTTAAACAATAGTTAATTATTTTGGGGGGATTGGTTTTAAGGCCACACTCAGTGACACTCAGGGGTTACTCCTGGCTATTCACTAAGGAATTGCTCCTAGCTCGGAGGACCATATGGCATGCCAGGGATTAAACCCAGGTCTGCCTTGGGTCAGCTACATAAAAGGCAAATGCCCTACCATAGTGCTATCCCACCAACCCCAACAATATTTAATTCTAACAGTTGGTTTGAACTTTCTGTATACTCCGAAGGTCAAATTCAATTCTTCTCTTTAATTCTGATAACAGAAACTATGAAGGTTATTTTCATACTAATAATGGAGTCACAAAAAATTAAGCTAATCCAAGCAAACATGCTATGTGTACTTTTTTATTTGTTTTTAGGTCACACCTGGTGCTCCTGGCTCTGAGCTCAGAAATCACTCCTGGCAGGCTCGTGGAACAATATGGGATGCTGGGAATCAAACCTGGGTCCATTCTGTGTTGACTAAGTGCAAGGAAAACACCTTACCACTGTGCTATCTCTCTGGCCCCAAACCTTTTTGTTTTGTCTTTGTTTTGGTGTCAATCTGGTGGTAATAAGGGGTTACTCCTGGCTCTGACCTCAGAAATCATTTCTGGCAGACTCGGCAAACCATATGGGATGCTGGGAATCAAACCTGGGGTCCGTCTGTGTTGACCACGTGCAAGGCAAATGCCTTACTGCTGTGCTATCTCTATGGCCTAAAACCTTTTTTGTTTGTTTTGGGGTCACACCTGGTGGTGCTCAACTTCTTGGCTCTGTTGTTCTCCCAGCAAGTGTGATGACAACTTAGACAACAAGTCTAGGTTCGGTTTTCTTGCTGGAGGTTTTGGTGGCTTACAAGAGGCATCAGAGAGAAGCTGAGGAGCTTGAGGGGCCCACTGTCCTGTCACTCATTCAGGATCGGGAGCAAGCTAGGGGTTAGGAGATTAGCTGGTAAGAACACGCATTCACGCAGCTGAGGATAATGCTGTCGGAAAAGCAAAGTCCATTTAATGAAGGTTTTACATGACCATTTATAGAGTTCCAGGGAGAGGCAGTATGCAATGTCATTTCTCTGAACACCAGATGTTTACATTAGATATTGATGTGCTCGTTCCACTTGCATATGTGTCAAAGACATGGAAGAGGAGATTAAACTAAAAGCAGGTAGGCAGTCCCATGCTGACTGCCTCAGATCATGGTGGCAAGTGATAACAGGGAGAAGGGTGGGGTGAGCTACATGAGGCCCATCTTTGGAAATGTCAGGCTGTTGTTAGAGCAAGAAATATGGCTTTTAGCCATAAAGGTTGCCACACACAAAGTTATTCATGATTAAATTTCAAGTGTACAATGCTTCAATACCAACCCATTTATCAGAGTCCATTATCCTCTACTGATGTATCCACTTTTTCTCTTGCCAACAAACCTATATTAATAACCTTTATTAATTTATAATAACAAATAATTGGCACAAATTTTTTCCTCCCTCTCAGGCACAGTGGTTTACATTACTATTACTAATAGGGTATTATGTATGCCACTTTATCTCCTTTTAGCACATAGTCCTGGTTTGGAGTCACCACTTCCCTCTTTGTAGTGTCATAATTGTGATCCATTCCCTGACCTAGCCCACTTTTCTGACTCCCTAGCCACAATCCTGTCAAGAACCAGTTCTCCTGCTCTTCACTTCAGTTGCATTCTGGTGTTAATTACTTTCCTGCATGTTTTCTTTATATACCACAAAAGAGTGAGATTATTGAGTGTCTGTCCCTTTTCCTCATATTCATTTCACTGAGCATATATTCCATATTCATCTACGTATTAGCAAATTGCATATCCATTTTTCTTGCAGCCAAGTAGCATTCCACTGCGTATATGTACCATAACTTCTTTATACAGTCATTTGTTCCTATCACCAATGTTTTGTTTCATTCTATTTTTGTTTTGGGGGGGTCACACTTCCATGATAAGAGGTTATTCGGATCAGGATCAGGGATCATATGGGATGCTGGATATTGAAACAAAGTCAGCCACGTGAAAGGCAAATGCCTTACTTGCTGTGCTATCACTCTGGCTCTCATGTCCGCACTGTTTTTTTTTGTCTTGTCTGGCTTTCTTTTTTAATTTATTTTTATTTTTTTATTTTATTTAAACACCTTGATTACATACATGATTGTGTTTGGGTTTCAGTCATGTAAAGAACACCACCCATCACCAGTGCAACATTCCCATCACCAATGTCCCAAATATCCCTCCTCCCCACCCGACCCACACCTGTACTCTAAACAGGCTCTCCATTTCCCTCATACATTCTCATTATTAGGACAGTTCAAAATGTAGTTATTTCTTTAACTAAACTCATCACTCTTTGTGGTGAGCTTCCTGAGGTGAGCTGGAACTTCCAGCTCTTTTCTCTTTTGTGTCTGAAAATTATTATTGCAAGAATGTCTTTCATTTTTCTTAAAACCCATAGATGACTGAGACCATTCTGCATTTTTCTCTCTTTTTCTGACTTATTTCACTCAGCATAATAGATTCCGTGTACATCCATGTATAGGAAAATTTCATGACTTCATCTCTCCTGACAGCTGCATAATATTCCATTGTGTATATGTACCACAGTTTCTTTAGCCATTCATCTGTTGAAGGGCATTTTGGTTGTTTCCAGAGTCTTGCTATGGTAAATAGTGCTGCAATGAATATAGGTGTGAGGAAGGGGTTTTTGTATTGTATTTTTGTGTTCCTAGGGTATATTCTTAGGTGTGGTATAGCTGGATCATATGGGAGCTCAATTTCCAGTTTTTGGAGGAATCTCCATATTGCTTTCCATAAAGGTTGAACTAGACGGCATTCCCACCAGCAGTGGATAAGAGTTCCTTTCTCTCCACATCCCTGCCAACACTGTTTATTCTCATTCGTTGTGATGTGTGCCATTCTCTGTGGTGTGAGGTGGTATCTCATCGTTGTTTTGATTTGCATCTCCCTGATAATTAGTGATGTGGTGCACTTTTTCATGTGTCTTTTGGCCATTTGTATTTCTTCTTTGTCAAAGTGTCTGTTCATTTCTTCTCCCCATTTTTTGTTGGGATTAGATGTTTTTTTTTCTTGTAAAGTTCTGTCAGTGCCTTGTATATTTTGGAGATTAACACCTTATCTAATGGATATTGGGTGAATAGTTTCTCCCACTCAGTGGGTGGCGCTTGTATCCTGGGCACTATTTCCTTTGAGGTGCAGAAGCTTCTCAGCTTAATATATTCCCATCTGTTAATCTCTGCTTTCACATGCTTGGAGAGTGCAGTTTTCTCCTTGAAGATGCCTGTAGTCTCAATGTCCTGGAGTGTTTTGCCTATGTGTTGTTCTATATATCTTATGGTTTTGGGTCTGATATCGATGTCTTTAATCCGTTTGGGTTTTACCTTTGTACATGATGTTAGCTGGGGGTCTAAGTTCAATTTTTTGCAAGTGGCTATCCAGTTGTGCCAACACCACTTATTGAAGAGGCTTTCCCTGCTCCATTTAGGATTTCCTGCTCCTTTAACAAAAATTAGGTGATTGTAAAACTGGGGAACATTTTTGAGTATTCAAGCCTATTCCACTGATCTGAGGGCCTGTCCTTATTCCAATACCATTCTGTTTTGATAAACATTACTTTGTAGTAAAGTTTAAAGTTGGGGAAAGTAATTCCTCCCATATTCTTTTTCCCAATGATTGCTTTAGCTATTCTAGGGTGTTTATTGTTCCAAACAAATTTCAAAAGTGCCTGATCCACTTCTTTGAAGAATGTCATGGGTATTTTTAGAGGGATAGCATTAAATATGTATAATGCCTTGGGGAGTAATGCCATTTCGATGATGTTAATCCTGCCAACTCATGAGCAGGGTATGCATTTCCATTTCTGCATGTCCTCTCTTATTTCTTGGAGCAGAGTTTTATAGTTTTCTTTGTATAGGTTCACATTTTTAGTCAAGTTGATTCCAAGATATTTGAGTTTGTGTGGCAATATTGTGAATGGGGTTGTTTTCTTAATGTCCATTTTTTCCTTATTACTATTGGTGTATAGAAAGGCCATTGATTTTTGTGTGTTAATTTTGTAGACTGCCACCTTGCTATTTGAGTATATTCTTTCTAGAAGCTTTTTGGTAGAGTCTTTAGGGTTTTCTAAGTAGAGTATCATGTCATCTGCAAACAGTGAGAGCTTGACTTCTTCCTTTCCTATCTGGATTCCCTTGATATCTTTTTCTTGCCTAATCGCTATAGCAAGTACTTCCAGTGCTATGTTGAATAGAAGTGGTGAGAGAGGACAGCCTTGTCTTGTGCCAGAATTTAGAGGGAAGGCTTTTAGTTTTTCTCCATTGAGGATAATATTTGCCACTGGCTTGTGGTAGATGGCCTTAACTATATTGAAAAAGGTTCCTTCCATTCCCATCTTGCTGAGAGTTTTGATCAAGAATGGGTGTTGGACCTTATCAAATGCTTTCTCTGCATCTATTGATATGATCATGTGATTTTTATTTTTCTTGTTGTTGATGTTGTGTATTATGTTGATAGATTTACGGATGTTAAACTATCCTTGCATTCTTGGGATGAAACCTACTTGTTCATAGTGGATGATCTTCTTAATGAGGCATTGAATCCTATTTGCCAGGATTTTGTTGAGGATCTTTGCATCTGCATTCATCAGCGACATTGGTCTGTAATTTTCTTGTTTTGTTGCATCTCTGTCTGGTTTAGGTATCAAGGTGATGTTGGCTTCATAAAAGCTATTTGGAAGTGTTTCCGTTTGTTCAATTTCATGAAAGAGTCTTGCCAGGATTGGTAGTAGTTCCTCTTGGAATGTTTGAAAGAATTCATTAGTGAATCCATCTGGGCCTGGGTTTTTGTTTTTGGGCAGACATTTGATTATCGTTTTAATTTCATCAATGGTGATGTGGGTGTTTAGATATGCTACATCCTCTTCCTTAAACCGTGGAAGATTATAAGAGTCCAAGAATTTATCCATTTCATCCAGGTTCTCATTTTTAGTGGCGTAGAATTTCTCAAAATAGTTTCTGATTACCCTTTGAATCTCTGTCATATCAGTAGTGATCTCTCCTTTTTCATTCCTAATACGAGTTATCAAGTCTCTCTCTCTCTCTCTCTCTCTCTCTCTCTCTTTGTTAGGATTGTCAGTGGTCTATCAATCTTATTTATTTTTTCAAGGAACCAACTTCTGCTTTCGTTGATCTTTTGGATTGTTTTTTGGGTTTCCACTTCATTGATTTCTGCTCTCAACTTTGTTATTTCCTTCTGTCTTTCTATTTTTGGGTCCTTTTGTTGAGCACTTTCTAGTTCTATTAGCTGTGTCATTAAGATACTCATGTAAGCTCCTTCTTCCTTCCTGATGTGTGCTTGCAAAGCTATAAATTTTCCTCTCAGTACTGCTTTTGCTGTGTCCCATAAGTTCTGATAGTTTGTGTCTTTATTGTCATTTGTTTCCAGGAACCTTTTGATTTCCTCCTTGATTTCATTCCGGACCAACTAGTTATTGAGGATGAGGCTGTTTAACTTCCAGGTGTTAAAGTTTTACTTCTGAGTCCCTTTGGAATTCACAAATAATTTCAGAGCCTTGTGGTCAGCGAAGGTAGTCTGCAAAATTTCTATTCTCTTGATCTTATGGAGGTATGTTTTATGTGCCAGCATGTAGTCTATCCTGGAGAATGTCCCATGTACATTGGAGAAGAATGTGTATCCATGTTTCTGGGGATGGGGTGTCCTATATATATCCACTAGGCCTCTTTCTTCCATTTCTCTTCTCAGGTTTAGTATATTCTTGTTGGGTTTCAGTCTGGTTGACCTATCCAGTGTTGACAAAGCCGTGTTGAGGTCCCCCACAATTATTGTGTTGTTATTGATATTATTTTTCAGATTTGTCAACAGTTGTATGAAATATTTTGCTGGCCCCTCATTCGATGCATATATGTTTAGGAGAGTTATTTCTTCCTGCTCTACATACCCCTTGATTAATATAAAATGTCCATCCTTGTCCCTTACAACCTTCCTGAGTATAAAGTTTGCATTATCTGATATTAGTATGGCCACTCCAGCTTTTTTATGCATGTTGTTTGCTTGGATAATTTTTCTCCAGCATTTTATTTTGAGTCTATGGTGCATTTTTTGTAGGCAGCAGAAGGTTGGATTGAGTTTTTTGATCCATTTAGCCACTCTGTGTCTCTTGACTGGTGCATTTAGTCCATTTACGTTGAGAGAAAGAATTGTCCTGGGATTTAACGCCATCTTTATATTGAAATTTGGTGTGTCTTTTGGTTAGTCTTGTCCTAAATTAGGTCATTCAGTTTTTCTCTTAAGACTTGTTTTGAGTCTGTAAAGTTTCTGAGCTGTTTTTTGTCTGTGAAACCATGTATTCTTCCGTCAAACCGGAAAGTGAGTTTTGCTGGGTATAGTATTCTGGGTGAAGCATTCATTTCATTCAGTCTTGTCACAATATCCCACCACTGCTTTCTGGCCTTGAGTGTTTCTGGTGACAGGTCTGCTGTAAATCTCAAGGATGCTTGCTTGAACGTAATTTCCCCTTTTGATCTTGCTGTTTTCAGAATTCTGTCTCTATCTGTGGGATTCGTCATTGTGACTAGGATGTGTCTTGGGGTGGTTTTTCTGGGGTCTCTTTTGGTTGGTACTCTTCAAGCATGCAGGGTTTGATGACATATATTCTTTAGCTCTGGAGGTTTCTCTTTAATGATGTTATTGACAATTGATTCTTCCTGGAAATTTTCTTCCTGGGTTCCTGGGACTCCAATGATTCCTAAGTTGTTTTTGTTGATCTTATCATAGACTTCTATTTTTATCTGTTCCCATTCTTTGACTAATTTTTCCATTGTCTGTTCATTTGCTTTAAGTTTTTTTCCAATTGCTCCTGTTGTATGGAATTGTTATGTATCTCATCTTCCACAGCACCAAGTCTATTCTCAGCTTTTGATACTCTGTCCCAGAGCTTATCCATTTTACTTCATTTACTGACTTTTTCAGGCCTGTTAGTTGACATGTTATTTCAGTTTGGAGTTTTGTCATTTCCGTCTTCATGTTTTCTTGGTTCTTATTAGTGTTCTGTTCAACTCGATCCATGGTTTCTTTGAGTTCATTGAGGATCTTCCATATTGCTAGTCTAAAGTCCTTATCTGAGAGGTTGATTAGTTGGTTGGTCATTATCTGGTTATCAGAATTGTCATCTTCATTCTCTATGTCTGATGCTGGCCTGCGTTGTTTCCTTATTTTCTCACTTGTATTGTGGGTTTTTCTACGTGTTGTGGTGGTATTCATTGGCTATATGATGCAGGCAGCACACTACTCTGGCTCCGCCCTTTCTGGATGCCTCTAAGGGAGGGGAGTCTTCCGTGGATGAAGCCTCACACAGGATCAAATCTTAGGCCCGAGCTCGCAGCAGAGTAGCCAGTCCAGGGAGTAATGCTTGCTTCTGTGATCCAGCACAGTTCTTAGTGTGATTTTTTCTTCTTGTTGCAATGGTGTTCTTTTCTTAGAAAAAGTGCATGGCTGCGTAGTGAAGTGGATCCAAAGTGCTCTGCTGGAGCCTCTTTTCGACCCACTTCCAAGAGGTTCATGCAACAGGATCGTAGACAGACAAACACAGACAGCACTCACATTGTTTCACAGTCATGTCCCCACTGTTTTATATTGAAAAATTCAAGCAGAAAGTTTTGGAAGAATTTTTCATTGCATTCACATGCTCTTTACTCATGTAATTGATATATACTATACTTTCCTTTGTACACTAGCCATATCTTTATCCAGTTATCATTTATTTGTGATGCATTACAATATAACTTTAATACTTCAATATTTTTCACAAATGCTCAGAGCTCAATGTTACTTTGGTGCTAGAATTAAATCCAGCAGTGCTCAGGGCTTGCTCCTGGCTCTACCTCTATGCTCAAGGATCACTCTTGGTGGGGAATGGAGGTCAGGATTTCTGGGTTTGAACCTACATTGGCAAAGTTATCAAAGAAAGATCTACACTCTATAAAATGTCCCAATGTGAAGTAGAGATAATAGGAATGGACACTAACATGATGCTGAGAAAGGAGATGATTCAGTACTTCTTCTGTTTGGAAGAAGAAAAGGGAAAGAAAAAAGTAACAAAACAACAAAAAATAGACAAGACAAAAACAAAACAAAACACTGATAAGGGTGTAGCAAAAAAGTTTGAAAAGTATTAAGAAAAAAGAGTAAACCAAAAACTAAAACCATCAGCTACAAAGAAACAAACTAAAAAAAGAAAAAGAAAGAAAGAACGAAAGAAATAAAGAAAGAAAGAAAGAAAAGAGAAAGATAAAAAATAAAACAGACCAGCAACTTCTTAAAAAAAGGGTTGTGTTTCTTTTTATTGCATAGGCACAGTAAACATTGGGGAAATTAGAATGGGAATTCCCTTGACCTAAGAGATACATGGTCTCTCTGCCCTTGTAGCATACTGCCATGGGAACATTTACAGGCTCTATACTCACTCTTTTACACACGCCACAGTCTTTTTATGGTGCCAGAAGACTTTCCGCTCAGATGTAAGTAATGACTTCCACCTCTGTAGCTGAATATCTTGCTTTTAGTGTAGGTCATAGGACAAAAGCAAGGAGAGTTTTCGTTTTTTTTTTTTTTTATGGTTCTAGAAATTCTGTTCCATCACTGTTGTTGTAATCAGTCTTCTGTGTTTAGTGGACTTGGTTTTTACTCAGATCCTAGTTCAGAGCCCAACAACTTTTTGTTTGTTTGTCTTTGGACCACACCTTGTGATGCTCAGCGATTACTCCTGACTATGTGCTCAGAAATTGCTCCAGCCTATTTGTGTGTGTGTGAAGAACTTCTGATTGGAATCTGAGGTGGCATTTTTCTGATATGGCTATGAAAATAGAAAAGTGCAGTTGAATTCTGGGTATTATACAGTTATGTGAGCTTGTATGCCTGGGTTATTCTCTGCCTGCCACAATTGTGTTAATGAGAGAATAATTGATTTATTTTTATGGTAGTAAACACATCCAACAAGATTCCCCAAGGTTTGTTTGACCTTGTCTATCATCAGCTCATGGAGTGGTAACTGCAGTGTGAGCCCTGACTGGAAGCCCAAATCTGGAGTTTATTAAAAGAAATTTTTAAAAAATTCAATATCTACATTTTGCTTAATGTAACAAGATAGGAATAAGCAGACAGAAGGAGCAAAACTGGACTGTTAATAAAAGCCATAGGGAATGTCTTGAATTCAGAATAGGTTTTTTTAACATAATTTTTATTTTGATCATAGTGGCTTACATATTGTTGACAATAATATTTTAGGTACTTATTTACATAAAATCAGGGGGGATTCCCATCACTGGTTTGTCTTCCCTACTCCTCCGTTTTTGTCCTACCTCCCATATCCTCTTCCCTCACCCCCAGGGCTGCTAGAATATGTGGTCTCCTCTGTACCTATCCTATTACTTCGTAGTCTTACACCTGTTTGGTCCTGATGCCTCCTTTATTTCCTCCTCTAATTGGGGGGCAGGACTAGCTAGTTCAAGTTATGTGGTTTTGTTTGAAGAGGAGAAAAATAATAAACTGGGGTAAAAGTCTAATACGCCAGAAATAAGCAGAGTTCCTCTAGAGGCTCTCGTCATCGGTTTGAGAGACGAAGGAGAAAAAGAAGGTGAAACACTCCACCCCTACGAAATGAAGTGTCAAATATCTATTAAGAGTTCCAACAATAACGCTAAGCACCATGAAAACAGAACAAAACAAACAAACAAACAAACAACCAAAAAAAAAAGAAAAACAAAAACAAAAAAAAAACGCCGTGGTCTTGAGGTAGGCACCATGGCAGAGCCCATGAAGAGGGAAAAGAAGGGGCCAGAGAGATTACATGGAGGCAAGGCGTCTGCCTTTCATGCAGGAGGTCATCAGCTCGAATCTCGGCGCCCCACATGGTTCCTCGTGCCCGCCAGGAGCAATATCTGAGCCTGGAGCCAGGCATAATCCCTGAGCACTGCTGGGTGCCACCCAGAAATCTGAAAAGAAAAAAAGAAAAAAAAAGAGGAGAAAAAAGATAACTTCAATAACCACATTAAAACAAAGAAATCGACCAAAAATAGATAGGTAAATAAAAATAATAATAGTAGTACATGAAAATAAAAAGTAATATATGAAAAATAATCAATGTTTTTTTCCCTCCTGCCCAGGTACAGTAAATATTGGGGTCATTCGAAAAGGGATTCACATGGCCTAAGAGATATGGGGTTTCTCCGCCCTTGGAGTATGTTGTCATGGGATCAACTATAGACTCTGTTCATGATCCTTTATTCTCCCGGTGGTGCATTTGTGGTGTTGGGGAGGCTTCTGCTCCGTCCTGGGTGATATAGTGAGACCTCTGTATCTAGAGATCTCAGTATCTGCACAGTTACAGGGGTGGGACATATGATGAAGTCAGTCTTTGTGGTTGTAGAAGTTCTGTTCCCTCAGTGTCACTCCAGTCCATCTTCTGTGGTTGGTGATCTTGGTCTTGGCACTAACCCTGGGATGGCACCTAGAAAAACGCCTTTCCTTGCGTTTCCAGAAGCCCCATTCCATTACAGTTGTCTCTGCCAGACCTTTAAAACTGGGGATCATGGTTGTTGTGCAGGTCGTAGCTCAAACCCTATGCTAGGGCTTTTTTATTGGTCCCAAGATATATACAGTCTAGTCATGGTTCTAGCATCCAGTCCTCTGTAAATCGCGTTCTTGTCTTCTGGACCTACCAGCAGGTGACAAGTCTTCTGATTTTGTCTTATCGGTGGCTGGTAGGGCAGGATAACCTGTTCTTATATCAAGTTGTTCCCCTTTTCCTCGGTGTCAGGATATCATATTAGAACTGGCACTCGTTGGTGTTCCAGCAGTAATAAGGTTGTTCCAGATGGGGTTTGTTACCTGCAGCTGTTGTGAAGGACTGTGCCATTTCTGTGACTGGATCCAGGGTTCAAGGTTGGATGGATGGTATCTAATCTCCTGAGGTCTAATTTGATTCCACATGACGTATTTTCAAGGTAGGAGTTATCCCTGTATTGTAAACAACTATGAGTTTCTATCTCTAGTAGATAAAAGCTCTTTTTTATGTGAAAGCTTTCCCCTTTTTTTAGTGTGCCTTTGCAGAGAGAAATGGTGCTGCGTTATATTTTTGGTGCATTTGGGGGTGGACAGAGAGGAAAACAAAAACAGGTCACATACCCAAAAAAGATAAAAAAAAATAGGATTAAAAATGTATGTGCTCACATATGTATATGTGGACCAGAAAATTAAAAAATGAATTAACGGAGTATTTAAAAGACAAAAGAGGTGCAAAAGACTACCTTACATTTGGGGAAAGGCAGGTAAAGAGGAGGTGTAATACAGGTCTTATGTTTATGTTGGGAGTATAGGTTTTCCCATTGTCTTTTGGGTTTTTCTTGTAGTGTGTGGGTTCCCAGGCACGTTTCCATCACACCCCCTGACCTTCTTCAGATTGGTGAAATATTTGCGGCAGGGAGGTCTTGGGAAGAGTTCTTGTATTGGGGCTACTTTTGGAACTAAGTCCGGTTTCAAGTAACAGTCCTCCTTAGGGGGATATTGTAGGGAGGGCCGCGCAGCATGGGTCCGCAGGGGAGTTAGTTGCCTTTTCTTGCAGGAGACGAAGTGTGGGTTTGACTGGGTGTCTCTTCGTTTGGGTACTGGTACTGGTTCATTGGGGTAGGAGGTCAATCTTGATGCCTAATAGATTAAGGACTGAGGGTGAAGAGTGTTAATACAGTGGGAAGTATGGATGGGAATGAGGGATGAGGGGGTAGTTGGATTTCCATAGGGGGGCAAGGAGAAGGTATATGGTAGGGGTAGGAAGGGAGAAAAGAGAAGATACATTAGAAAGGAAGGGAAAAGAGGAAAGAAAAAAAGTAGAGAGAAGAGTAGAGAAGAAATGATAAAAAAAGAAAGTAGTGAGAAGAGAGGAGAGAATAGCAAGGGAATGTTAGTTTGCTTGAGTGTGTTCGATGAGTATAGTTTGTAGTTTAAGTCTGTATGTCACGGGTACTGCTTCGGTGGTCTGACTGGCCATGTGCTTCGATTCCTAAAAGAAGGTATAACCTTGAAATAAAGTGTATGTTAAAGAGTTTTCTCGGGACCATCTCGTAGTGCCAGCTAGGTATGGTATCTCGTGTGGTATCCCGAGCTGCCATCTTGGTTTGTCCTCCCTTTGTATCCAAGGATGCCTGTGGACAGAAAAGCTGAGAGGTTATTTTAAATATAGTAAGATAAGGCATTAAAACATGATATTATGGGATGATTCCATTGGAGTCAGTGATTTCCAGTGGTATTCTTTACCTGTGATCCTGATTACAATCTCCAAGGGATTATTGTGGGCCTTTGTCCTAGAAGGCTGATTACATACCTGTTCGCCCTATGCTGTTGTTTCTGGTGTTGCTGTTTTCTTTGTGGTATAATGCGGTCAAGAGTTTGCGTTGTTCCTTTTTTCATGTATTTTGGGCGCTGCACTCGAGTATATGTTGGCTATTACTGTGTTTAGAGTTTCTACCCTGTTAAACCCTATTATTTGATTGTTGAGTGTTAGTTGTGTATAAGATGTATGATCTAGGTGCTTCAGAATAGTGCTATCATTCTGTGCTTATCTTTGGTCTTCTGACTTACTTCGTTTAACATAACATGTTCTAGATCCATCCATGTTGCTGCAAAGTCTGTGATTGTATCATTTCTGACTGCCATGTAATATTCCATTGTGTATAGATACCACATCTTAATGATCCATTCATCTGTTGTTGGACATCAAGGTTGGTTCCAAGACTTGGCTATTATACTGAGTGCTGCTATAAATAGTAGGTTGCACACGTATTTTGGAGTGAATGTCCTTCCAAGTTGGGGGTATATACCTAGGAGAGCAATTGCTGGGTCAAATGGCAACTCAATTCTGAGTTCTTTGAGCACTCTCCAGACTGTTCTCCATAGGTGTTGGACTAGGGGGTATTCCCACCAGCAGTGGATGAGAGTTCCTTTCATACCGCATCCCCGCCAACAGAGATTGTCCCCATTATTTTTGATGTGAGCCATCCTTACTGGTGTTAGGTGGTATCTCATTGTTGTCTTGATTTGGATCTCTCTGATGATGAGTGAAGGTGAGCATGTTTTCATGTGTTTGTTGGCCATCCTTCTGTCTTCCTCAGAGAAGTATCTATTCATTTCCTCTCCCCATTTTTTATGGCTTTATTTGGTTTTGGGGGGCTCAGCTTTCTGAGTGCTTTGTATGTTCTAGATATCAGCCCTTTATCTGATATGTCGAGTGAAAAATTTTTTTCCCATTCTGTTAACTGTCTTCTTGCATTAAGTAAGGTTTCTTTCGCTATGCAGAAGCTTTTTAGTTTGATGTAGTCCCATTTGTTTATGTTTGATGCTAAAGTTCTTGCCACTGGTGCTCCATTCTCGAAGACCTTTTTGATATATAGGTCTTCGAGTGTTCTACCTATGTTGTTCTTGATAAACTTTATAGATTCGGGTCTGATTTCCAGGTCTTTGATCCATTTTGAGTTGACTTTTGTATAAGGAGTGAGGTATGGGTCAATTTTAACTTTCGTACATGTGGTTTTCCAGTTGTACCAACACCATTTGTTGAAGAGGCTTTCTTTGTTCCATTTCAAGTTCCTGCTTCTTTTATCAAATATTAGTTAGCTGTATATCTGGGGGTTTATGTCTGGGAATTCTGTCCTGACCCATTGGTCTGAGGTCCTGTCTCTGTTACAGTACCATGCTGTTTTGATTACGATGGCTTTATAGTATAGTTTCAAGTTAGGTAAGGAGATGCCACCCAGCTTCTTGTTTTTCAGTATTTGATTGGCTATCCTGGGTCTTTTGTGGTTCCAAATGAATTTTGTGATTGATTTTACTATTTCTTTAAAGAATGGTGATTGAATTTGGATAGGGATTGCATTAAATCTATATAGTAGTTTGGGTAGGATAGTCATTTTGACTATGTTAATTCTACCTATCCATGAGCATGGGATATTCTTCCATTTCTTTAGATCCTCTTCAATTTCTTTCTGAAGTGTTTTGAAGTTTCCCTGGTATATGTCTTTCACTTCCCTTGTGAGGTTGATTCCTAGGTATCTGATATTTTTTGATACTATTTTAAATGGAATTGTATTTATAATCTCTCTCTCCTCGGCTTCGTTGTTTGTATATAGAAACGCTACTGTCTTTTGTGTATTGACTTTGTATCCAGCCACTTTTCTGTATTGGTTGATTATTTCTAGGAGTTTTATTGTGGACTCTTTAGGGTTTTCGATGTATATCATCGTATCATCTGCAAATAGAGATAGTTTGTGTTCCTCTTTCCCAATTTGGATTCCTTTGATTCCCTTCTCTTGTCGGATTGCTATTGCTAGGACTTCTAAGGTTATATTGAATAAGAGCGGAGAGAGTGGACAGCCTTGCCTGGTTCCGATCTTAGTGGGAATGCTTCTAGTTTCTCGCCATTAAGAATAATGTTGGCTGTCTGTTTTTCATAGATAGCTGTAACTATCTTGAGGAAGCATCCTTCTAACCCTATTTTGCTGAGTGTCTTTAACATGAAAGGGTGTTGGATTTTGTCAAACGCCTTCTCTGCATCGATTGATATGATCATTTGGTTTTTGTCTTTCTTGTTGTTGATGTGATGTATAATGTTGATTGATTTGCGTATGTTGAACCAACCTTGCATTCCTGGTATAAATCCCACTTGGTCATGATGTATGATCTTTTTGATGAAGTGCTGGATTCGGTTTGCTAAGATTTTGTTGAGTATCTTTGCATCTATGTTCATTAGTGAGATTGGTCTGTAGTTTTCTTTTTTGGTGGTGTCTTTGCCATCTTTGGGAATGAGTGTGATATTGGCCTCATAAAAGGAATTGGGGAGGATTCCAGTTTTCTCTATGGTTTGGAAGAGCCTATGGAAAAGTGGTAGTAGGTCTTCTCGAAATGTTTGGTAGAATTCACCTCTAAATCCATCTGGGCCTGGGCTTTTGTTCTTAGGGAGTTTCTTAATTACATCTTCAATTTCCTCTGAGGTGATTGGTCTATTTAGGCTTTCTATTTCTTCCTTATCCAGTCTTGGAAGATGGTATTTTTCTAGGAATCCGTCAATTTCTGTTGGGTTCTCTAGCCTAGTTAAGTATAGTTGTTCATAGTATGATCTCATGATATATTGTATTTCTTGGGGTTCTGTTGTAATCTCTCCCCTTTCATTTATGATCCTACTGATTTGGGTGTTTTCCCTCTTTTTTTGGTGAGTTTTGCCAGTGGTTTGTCTATCTTGTTTATTTTTTCGAAAAACCAACTCCTGGTCTCATTGATTTTTTGTATTGTTTTCTTAGTTTCTATGTTGTTTATTTCTGCTCTGGTTTTTATTATTTCTTACCTTCTGATCGTGTTTGGGTTTCTCTGCGGCTGCTGTTCCAATTCCTTGAGTGATCGTTTAAACTGTTGATTTTATTGTTTTCCTGTTTCTTGATATAGGCCTGTATTGCTATGAGTTTTCCCCTAATTACTGCTTTTTCTGTGTCCCACAAATTTTGAGAAGTTGTCTCCTCATTATCATTTGTCTCAAGGAATCTTTTTATTTCTTCCTTGAGTTGTTCTTTGATCCAGCTGTTGTTGAGCAGCATGTTGTTTAATCTCCAGGTATTAGTTTTTCTCCATTGTTTCTTCTTGACATCAATTTTGACCTCTGTTGCATAGTGATATGAAAGGGTACTTCTAATGATCCTTACCTTTGTGGTCTTATATAGGTTGGCTTTGTATCCTAAGACATGGTCTATGCTGGAGAAGGTTCCATGTGGGTTTGAGAAGAATGTGTATTCTGCTTTCTGGGGAAAAGTGCTCTATATAAGTCTATTAGCCCTAAATCTTCTAATTTTTCATTTAGAGCTCTTATTTCTTTGCTATTTTTCTGTTTGGTGGATCTGTCCAGTGGTGATAGTGGAGTATTGAGGTCCCCTACTATTATCACATTTCCCTTCATGTGTTTCTCCAGGTTTGCCAGTAGTTGCCTCACATATTTTGCTGGTTCTATATTAGGTGCATAGATATTGACCAGGGTTAGTACTTCTTGATCTGACCCTCTTTGTCTTTGATTACTTTCTTGAGATTGAATGCAATTTGGTCTGATACAAGAATGGCTGTTCCTGCTCTTTTTTGTTTTCCATTGGCCTGTATAATTACTTTCCATCCCTTTATTCTAAGCCGGTGCTTATCCTGTAGTTTTAGGTGTGTTTCTTGGAGACAGCAGAAGTCTGGTTTATTTTTCCTAACCCAGTTCTCTACTATGTGTCTTTTAATTGGAGAGTTTAGTCCGTTAACATTTAGGGAAATTATTGAGAGAGAGGACTGTTGTGCAGTTGTATTGTGTGGAGTGGTTGCTGTTAGAATCTGGTGTTTGGATTGTGTAATTCATCTCTGAGGAGGTCGTTTAAGATCGGCTTAGTTTGCACAAATAGTTCACGTTCGTTCATGTTTGAGAATGTTTTTAGTCTATCCTCCCAAATGAATGATAGTTTTGCTGGGTATTGGACCCTGGGTTGGAAATTTCTTTCATTCAGTCATTTAAATATGTCATTCCGCTGTCTTCTTGCTTGAATTATTTCAAATGGGAGATCTGGTTTGAATCTTATGTCCTTTCCTTTGTACTTTAGGGTTTTTTCTTTCTTATTGCTTTAAGGAGTTCCTCTTTCGCTTTGTTTTTCTGCCATTTGGATTATTATATGTCTTGGTTTATTTGGATCTATTTTATTAGGGATTCTCTTGGCTTCCTGGATTTGCCCTGAATTTTCTTTCCAGAGGGTGGGGAAGTTCTCTGTTATTATCTCCCTGACTACCTGTTCTTCCCCTTTTCCTATTTTCTCCCCTTCTGGTATACCCACAATTCTTAGATTGTTTCTTTTGTCCTTATGCATTAGATATTGGATTTTTCCTTCCAGGGCTTTGCCTTTTATTTCTTTGTTTGTTTCTTGATCATTTTTTGTTTGCAGTTTTTCTTCGAGTTCTTCAATGTGCTTCTCCAACTCTGTGTTTCTGCTCATAAGGCTTGTTACTTTGTCTTTTAATTCCTTCATTTCTTTTTGTATGGACTTTCTCATGTTCTTTGACATTTCTTCTTTAATTTGGCTGATTCATTCATGCATGGATTTCTTATATTTGTTCGCTAGGGTTTCTTTGATTTTTTTTTTATTAATTCTTGCATTTCCTTCATCATGGCCGCTTTTAGGTCATCTTCCCATGGATCTGTGCATTTTGGAGGACTTGGAAACTTGCTAGGGTTTGTCATGGTGTCTCCAGATATTAGGGATCTTTTTGATTTACGCATATTTCTTTGTATTTAATGGTGTGCTTTGGAGTGCTGTGGCTTCTAATTTCGGCCTACTTTGGTCCCCTGTGGCATGAAGATGGGTCACTTTCCTGAGGGTGGTTCTAGAGGGAGCTGTTGGTTGATCTTGTTGGACCTAGCTCTTTCTTCTCCCCTTTGCTACTTAGAGGTCAGCCTTGTCTGACCTTTAGCAGTCCTTTCTGCTCCTTATTTCAGCCAGTGGTGCAGTTCTGCTCCTGGCCACAATGGTTGCTGGCACGGTTGAGCCTCATTCTCTGTCCTCCCTCCTCTCTCTGGGAGTTTATGGAGCTCTACCCCTCCAAGCTTCAGCTAAAAGAAATGTCCTCACCAACCCCCGCAGGCTCTGCCCTCAGCCTTGGGGAGTCCCAGGTCTGTTCCAGGGCTCAGTGGGGGGTGGACTGCTCTAGGTCACCCAAGGGTCCAGGTGGCCGACCCAATCTCACTCGGTCTATTGGTGCTAGCCTGTCCCAGTGTCGCAGGTGAAGGGTTCTCCTTCCTCCTCCTGCCTTCCACTCCGGCTTGGGGTCCCTGGGGCAGCTTGCTTGGATTGCCATGCTGCTGCAGGGCTGGTCGTCCACGTGGGTGGGAGAAACTTACCCAGTCGGCTCTCCACTCCGGCTTGGGGTCCCTGTCTCTGGGACGGACGGCCGCGTGGGAGCCAGACACTCACCCGGCCTTCCTCCGCTGGGTTTGGGGTCCCTGTCTCTGGGACGGATGGCCGCGTGGAGCAAGACACTCACCAGGCCTTCCTCCGCTGGGTTTGGGGTCCCTGTCTCTGGGACAGACGGCCGCATGGGAGCGAGACACTCACCCGGCCTTTCTCCGCTGGGTTTGGGGTCCCTGTCTCTGGGACAGACGGCTGCGTGGGAGCGAGACACTCACCCGGCCTTTCTCCGCTGGGTTTGGGGTCCCTGTCTCTGGGCCAGAATAGGCTTTTTTAATTAAAAAAATCTTGCTATTAAGAACATTTTCTCCAGAATTTGCTTAAATATTGTCTTATTACTTTAAGATAATTAAAAAAGAACATGGAGGTTTCCCAAGGCTTTGCTTAAGTGACACAGACTTAGAGGTATCTCAGTATGTATACAGAAGGACATAAAAATATTAGTGCCTAGAAATGACTTTGCTTTTGTTCTAGAGAATCTGAACTGAGAATATATTTTGAAATAAAACTGGGAGGGATTTTTGACTTCGGAAAACAAAATAAAGAGTAAAGTGATCATATTTGGTGATAATAAAGAGTTGAGCCCCCTACTCAAACCCTTTATTTTATATTAAAAATTACCATTCATTTTATTTGGAGCATATTACATCATTAAATATCGTAAATATATTGGTATAGTAAAATATTTAAATCATTTTATTTCCTCAATACTTTCCTAAATTTTAACTATACACATTTTTGGTGGCTTTTGGGTCACACCCAGCAGTGCTCAGGGTGTGGCTTCATGCTCAGAAATTGCTCCTGGCAGGCATGGGGGACTATATGGGATGTCAGGATTCGAACTGATGACCTTCTGCATGAAAGGCAAATGCCTTACCTCCATGCTATCTCTCTGGCCCCTAACTATACACATTTCTAACACACTTCAAGCAAGTGGATCTTGACATTGATATTCCATTGATACACAACAACAAAAGTAAGAAGGGTCATAAAAATACATTAAGCTGGGGCTGAGAAGGTGGCTCTAGAGGTAAGGTGTCTGCCTTGCAAGCGCTAGCATAGGATGGATAGTAGTTTGATCCCCCGGCATCCCATATGGTCCCCCAAGCCGGGGGCGATTTCTGAGCGCATAGCCAGGAGTAACCCCTGGGCGTCAAACGTGTGTGGCCCAAAAACCAATGTTAACTAAGAATTCATCCAAATAAAATAGCAAGATCTAACTAAAGATGAATTCATATAATGCATCATGTAAAATATATTATCACAAAATAACTTTGACTATATTCTATACAAACATTTTCAAAATACTTTTCTTTATTTATATATGTTTAACAATTAAATGATTTTTAAACATAACTGTGTACAAAGCACAAGGCTAAATAGCTTGTTTAGCTAGAACAAACAAAGAACTAAAAGGAACAAAAAAAAACTCAGCCTTTACTCCCCCAAAAGCTTAAAGTGGGGATAGAGAAGAATAAACAGAACATGCTGTAGAAGGTGGAAAGAATCATATTATAAGTAAATACAGGGTATTGAAGAGATATATACCAAAATAAAGGAGGTTTCTTGAAGTAGGCAGAATCTCAAGTGGGTCTTTAATACCCAGCAGCCAGATGCAAACTCAAAATGTTTGGTAAAGGAACAAGAGCATTATATGCAACCAGCAAAAGTGAAGCTTTTTATTTTTCTTTTTAATAATTTTAAACAAAATTTTATTGTAAATTAAGAACTACCAAGTTTTAACCTAGAAATTGAAAAGTTCACTACTGAACAAACAGTGGGTCAGAGATGAAATTAAAGAGAAAAAAAAAGATTCGTGGAAACAAATGAAAACGAAGACACAAATTATCAAAATTTGTGGAACATGGCAAAAGCTGTACTAAGGAAATTGTATATATTCATAAGCACACACCAGGAAGGAAGAAGGTGCCTACATAAATTTAATGACCCAACTTATAAAAGGAAGAAATGATCAACAAAATGAACCAAAAATAGGTAGACAGAAGAAAATAACAAAGATTAGAGCAGAAATTAATGAAGTGGAAGTCCAAAGAACAATTCAAAAAACTCAGTGAAAGCAAAAGTTGGTTCTTTGAAAATATCAATAAGATTGATCAACTACTAGCAAAACTCATAAAGAAATGGAGAAAGAAACTTAATAAGCTAAATTAAAAATGAAAAGGGGGAGATCACTACAGATAATACAGAGATTCAAAGGCTAATCATAGACTACTTTGAGAAAATCTATGCCACAAAGCAAGAGAACCTAGAAGAAAGGGATAAATTCTTGGACTCTTATAATCTTACATGGTTGAACAAAGATGATTTAGCATATCTAAACAGGCCCATAACTATAGAAGAAGTTAAAATGGTAACCAAAATTTTCCCCAAAACAAAAGCCTAGTCCCAAACTGATTCACTGACAAATTCTTTCAAACCTTTCAAGAGGATCTACTACCAATACTCTTCAGGCTCTTCCAGGAAATTAAAGATATTGAAACACTACCAAATAGTTTTTATGAAGGTATCACCCTTATACCAAAAGAGGATGCTGAAGAAAATGAAACTACAGACCAATATCCCTGATGAACACAGATGTAAAGATCCTCAACAAAGTCCTAGCAAATAGGATCCAATGAATCATCTATGCTCCACTTCACAGATCATCAGTGAGATGCAAATCAAAATAACAATGAGGTACCCTCTCATACCACAGAGACTGACATACATCACACACACATACACACACACACACACGAACAATCAGTGCTGATGGGGATTTGGGGAGAGAGAAATTCTCATTCACTACTGGTATAAATGCCGTCTAGTCTAGTCTTTATGGAAAACAATATGGAGATTCCTCAAAAAAACTGGAAATTAAGCTCCCATATTACCCACATATACCATTCTTAAGGATATACCCTAGGAACACAAAAATACAATGCAAAACTGCCTTCTGCACGCCTATTCATTGCAGTACTATTTACAATAGTCATAATATGGAAAAAAACCAAATACCTGACAACATATAAGTGATTAATGAAAGTGTGATACATATATACAATGGAATACTATGCAGCCATTAGGAAAAATGAAACCATAAAATTTTCCTATACATGGATGGGCATGGAAACTATTATGCTGAGTGAAATAAGTCAGAGAGAGATTGACAGACACAAAATGGTCTCATTTGTGGTATTTAAGAAAAATAAAAGACAGTATTGTTATAATACCCAGAGACAATAGAGATGAGGGCTGGAAGGTCTGGCCCATGATATGAAGCTTACCACAAAGAGTGGTGAGTCCAGTTAGAGAAATAACTACACAATCAACTATAATGACAATGGTAGTGAGTGAGAGAAATATAATGCCTGTCTCAAATACAGGCAGGGGAATGAGGGAAGAGGGAGGTGGGGGGCATTGGTAGTGGGAAGGTTACACTGGTGAAGGGGGGGTGTTCTTTTTTTTTATAACTGAAACCCAATTACAAAAATGTTTGTAATCATGGTGCTTAAATAAAGATATTATAAAAAGCTATTCATAATACAGTTCTTTCAGGTATTAAATGTTCCTGCACCAACACCTCCAACAGTTTGACCATCAATCAATGTCATCTTTTTAAAAAATTTTTATTGTGGTAAAAGTGAATTACTAATCTTTCACAGTAATACTTAAGGCATATAGTGACAATGAATGAGGGGCATTCCCATGACCAGTGTTGTCCTCCCTCCATCCTTGTTCCCAGCCTCCATAGCACATCTCCCTCCTTTACACCCCTGTAATGCTAGTGGAACTGTTCCCCAGTACTACAACTTGTTGTAGACTGGGTATAGATTCTGTTGTCATTGACTTTGGATTTGGTATTTAAGTCTGATCATTTTTTATTTCCACCAAATGAACATATGACTGTCTGGTTTTGGTACCATGGGGGACAGGAGGCAAACAAAAAAGAGAAAAACTAGAAGGAGTATGTCTAGGTGTTATAAATATCCATTTAGAATAAAGAAGGGAATAAAGAAGAAAAAGGTGACAAAACAAAACCAAAAAACAATAAAGGAATAACAACAAAAGTATAAAAAAATGAAAAAAAAAAATAAACCAAAAACCAAAGCCATCAGCTACAGGGAAAAAAACAGATCAGCAACTTCTTAAAAAAAGAGTTGTGTTTTTTCTTTTTTGCAGACACAGTAAACATTGGAGAAATTAGAACGGTAATTCCCTTGGCCTAAGAGATACAGGGTTCTCTGTCCTTGAGGCATACTGCACTGGGAACAACTACAGGCTCCATACTCACTCATTTACACACCCCAAGGTCTTTTTATCATGCTTGGAAACTTTTCACTCAGATTGGGTGATGACATCCTGCCTCTGTTGCTGGAGCTCTTGTTATTTGCGTAGGTCATAAGGTGAAGGCTAGGAGAGAGTTTTTCTTTATGGTTCTAGGAGTTCTGTTCCATTACTGTTGTTGTAATCAGTATTCTGTAATTAGTGGTCTTGGTTTTTGTTCAGATCCTAGGACAGAGGCTAGGGAATAGTCTTTCAGCGTGGTTCCAGAATTCCTGCTCAGTTGCAGTTGTCAAAGTCAGACCTCTGGAATTAGAAGTCTTGGTTTTTGTAGAAATTCTAGACCAATGCCTAGGCTAGGAACTTCCTCATTGGTCCCTTGATAGATTCTGTTCAGACCATGTTTGTCAAAGTCAGTCTTCTGTAGATAGAAACTTTGGTTTCTACTTATGGCAAAGGATGGATGTCATCTGTTTTCTATACACCAAACCAGCCTTCCCTCTTGCCAGAACAAACAAATTTACTCCATATTGTTTGTTACAACACAAAGGTAAATGGAATTATCAAAACTTAGCTAGAGTCAATATGAGTCTATTTGTAATAATTGTTATATCTTAAAATGGGTGTTAATAAACTCATTGTCTAATTATTCGCTGGGCTGTGGTTGGTGGTAGTTGGGCCTTCTATATTATTGTTTAGGCTTATTGATCTAGGTGGTCCTCTATACATCTTTCCATCAATTTTTCTTTGGTCCTATTGAGCTAACAGTATTATAAAATTTGGAGGGTGTCATAACTCTGTATGTGGCCTCATAATCTATGAGCTGGAACAATTTGGTGGCTTGGCAGTTTTATAAGATTCAGCTGTGGACCTGAAAAATTTTTATATTAGAGGATGTCTAGAGTGGTGGGGGTGCTGTGCCTTCAGGCTGAAAGATCAATTTGCCTTCCCATATTCTGAGAAGGCATCAGAGTTGTTAGCCTGAACCAGTCTATTGGGAATATTTCTTAAGGCTTTTGGGAAAGAGACAGATGCTGTGGCTAGAGATGAACCCAGCGAAACTGGCAGGGGGCATCCTTAAACTACAAATAAATCTGTCTGTATGGGCTAGGTTTTACTTTGTCAACAACATCAAAAAGCAAAATTACTCAGGACTAAATGTCATATGCATACAGTATTTTTACTGCCTTAGGATGCTTTTATTCGTAGTCTGAAGATTCAGGATTCACTACTCAGGGCAGAAGAGAAAAATGAATAACACATCTATTCTTAAATACTTGCCTAGAGGGGAAAACTCACAACAATGTTCTCGTTTCAGTGGACAAAGTGAGTTATTTAGCTATAGAAAACTTCAGGGAGAACCAGACAGTACAGGGGGATGGGAGTTAAGGTGCTTGCCCTAAATCCTGAGTAACCTAACTAAAATCCTCAGACTAAATATAAGGTCTTGAGCACCACCAGGATTTGCTCCTGAGTACCATCAGGATTTGTTCCTGAGCACAGAACCAGTAAATAATTCAGAACACTGCTACTTATGGTCCAAAACCAACCCCCACCATCACCAAATAATTAAAATAAAGCAAAAGCAAAAACAATCTAAGCAACCTACTTCAGGAAGGTGAAAACTGTGACTCTCCTTGTGTTCAGAAGGAATCAGACATATTGGTCCCACATAGCATGCTTCAGAATTTTTATTTTATATTTAAATGTATTCACAACTTTATTTATTTTTATTTTTAATATCTTTATTTAAACACCTTGATTATAAATATTATTGTAATTGGGCTTCAGTCCTATAAAGAATACACACCTTCACCAGTGCAACATTTCCATCACCAATGTCCCAAATCTTTCTCCTCCCCATCCCTCACGACCTGTATTTGAGAATATGAGACAGGCTTTCTACTTCCCTCATTCATTCACATTGTTATGACAGTTGTCAGTGTAGTTATTTCTGTAGTGAGCTTCATATCATGAGTTGTACCTTCCAGCCCTAATCTTTTTTTAAAATAATTTTTACTTTTACCACAGTGGATTACAAATCTTTCATAGTAATATTTTAGGTACATAGTGACATTGAATCAGGGGCATTCCCACCACCAATGTTGTCCTCCCTCGACCCCTCTTCTCAGCATGCATCCCATCTACTCCTCTTTTGCTCTCAGGGCTGCTAGACCAAGTGATCCCCTCTGTGTCTAGCTTGTTGTAGATTGGGTATCGATTCTTGTAGGGTGCCTTTAAGAACAGGCAGAAAATGCAGGGCTGAAATGCAGGGCCTTGTGAGAGGCACAGAACTTTGCTAAAAGCAAGCAGACTTGAGAATTGAATTTTAACCATTTAAGATTTAAGGGCATCAAACACAGAACTATAAAAGCAGGCAGCCTTGAGAATTAAAAGAAAACATTTAAGATTCAAGGCTTGAGGGGCACCAAACAGAGAACCATGATCAAAGCAGGTAGACTTGAGAATTAAATGTAAACATTTAGAAACAAAGAAGGCACAGGACTTTGGTCCTGGAAAACTAAGTCTATTCCATAAGGTCCCTGTATATCCTACCTGCCGGAAATAGGTTCCATTATCAGTACATCCCCGACCTGATGGAGACAGATCTCATTATCTGCATATTCCATCTCACCTGCCAATGGGTCCTGTCATTTGTCCTGTTCAATATATTTACCTCTTATTGACATATTTACGAGTGAAACTGTGCCCACGAAAAAGTATTTAAGCCAGGCTTTGAGTTTCAATAAACGGAATTGGATTTGGATTTGGCTGGAATCCTTTTCCTGCTTTTGTCTGTCTCTGTTTTTGTGTCTCTGTTTTGCGCAATCTCCCTCCAAGAAAGAATAACCACATCTTAGTTGGTGTCCCTGCAGGCAGGGGCATCTACAGATTCTGCTGTCGTTGGCTTTGGATTTGGTGTTTAAGTCTGCTCATTTTTGATTTCTACTCAATATTCATACGAATATTTGATCTTGGTACCCTCCATTATTTCTCCTCCAATTTGTGACGTACAACAAGATGGTTCAAGTTAGAAGGAAAGGTAAAAAGGTAAAAAGTTAAACAAGCAAAAAATGGGAGGAGTCCTTCTAGAGGATATAAATATCAATTTAAGAGAAGAAAGGGGAAAAGGAAGAAAAACATAACAAGAATAAAAAATATCAAACAAAAAAACCCAAAAAGCACCACAACAATAAAGACAACAACCAAGCAATAACCATAGTCCCAAAATAAAAACAAAACAAATCACAAACAAAAAACAAAACAAACAACAACAACAAATTAATATGTGCCCTTTTTTGCATAGGCACAGTAAATATTGGGGGGATTAGAAAGCGAGTTTCCTTGGCCTAAGAGATACAGGGTTTCTCCGCCCTTGAAGTATACTGTCATGGGAATAACTACAGGCTCCGTACATCTTCTTATTCTCTCCCCTATGTCCTTTTGTGATGTTTGAAAACTTTCCTCTCAGTCGTGGATGATAAAATCAGGACTCTGTAACTAGAGCTCTTGGTATTTGCACAGGTCATAGGATGGAGACTAGAGTGAAGTCTTTATGGTTCTAGAAGTTGTTTTATCACTGTTGTTTTAATCAGTCTTCTGTAGCTGGGGGTCTTGGTTTTTGCTCCAATCCTATGGCAAAGCCTAGGGTAGTTTTTCATTATGTTTCCAGAAGTTTTGCTAAGTTGCAGTTGTTTCAGTCAGGCCTCTGGAATTAAAAATCATGGTAGCTCTACAGATCGTAGGCGAAAGCCTAGACTAGGGTCTTTTTTTTTAATTGATCCCAGGATAGGTTTTGCCCAGTCATTGTTGTCACAGTCAGTCTTCTGTAGTTAGCGAATTTGGCTTTTGCACATTTCAAAGGATGACATGTCTTCTGATTTCATCTTATCGTTAGGTGGTGTGGTAGGACACTTTGCTCTTAGACCAAGTTGTTGCCATTTCCTCACTGTCAGGATGTCATATCAAAACTGGCGTTTGTTAGTGTCAGAGCAGTACTAAAAATGTCCCAAGAATAGAGGTAGATCGTTTGCCTTGCATGCAGAAGGATGGTGGTTCAAATCCCGGCATTCCATGTGGTCCCCTGAGCTTTCCAGGAGCTATTTCTGAGCAGAGAGCCAGGAGTGACTCCTGAGTGCTGCCAGGTGTGACCCAAAAAACAAGCAAACAAAAAAAATAAATGCTTTAAAGAATGTTCCAGAGGGAGTTTGGTTCCTGGAGCTGTTGCGGAAAACTGTGTTGGTTCTGAAATCTAGGATTCAGGGTTGGACAGTTGCTGTCTAATCACATGGAGTCTAAGTTGGGACCACATGACATATATTCAAGGTGGGAGGTAGCTCTGAGTTGTAAAATGTATGAGATCTTATCCCTAGTAGATAAGAGCTTGTGCCTGTGTGAAAAGAAATGGTGTTATATTATATTGCTGGTGGATTTGGGGGTGAGAGTGTCAGGCTCCATCATCTCTGTGCCCTGGTTTTGACTTGAGCTTTAATCTAGGGCAAGACTTTTTCTTGTAGTCTTTTGTACCAAGTAGAATAAAAACAGATGAAGTTAAGGAGCAGGAGAAAGCACAAAAACAAGTCAGTATATATTGTATATATATAAAGGAAAAAATAAAAATGAGTATAAAAAGTAATTAAGGGAACAAAGTGGTGCAGGAGACCACATTTGGGGATAAACAGGTAAATAGGTAATGTTATAGAGGTCTTAAACATAAAGGAAATATAGGCTTCCACATTGTCTTCTGAGACACTCCTGTTGGGAATGGAATCCATAGCACATTTTCATCACAAACCTTGGTCTTGTTGTGTTACAAAAATGATTTGCAGCAGAAAGGGCTCAGGTAGAGTTCTTGCACTGGGTATCCTTCTGGAGCTGAATCTGGTATCAAGCAACAATCCACATTGAAGGGGGGTGAGAAAGAGGGCCACAGATTATGAGTCAGCAGGAGTTTGGTTTTAGTTTCTTGCTGGGGGATGAGATGTGGGGCTGAGTGGGTGTCCCTTCGATTGGGAGCTGGGTGATGGCTTATTGGGGCAGAAGGTCGGTTTTGATACCTAATGGGTTAAGAACTGAGGGTAAAGATTGTTAATAAGGTGAGATAGCAGATTGGGATTGGAGGTGAAGGGATAGTAGGATTTCTGAAGAAGGGGATGAGGGATAGTATATAGGAGGGGCTATATACACTACAGGCATGGATTGTTTACAATTCAGGTTTGGCTCTCATAGAGGAATCCTCTCTCTATGTACTCATTCCCACATAAAGACACACATTAGTGATCTATTCGTAAAGTGTTGTTAGAGGTCTGACCCTAATAGGATTGGTCTGAGCTCTTAAGGACTGGTTGAATTAAGATAAATAATTCTTAGGTATATCTTACAAAAGAGAGTAAGAGAGAGCAGAGGATGAGAGAGGAGAACAGAAAAGTATGTAAATAAAGAAAAAATAAATAAAAAACTGAATAAATCAAATAAAAGAGGTTGGGTCAGTGCGTTGGAGTTGGGAGGTTTCCCCAGATTCTAGGCATTTCATCAGTGATGGGGTTGAGCCTTGCTAAATGAAGATTTTTAGGGTTAGATAAGGGTAGGAGCAGTTTTGGATATACATAGGTTTTGCGTCTTGAGTACTAAACAATGCGTTAATGAGGCCACCTCTGTGGGAGGCTACCCTATGTAGTATTGTCCCTTGCATCTTATGTATCAAAGTATTTTTCCTAAAGAGAAAGTATCAGTGTGGATTTTATTTGACATAGATTGAATTGATGAGAAGGAGGAGGAAAAAGAGGAAGAAGAAAGGGGAGAAGGAAAGAAGTAGGGAGAAGAGAGAAAGAAAAAAGGATATGTTAATTTGACCAAACGTGTTTGATGAGTAGGTCCTGTAATATAAGACTGTAGTTCGCAGTTGACTTTTCAGTGGTCTAAATGGTCATATGCTTCAGGTCCTAATAGAGTACATAAACCAGAGAAAAAGTGTATATTGGGGTGTTTTATCAAGACATCTTTATATTGCAAGTTGAATATGGTATCTAGTATAATTGAGCACTGAGGTGTCAATTTAGGGTGTCCACCCTTTGTATCTAAGAATTCCTGTGGACAGAGAAGTTAAGAGGTTAATTTATACCTAGTAAGATTAAGGCATTAAAACATATTGTTAAGAAATGCTGCCACTGGAGTCTGGCTTCCAATCATAATCTTCACCAGTATCTGCATGTGAGCTCCCTAAGACATTATTATAGGCTTTTGTAGTAAAAGGCTGATTAAATACTTGTTCACTAAACCATTATTTCCATTGTTGCTGGTTTCTTTATGGTATAAATAGATAGTCGAAGCTTTGTGTTATTCCTCTTCCATTTGTTTTTGAACACTTCTCAATAGTAAATGCTGATAGCTACAGTGCTTGGAGTTTCTACTCTATTAGACCATTGTATTTTTCCTTGTTTTATTATATTTATATATAAGGTATATTCTAAGTACCTCAGGAAATTGCTATCGTTCTGTATTTATCCTTTATCTTCTGGCCTACTTCATTTAACATAATATTTTCTATACATCCATGTTGCTGCAAAATTCATGATTGTATCATTTCTAGCTACTATGTAATATTCCATTTTGTATAAATAACACATCATCATGATCTACTAATCTGTTGTTGGGCATCGAGGTTGGTTCTAAATCTTAGCTATTGTACTGAGTGCTGCAATAAATAGTGGAATGCACACATACTTTGGGATGAATGTCCTTCCCACTTGGGGATAGATACCCAGGAGGGCAATTGCTGGATCATATGGCAGCTAAATTCTGAGTTTACTGAGCATTCACCACACTGTTTTCCATAGGATAGGACCAGGCAACATTCCCACTAGCAGTGGATGAGAGTTCTTTTCTTACCACATTCCCGCCAACAGAGATTGGTCCCGTTATTTTTGATGCGAGCCATTCTCACTGGTGTAAGGTGGTATCTCATTGTTGTCTTGATTTGGGTTTCTTTAATGATGAGTGAAGGTGAGCATGTTTCCATGTATCTGTTGGCCATCTTTTGGTCTTCCTCACAGGAGTGGCTCTTCATTTCTTCTCTCCATTTTTTATGGCTTTATTAGATTTTTTTTTGGAGCGCAGCTTTTTGAGTGCTTTGTATATCCTAGATATCAGCACTTTATCTGATGTGGTGAGTGCAAATTTTTTTTCCATTTCGTTAAATCTCTTGTAGTATTAAGTAGGGTTGCTTTCACCATGCAGAAACCTTTTAGTTTGACGTAGTCTCATTTATTTTTGTTGCTAATGATCTTGCAATTGGCTTTCTATCCTCAAAGCATTTTTATATATAGGTCTTGGAGTATTCTACCTATTTTTTCCTCAATAAACTTTATAGATTCGGGTTTGATTTCAAGGACTTTAATCCATTTTGAGTTGACTTGTGTAAGGTGCGATGTATGGATCACTCTTTAATTTCTTACAGGTTGTTATTCAGTTGTTCCAACATCATTTGTTGAAGGGATTGTCTTTGTTCCATTTAAAGTTCTTCGATCCTTTGTCAAATATTAGTTGACTGTATATTTGGGCATTTAGCTCTGGATATTCTGTTTTAATCCACTGATCTGAGACTCTGTCTTTGTTCCAGTACCATGCTGTTTTGATCACTATGGCTTTATAGTAAAGCTTCAGAATAAGCAAAGAGATGCCACCAGCTTCTTGTTTTTCATTATGCATTTGGCTAACTTGGGTCTTTTGTGGTTTTAGGTGAATTTTATAATTGACTGTCCTAAATCCTTAAATATGATGTCTGAATTTGGATAGTGATTGAATTGAATCTCTATAGAAGTTTAGGTAAGATTGTCATTTTGATGATGTTGATTCTACCTACCTATGAGCATGGGATGTTCTTCCATTTCCCTAGGTCCTCTTCAATTTCTTTCTGAAGTGTTTTTGAAGTTTTCATGGTATAGGTCCTTCACTTCTCTTGTTAGGTTGATTCCTAGATACTTGCTATGTTTGGAAACTATTTTATTTATTTATTTTTTAATTTCTAATCTAGTGATTAAATAAAGATTTTATTTAAAAGAATATAAATGAAGCCTTTAGGTAGGTCTTTTCTACATGCATATTATTCTTTATTAAAAGAAAAAATATGTAAAAAGGCCACTGATAATTGCTTTGTTAACATTTGTAAAAATGCCAATTCTCTGGTCACAAACTTCACTAAGTTTAGCACTTAAGGTCCCCGCAGTGTTATAAATGTAATTTAAGATACTGTTAATTCTATAATTCCATTGGTAAAATAATATGACTTGGAATATGGCAGTCTTCATGTTGAGGGGCAATGATCCACAGTTCATTTTAATTTCTCTGGTGTGAACTGTTATACAGAAGAGCAGCACCCTCCGCCAGCACTCTGGGCTTGTGGCTCATCATCGATGATCTGCACCCCTCGTCTTGCAGCTCCTGGGAGACTAGAACCATTGCCTTTTGCTCTCTCATCCACTTGTGCTGTTTCTATCATCCTTTTACAAAGATCAAGAAAGAGTTCCTCAATTCCTTTGTTCTGTTTAGCTCAAGTATGATGTTTTGCTCCCACAGATTCTGCATACGATTCTGCTTTTTGAGTGGAAACATGTCTCTTCTTTTCCAAATCTATTTTATTACCAACTATACATAAACAGATTTCATTTCCCAACATTTTCTGTAATTCTTTCACCCAGTTTTTAACCTTCTGAAAGGAGTCTTCATCTGTTATATCATAAACTAAAACAGCTCCATTTGAGTCTCTGTAGTATATTGGACCCAATGTGGAAACTATTTTAAATGGGATTGTTTCCTTATTCTCTTTCTCCTCTACTTCATTGTGTTTTGTGTATTTTTTAATAATTATTTTTATTTTGACCAAAGTGGATTACATATCTTTCACAGTAATATTTTAGGGACATATTAACATTGAATCAGGGGAATTCTTACCACCAAAGTTGTCCTCCCTCCATCCTCATTCCCAGCATGCATCCCATATTCCCCTCCCTTACCCCCAGGCTGCTAGTATAAGTAGTTCTCTCTGTGTCTAGCTTGTTGTAGTTTGGGTATCAATTCTGTTGTCATTAAATTGGGTTTGGTATTTAAGTCCGATCATTTTTATTACTACTTAGTGATCATATAACTGTTTGTTCTTGGTGCCCTCCATTGTTTCCTCCTCAATTTGAGAGGTGGAGCAAGATGGTTCAAGTTATGTGGTTCTGTTTGAGGAAAAGAAAAAAATAAACTGGGAGTAAAAATCAAACAAGCAAAAAATGGGTGGAGTCCTTCTAGAGACTATAAATATTAATTTGAGAGAAGAAAGGTATAATTCTTTTGTGTATTGACTTTGTAGCTGGCCACTTTGCTGTATTGGTTAATTGTTTCTAGGATTTCTACTGTGGACACTTTAGGATTTTTGATGTATATCATCATATTATCTGCAAAAAGAGAATTTTATTTCCTCTTTCCCTATTTGCATTCCTTATATTCCCTTCTCTTGTCTGATTGCTAGGACTTCTAAAACTATATTGAATAAGAGTGGAGAGAGTGAACAGCTTTGCCTAGTTCCTATTTCCTTCGTGGAAATACTTTCAGTTTTTCACCATTAAGGTTAATGTTATTTGTGGGATTTTCATAGATAGATGTAATTATCTTGAGGAAGGTTCCTTCCAGTCCGATTTTACTGAGTATTTTCACCATGAATGTGATTTTGTTAAATGCCTTCTCTGCATTGATTGATATACTCATGTGATTTCTGTCTTTTTTGTTGTTGATGTGGTCTATGATTTTGATTGATTTGCATATATTGAACTATCCTTGCATCCCTGGGATGAAACCCATTTGGTGTAGTGCTAGATTCTGTTTGCTAAGATTTTTTAAATTTACTTAAAGAAAATATATCACATAGTTGACATAATTGATCATAATACATTTTTTTCAGGAAGAACAAAGGCAAAGTTATTTAAAAAAATTTAAAACTAACGAGATGGAAGAGAAAGAAAAAGTTCAGTAGCAAGTATATTTTTGAAAATTATTGATGCACCAATTACTCTTTAAAGGCCTGGCAGAAGGTTTAATAAGCTTTTTTTAAGGATAAGAGTTAAAGAAGTACAGCAAAAACAGTGTTATAGTGGCAATTGTTTGCATTGGCACAGAAAGTATGGGGGGCATGGAAAGGAAAAGCCTTGACCTAAATACAAGGCGACCTTAGCCCTGAAATTTTCTGGCATAAGACCATTCTAGGCTCAAGGGATACTAGGTTGTACAACCCAAGTCATTGTCTGTAGTGCCAATAAACCTTCCCTCCCCCCCCCCAGTTGCTGTTGTTGGGGTCAGGATTCTGTAGTTAAAGATCCTGGAATCTGTGCATATTCTACATCAAAGTCAGGATGATATGGAGTGTCCTCTAGTTTCACCTCACAATTAGAGGGCAATGTGAATAGCCCTGCCCTGAAAGCAGGTTGTTGTTGTTATGCCTTCTTGGTGTTAAGAAGCCTGTCTTTGGAGAAGGTCGATGCTGGGGCAGTGGTAGGGTCTTTCCTGGTAGAGGATTGCTCCCAGGTGATGTTATAGACAACCATGGTTGTTTCATAGATGCATCCTGGTTCAGGGATGAATGGACAATGCCCGTTCTTCTGAGGCCTGAGCCAGGTCATTATGACAATGTTCAGGATGTAAGGTCCCACTGCATTACAAGATGTGTGTGTTCCTATCTCTATTAGATAAGAACTCGCCTGTATATATAGTATTTTCCCATTTTAATGTGCCTATGCAAAAGCGGAACAATGCCTCATGGCGTTATTAGAGCATATGGGGACCGCTGTAACAAGTCCAAGAATCCTCGTAACTTGGTTCTAACATAAGCTCTAAATCTAGGGACTCATCTACCAGAATTCCTTATTAAAGAGATCACAAAGAGAAGAACAGATGAAACAGTGGAGGAAAATCGTCACTGTATAAGAGAATATTTAGTAAGGATTATAGCTGTTAAAGGAATACATACAAGCTATTCAAAAGATATGTGTGTGTCCCTTTTATGTCTCTGAAATAGTTGGAGGTATGTTAAATCCAGCACATCACTTTGGTCTTTAATTTGGCTTGTGCATTCTGATAACCGGCTGGCGATGGACCCATATCATGAAAAATCCTTGAGCCGTGACTTCTCAGAAACCGAGCTGTTTGCAAGATTTTGTTGAGGATATTTGATTCTATGTTCATTAGTGAAATTGGTCTGTAGTTTTGTTTCATGGCAGTGTCTTTGTGATCTTTGAGAATGAGTGTGATATTACTCTCATAAAATAAATTAGGAAGGGTTCCTGTCTTTTGAATTTTTAGAAGAGCCTGTGAATCAGTAGTAGTGATTTTTCTTAAAATGTTTGATAGAATTCGCCTGTAAAACATCTGGATCTGGATTTTTGTTCTTGGGGAGTTTCTTTTTTATTTATTTATCAAAAATTTTTTTATTTTATTTAAACACCTTGATTACATACATGATTGTGTTTGGGTTTCAGTCATGTAAAGAACACCACCCATCACCAGTGCAACATTCCCATCACCAATGTCCCAAATATCCCTCCTCCCCACCCGACCCACACCTGTACTCTAAACAGGCTCTCCATTTCCCTCATACATTCTCATTATTAGGACAGTTCAAAATGTAGTTATTTCTCTAACTAAACTCATCACTCTTTGTGGTGAGCTTCCTGAGGTGAGCTGGAACTTCCAGCTCTTTTCTCTTTTGTGTCTGAAAATTATTATTGCAAGAATGTCTTTCATTTTTCTTAAAACCCATAGATGACTGAGACCATTCTGCATTTTTCTCTCTTTTTCTGACTTATTTCACTCAGCATAATAGATTCCGTGTACATCCATGTATAGGAAAATTTCATGACTTCATCTCTCCTGACAACTGCATAATATTCCATTGTGTATATGTACCACAGTTTCTTTAGCCATTCGTCTGTTGAAGGGCATCTTGGTTGTTTCCAGTGTCTTGCTATGGTAAATAGTGCTGCAATGAATATAGGTGTAAGGAAGGGATTTTTGTATTGTATTTTTGTGTTCCTAGGGTATATTCCTAGGAGTGGTATAGCTGGATCGTATGGGAGCTCGATTTCCAGTTTTTGGAGGAATCTTCATATCGCTTTCCATAAAGGTTGAACTTGATGGCATTCCCACCAGCAGTGGATAAGAGTTCCTTTCTCTCCACATCTCCACCAACACTGTTTATTCTCATTCTTTGTGATGTGTGCCATTATCTGTGGTGTGAGGTGGTATCTCATCATTGTTTTGATTTGCATCTCCCTGATGATTAGTGATGTGGAGCATTTTTTCATGTGTCTTTTGGGCATTTGTATTTCTTCTTGGTCAAAGTGTCTGTTCATTTCTTCTACTTGGGGAGTTTTTTAATTACTGATTAAATTTCCTCAAATGTGATTGTCCTGTTTAGACTTTCTACATCCTCCTTATCCAGTTTTGGAAGATATTTTTCCAAATATCAGTTGGTTTCTTCTGGGTTATCTAACCTGACTGATTATCGTTTTTCACAATAAATTCTCATGATGTGTTGGGTTTCTTGGGGTTCTGTTGTAATCTCTCCTCTTTCATATGTGATCCTATATACTTGCGTGTTTCCCCTCTTTTTTTTTTTTGGTTAGTCTTGCCAGTGGTTTGTCTATCTTGTTTATTCTTTCGAAAAACCAACTCTTGGTCTCATTGATTTTTTGTATTTTTTTTTAGTTTCTATGTTGTTTATTTCTGCTCTGATTTTTATTATTTCTTGTGTTCTGGTTGTGTTTGGGTTTCTTTGCTGCTGTTATTCCAGCTCCTTAAGGTGTCCCTTTAAACTGCTGATTTTCTCATTTTCCTCTTTCCTGACATAGGCCTGTATTGCTATGAGTTTCCCCCTAATTACTGTTTTTTTGTGTCCCACAGATTTTGACAATTTGTCTCTTCATTATCATTTGTCTCATGCAGTCTTTTTATTTCTTACTTTTGTTCCTCTTTGATCCAGCTATTGTTGAGCAGTATGCTGTTTAACTTCTAGGTGTTGGATTTTCTACAAAGATTCTTTTAGTCAATCTTAATCTCTGTCGCATAGTGATCTGATAGGGCGCTTCTAATAATTCTTATATTTGTGACTTTATGCAACTTAGATTTATATCCTAAGGCATGTCCTTTTCTGGAGAAGAATCCATGTGCACTTGAGAATAATGTTTTTTTCTGTTTTCTGGGGAAGGAGGGCCCTATATATGTCCATTAGCCCTAGTTCTTCTAATTTCTCATTTAGGGCTCTTATTTCTTTGCTAGTTTTCTGTCTGATGGATCTGTCCAGTGGTGATAGTGGAGTAATGAGATCTCCTACTACTATCACATTTCCTTCCATATGTTTCTCTGGGTTTGCGAGCAAATGCTTACATATTTTGCTGGCTCTGTATTTGGTGCATACATATTGACCAAAGTTAGTACTTCTTGGTCTAGTGTTCCCCTGATCACTAACTAGTGACCCTCTTTTTCTCTGATCACTTTCTTGAGGTTGAATGCAATTAATTCTGATATAAGAATGGCGGTCCCACCTTTTCTTAGTTTTTCATTGGCTTGAATAATTGATTTCTATCCTTTTATTATAAGCATGTGTCTATCCTGTAGGTGTGTTTTTTGCAAGCAGCAGAAATCTGTTTCTGTTGTTGCTGTTTTGGGTCAAACCCAGCAGGACTCAGGGGTTACTTCTGACTCTATGTCAGAAATCACTCTCTGTCTGCATGCAAGGCAAATGCCCTACCTCCATGCTATCTCTCTGGCCCCTGGTTTCTGCTTTTTAACCCAACTCTCTAATATGTGTTTTTTAATGGGAGAGTTTAGTCCATTGACATGTAGGGAAATTCTTGACAGAGAGGGCTATTGTGTAGTTGTATTGTGTAGGCTGGTTTTTGTTACAATCGGGGGGTTGTATTGTTTAATTCATCTCTGAATAGATCATTTAGAATCTATTTTGTTTGTGCAAATAATGCAAGTTATTTATTGTCACATAATGTTTTTAGTCCTCCCTCCCATATAAATGAGAGTTTTGCCAGGTAATGGACTCTAGGTTGGAAGTTTCTTTTATTCAGTCATTTAAATATGACATTCCACTGTCCTCCTGCTTGAATTGTTTCAAGTGGGAGATCTGATGTGATTCTTCCTTTGTACTTGAGGGTTTTTTTCTCCTGTATTGCTTTGAGTTCATCTTTCTCTTTGTTTTATTGCTATTTGGATTACTATATGCCTTGGTGTTGGTTTAATGGGGTCTATTTTTATTAGAGACTCTTTTCACCTCCTGGATTTGTACGAGAGTCTCTTTCCAGAGGGTGAAAATTTTTCTGCTATTATTTCCCTGACCACTTGTTCTTCCCATTTCCTATTTCCTCCCCTTCTGGTATTCCTATAATCTGTAGATTATTTCTTTTGTCTTTATTCATTAAATACCAAACGTTTTCTAATGCTTTACCTTTTATTTCCTTATTGGCATCTTTGTCATTTTTGGTTTGTAGTTTTTCTTCAAATTCTTCTATGTGATTCTCTAACTGTGTAATTCTGCTACTCTTACTTGTTAAGATGTTTTTTTATTTCCTTTAATTCCATGTGTAAGGATTCTTGAATCTTTTCTAATAGTTCTTTGAGTTGGTTGATTTGTTCATCTATGGATTTCTTCAACTTGCTGGCTAGTGATTCCTTGATTATTTTGCAATGGCTTTCATTGCTGCTGTTAGGTTCTCGTCTATTGGGCCCATGTGTTTTGGTGGACTTAGAAACTTGCTAGGATTTCTCTCCATATCCCCAGTTGTTAGTATCTTCCTTAGTTTACCCATATTTCTTTGCATTTAGTGGTTTGGTTTGGAGTGTACTGCCTTCAGATTTTAGCCCTCCTTTGACACCTATGGCGTGGGGCTAGGTCCCTTCTCCAGGGTGCAACTCTAGGTGGGTATGGTGGCTGCTGTTGCTGAGATTTAGCCCTGCCCTAAAGACTCTTCCCTCACTTTACCTGCTTGAAGGCTTAGGTCCCTCCCCCTTGACCAACTACAGCAAGGTTTCCCCTCTCCCTTCTCCTGTCAGAACATGTGGCGGAGGTCTGGCCTGTGCCAATTTCCCCCTCTCTCTCTACCTGTCAAACCGCATGGTTCCTGGCCAATCTCTCCTGTCCCTGACCTGTAATGGCAGAGCAGCTGCCTGAGCGTTGCCATTTGGGCCTGGTCAATTTCTCCCTCCCTGGTCAATTTCACCCTCCCACTCTACCTGACAGAAGTCATGGTTCCTGGCGGATCACTCCTGTCCACGCCCAGTAATGTCCCAGCCCTCATCTCTTTTGTCTCTGAGAATTATTGCAAAAATGTCATTTATTTTTCTTTCTTTCTTTCTTTCTTTCTTTCTTTCTTTCTTTCTTTCTTTCTTTCTTTCTTTCTTTCTTTCTTTCTTTCTTTCTTTCTTTCTTTCTTTCTTTCTTTCTTTCTTTCTTTCTTTCTTTCTTTCTTTCTTTCTCTCCCTCCCTCCCTCCCTCTCTCCCTCTCTTTCTTTCTTTCTTTCTTTCTTTCTTTCTTTCTTTCTTTCTTTCTTTCTTTCTTTCTTTCTTTCTTTCTTTCTTTCTTTCTTTCTTTCTTTCTTTCTTTCTTTCTTTCTTTCTTTCTTTCTTTCTTTCTTTCTTTCTCTCCCTCCCTCCCTCCCTCTCTCCCTCTCTCTCTTTCTTTCTTTCTTTCTTTCTTTCTTTCTTTCTTTCTTTCTTTCTTTCTTTCTTTCTTTCTTTCTTTCTTTCTTTCTTTCTTTCTTTCTTTCTCTCTCTCTCTCCTCTCTTTCTTCTCTCTCTCTTTCTTCTCTTTCTTTCTTTCTTTCTTTCTTTCTTTCTTTCTTTCTTTCTTTCTTTCTTTCTTTCTTTCTTTCTTTCTTTCTTTCTTTCTTTCTTTCTTTCTTTCTTTCTTTCTTTCTTTCTTTCTTTCTTTCTTTCTTTCTTTCTTTCGTTTTTGAATCACATCCGGCATCACTCAGGTGTTACTCCTAGCTCTATGCTCAGAAAGCATTCCTGGCATGCTCGTGGGACCATATGGGATGCCAGGATTCGAACCACTGACCTTCTGCATGAAAGGCAGATGCCTTATTTGATTTTTCTTAAAACCCATAGATGAATGAGAATATTCTTTGTCTATCTCTCTCACTTATTTCCACTCAGCATAATAGATTCCATGTTCATTCATCTTTGCTTTCCTTGGATAAGATCTACTTGGTCATGGTGGATGACCTTCTTGATGATGCATTGAATTATATTTGCTAGAATTTTATTGAGGCTCTTTGCATCTGTGTTCATCATAATATTGGTCTGTAATTTTCTTTTTTGGCAGCATCTCTGTCTGGTTTTGTTATCAATGTGATGTTGGCTTCATAAAAACTATTTGGAAGTGTTCCCATTTTTTCAATTTCATGAAAGATCCTGGCTAGGATTGGTAGTATTTCCTCTTGAAAGGTTTGAAAAAATTTATTAATAAATCCTTACAGCCTGGACTTTTGTTTCGGGGCAGACATTTGATTACCATTTTAATTTCCTTATTTATTATGGGGGGTGTTTAGATATGTTACATCCTACTTATTCAACTGAGGAAGATTATAAGAGTTCAAGAATTTATCCACTTTTTCCTGGTTCTCATGTTTTGTGCATAGAGTTTCTCAAAGTAGTCTCTGATTACCCTTTGAATTTCTGCAATATCTGTAGTGATGTCCTCTTTTTCATTTCTAATGTGACTTTCAAGTTTCTCTCTCTTTGTGAATTTTGCCAATGTTCTATCGTTCTTGTATATTTTTCCAAAGAACCAATTTCTGATTTCTTGATATTTCAGATTGTTTTGGGTTTCCATTTCATTGATTTCTGCTATAAGCTTTGTTATTTATTTCTGTCTACCTATTTTTGTTTCATTTTCTTGATCATTTTCTAATTTTATAAGCTGCATCATTAAGCTATTCAGGTTACCCCCTCTTCCTTCTTGATGTGTGCTTGCAAAGCTATAAATTTTCCTCTCGGTACTGCTTTTGCTGTGTCCCATAGGTTCTGATAGTTTGTGTCTTCATTGTCATTTGTTTCCAGGAAAGTTTTGATTTCCTCTTTGATTTCATCTTGGACCCACTGGTTGTTCAGCAGTAGGCTGTTTATTTTTCCCCCACCCTCCCAGTAGTAGGCTGTTTAATTTTCAGCTGTTAAAGTTTTCTTGTGTGTCCCTTTGCAGTTCACATCTAAATTCAGAGCCTTGTGGTCAGCAAAGATAGCCTTCAGAGATTTTATCCTCTTGATTTTATGGAGGTATGTTTTATGTGCTAGCATGTGGTCTATCCTGGAGAATGACCCCTGTACATTGGAGAAGAATGTGGATATAGGTTTCTAAGAATGGAATGTCCTATATATATCTACTAGGCCTCTTTCTTCCATTTATCTTTTCAGGGCTAGTATATTTTTGTTGAGTTTCAGTCTGGTTGACCTATGAAATATTGACAGAGCCGTGTTGAGGTCTCCCACAATTATTGTGCTATTATTGATATCCTCTTTCAAATTTGTCAATAATTGTATTAGATATTTTGCTGGTCTCACTGGGTGCATATGTTTAGTAGTGCGATTTCTTCCTGTTGCACATATCCTTTGATTAGTATGAAGTGCCCATTTTAGTCCCTTACCACTTTTCTGAGTATAATATTTGTGTTGTCTGATATTACTATGGCCACTCCAGCTTTTTAAGGGTGTTGGTTGCTTGGATTATTTTCCTCCAACCTTTGACTTTGAGACTATGTTTGTTCTGATTATTCAGTTATGTTTCTTGTAGCAGCAGAAGGCTGAATTTATCTTTTTGATCCATTTTGCCACTCTGTGTCTCTTAACTGTACATTTAGTCAATTGACATTGAGGGAAATGTTTGTCATGAGATTTAATGTCATCTTTGTGTAGAAGTTTGGTGTGTCTGTTTGTCTGTCTTGTCTTAAATTATACTTTTCAGGATTTCTTTTAAGGCTTGTTTTGCATCTCTAAAGTTTCTGAGCTATTGCTTATCCATGAAGCTATGTATCTTTTTTCGGGCTGGGTGCAGTATTCTAGGTGTCTTCTGGCCTTGAGGGTTTCTTGTGACCTGTCTGCTGTAAATCGTAAGGATGCTCCTTTGAATGTAGTTTCCTTTTTTTATCTTGCTGCTTTCACTATTCTATCTCTATCTGTGGGATTTGTCATTGTGACTAGGATGTGTCTTGGGGTGCTTTTCTTTGGGTCTCATTTAGCTGGTATTTTTTTGGATCTGAAGGATTTGGTTGCATGCAGTCTTTAGCTCTGAGAGTTTCTCTGTGATGATATCTTTGACTGTTGATTCTTCTTGGGGATCTCCTTCTTGGACCTTTGGGATTCCAATAATTCTTAAGTTTTTTTCTCTTGAGTTTATCAAAGACTTTTATTTTCATCTGTTCACACTCTTTGCATACTTTTTCCATTGTCTGATTATTTGATTTAAGGTTCTTTTCCAATCTCTTCTGCTGTATGGACTTTTTCTGCATTTCATCTCCAGTTCACTGATTGTGTCCTCGGCTGCTTTTACTCTGTTGGAGCGGCTTTCCATTGAGGTTTTCAGTTCAGCTACCATGTTTTTCAGACCTGTTATTTCAGTTTGGAATTTTCTGATTTCTATCTTTGTGTTCTGTCCACCTTAATCTATGCTTTCTTCGATTTCTATGAGGCTACTCCATTTTTCTACTCTAAACTTCTTATTTGAGAGATCAATGAGATGGCTGGTATTTTTTGGGTCATCAGAGCTATCATCTTTATTCTCTGTTCATGGTGTTTGCCTACAAGTTACCCCATTGTCACACTTGTAGTGTGATTTTTTTCTCCGTGTAATAGTGGGGTTCATTAGTTAGAAAGAGCATGCGGCCACAAAGCAAAGCAGAACCTCTAGGAGACAGTTTTCATTGCATTTTTCTTGGCCTTCTTAGGAAAGTTTCAGGAGACAGAAGAAAAGAGGGATACGGGAAGATGACAGGTCCTTACAGTCTCTCTCCCTGTTGCTTGCATACAGCAGGGGCCAGACACCTTCCCCACCTTTACAGACAGAGAAGGGTACCTTTCTGCTGGAGTGCCTCTGGGAGAAAATTTTCGCTGTTTTTTTTTCTTGGCCTTCTTAGGAGTGTTTTCATATTCACATCTTTAAACAGAAATAAAATAAGCATAAGGTATTAAGAGTCAGTCTTCTTACCGATTTTTCCTCCAAATTGATACTGTGCTTTTCCAGACATTGGAGCCAGGAAATCAGAAGCAATAGCAATTTCAACAGAGGAGGTGTAATATAGGGAACTAGCTACATAGAAGTTTGAACAAGGAGTCAAGAAGCAACTATAGCCACCAGCAGTACCAGTGATTATCCTGAAGGTTGAGAGCACCAGAGAATAGAGTCCTATATGGAAAAGACCTCACCCAGTTTGGAATAACTCCCTGGCCAAAACAATTTCTGTCTTTTTATAATATAAATGTGCAGTAATTATGCACTTAGAAAGGACAAAATAAAACAGTTTAGGGTCGTTTTAGATAAATAAGACAAGATAGAAAAGAAACTGTTTTATTGTTAAAAATGATCTAAAACTGACCTTAGACTCTTGTATTTCCAATTCTAGAAAAATAAACCCTTAATCATAAATGCCAATATTTATGTATATAGACTTCATAGAACCTTATGAATGTACCTGTGTGAAAATGTTTATGATTTCCTTTTCTACCATACTCTGCAACACTTAAGAGTACCAAACTCAGGATAAATTTTTAGGAACTTCATGAAGTCTTAATCACTTTCTTAAACTAATATGAAATAGAGAATGTTCAATGGTAACTAAGAGTTTGTTAATACATAACAAGGAAGAATTATTTAGCTGTTTCAAAGTGGTGCATGATATATTCAGTTATTATTATTTTAATATTTACTTATAGTATAGGTCATACGTTTATGTTAACATTTGTGGTTAGTTGTACATTACTTCTCACCTTACCACCACTAAAATTCCAAAGACCCTATACCAATGTCTGTATGTTATATTCAGTCCACCTTAATTATCCCATACACTTCCCTGATACTTAATAATTTCGGGGCTTAAGGTTTGTAATTATTTGATATTATGCATTCTCTTGTTTTGTTTTTATCTCTGTATACTACAGAACACAGGGCAAAATCAGCTGGAATTTGTCCTTCTTGACTTATTTCACATAACATGATGACATCCAGTTCTATTAATATTGCAGAAAACTGTATGATTTCTTTTTTCTTATAACTATATATTATTTATTCTGTTGTTCATATATACTATAACTTTATCAATTCTTGTGACCTTTGGGTGGTTTGGGGGTGGGTTCCATGTTCTGTGTATTGTACTTAGGACTTCAATATACAAGTTTTGCATATTTTGGAGAAATCCGTAGTTATTTGAATTATTATTACCCTAAAAAGTAAGGTGTTACTTTATTCTAAATATATTTTTGTCTCTAATAGCTTGAATATAATATATATATATATGGGCATTGATTCTTTAGAGTTTATGCTGTTTAAGTTTTCTAAAGTTATTGAATCTGACGGTTTATATTATTTACCAAATTTGGATGTTTTCAATTATTATATTTTTACATTATTTTACTCTGTATCTCACTTTATCCTGTCCTGGAGCTACAAAAGATGTGAACATTAAATATTTTGTTATTATAGACCCTCATAGCTTTGTAAATAATTGATTAGTTTTTTTCTTCCTATTGTACAGATTGGACATTTTCTATTTATAGAGCTTGAAATTTACTGACTTCACTTTTATTACGCTATCATCTAGTCACTTTTAATACCACAGTTATATTTTTAATTTACAAAATTGAAACTTGTTTCTTTTGTATTTCACAACTTTGCTGAGATAATCCACCTTAACTATATACCAAGATTGTTTGCTCCTATTTGCTATAATAAAGTTATAACGTTCCTTGTTAATAATAGCTACTCTAAAATATTTTAAAGTTAATTCCAATTCTATGTCATGAATGCACCCAGTATTACAACTATTGATTGCTTCTTCTCACTTGAATTAAGATTTTTATAATTTTTATGGCTAAAAATTTTGGTGTTTGTACCTGGACATTTTAAAATTATATTATGGATCTTATATCTTGTTTCAGACCTTTGAAAGAATATTAAAATTTTTGTTATAATTTAAAGTCAGATATGTTGGCTTCAGATCATAAATTATGATCTTCCTTTTCTTTCTTTCTTTCTTTCTTTCTTTCTTTCTTTCTTTCTTTCTTTCTTTCTTTCTTTCTTTCTTTCTTTCTTTCTTTCTTTCTTTCTTTCTTTCTTTCTTTCTTTCTTTCTTTCTTTCTTTCTTTCTTTCTTTCTTTCTTTCTTTCTTTCTTTCTTTCTTTCTTTCTTTCTTTCTTTCTGGTTTTTGGGCCACAACTAGCAGTGCTCAGGGGTTACTTTTTGCTCTACACTCCGAAATTACTCCTGGTAGGCTTAGGAGACCATATGGATGCCAACTGGGTCAGATACATGTAAGGCAAATGCCCAACCCACTTGCTATTACTCCAACCCCAAATTTTTATTGAATTATCATGAGATAAAGAATTAAAAGTTTTGTAATAATTGATACAGTGCTCCCTTCACCAGTGTTCATTTTCTGCCACCAATGTCCCTAATTTCCCTCTTGTCCTCCCCATCCAGCCTGCCTTTATGGCAAACACTTTTCTTTTCTTTCTTTCTTTCCTTCTTTCTTTCTTTCTTTCTTTCTTTCTTTCTTTCTTTCTTTCTTTCTTTCTTTCTTTCTTTCTTTCTTTCTTTCTTTCTTTCTTTCTTTCTTTCTTTCTTTCTTTCTTTCTTTCTTTCTTTCTTTCTTTCTTTCTTTCTTTCTTTCTTTCTTTCTTTCTTTCTTTCTTTCTTTCCTTACATTTTTCATTTCAGGCAGTTTGGTTTGCAATATAGTTACTGAGATAAACAAAATACAAAATCCATAATATAATTTTTAAAGTGTCCAGGTGATAAAATTCCAAAAATTTCAGCCATGAAAATTATGAAAATCTCAACTCAAGTGGGAAAAAGCAATCAATAGTTGCAATGCTGAGTATATGCATGACACAGTATCATGCATATCATTTTACTTCCTTTCAGTACCCACTTTTTATTCAACATGATAATTTCCAACTGTGTTTGTCACAGTGGTCCTTTTTATATATATAAAAATGTGGTATATATTTACCACTATGACAATCACAGTTGGAAATGTCATGCTGAACAAGAACTGGGTACTGAAAGGAAGTAAAATTATATATACATATATATGTATGTGTACATATATATGGGATGTTGGCCCCACTGTCTTTGGACTACAGCTACTCCACACAGAGAAGGCTCTCTTTTTGCTTAGTTTTTAAGACTTTTCAGCACTGTCCACCCATTGTCACTATTGCTTTAGTTTTTTCATATGGAGATTGCCATATGGGGAAGGGAACAATGCCATGTTTCTACTATTTTCTCTGAACATGAGGAGAAAACATTCCTGCATTTTTTGATACTCATTCTGTTCATTTGGTTTATCCATTTGATTTTTGTTTGCCTTGGTTTTACTACCAATGAGTACTGGAGAAGAAATGGTAAAATTCATGGTCAGTTTAGGTTTTACTTAAAATTTTGATGTTTTCCCTCAATTTACCTGACACAATGTTTTTAGTCATTGAATAGATACTTATGCATTCTCTTCATGCCTTTTAGTTGCATTCAGTGTTAAGTGTGATTATTCTAGCATTAGTACCCCAGTGATATATAGGTTAATTTTCATATATTAATATTAATATGCACTGATACTACAAATGGAACATTTTCTTTGGTGTAAACTTATGCATAGTCTTTGAAGAAGAAAATAGACCTCTATTACCCCTAATGATGATGGAAATATGCCCTGTTTCCTCTTCCCCCATCACAAACAATCAAGCAGTTAAGAAAATAAGAGATGAGTCTAGCAGGAGGGGGTTTGGCAGGCCACTGCCATGCCGGAGGCCTTCTTAACCAGGTCTAGTCGGGGTGCGGGACTTGGGTAACCCCAGCACCCCTCTACCACCTTGCTCCAGATCTCCAGGGCTTCCCCGGGCCACATGCCTGGGCAAGCCGGTGAGTTGGGCCCCTTGGTGGAGCTTGAAGGTACCCTAGGCTTTCTCCCATTATCTATTCAGCTCCTTAGGGAGGGTCTGGGTGAGGCCCTGAACTTCTGGCCTCCCAGCTTCTTGAACTATCTCTCCTTCCTGGGCGCCGGGAGTCTAGCAGGAGGGGGATTGGCAGGCCACCGCCATGCTGGAGGCCTTCTTAACCAGGCCTAGTGGGGGTGCGGGACTTGGGTAACCCCAGTACCCCTCTACCGCCTTGCTCCAGATCTCCAGGGCTTCCCCAGATCTCCAGGGCTTCCCCGGGCCACATGCCTGGGCAAGCCGGTGAGTTGGGCCCCTTGGTGGAGCTTGAAGGTACCCTAGGCTTTCCCTCATTATCTATTCAGCTCCTTAGGGAGGGTCTGGGTGGGGCCCTGAACTTCTGGCCTACCAGCTTCTTGAAGTCACTGGTAATCTCTGTCCAGTCTAATAGTACTCACTATCATTGAATTATGTTTTTATGTATGCAGAATGTCCATTTTGTACTCTGCCCTTTTGCATACCCCTTCATAAGTTCATATTTCTCTTTAACTTCTTTAATTCCTATCATCATTACTCCTCATTTACCCTTTCTAACTTAAGTACTGTAGAGTCCTAAGTCACAGATCAAAGTGGTGCCCGGGAGTTAACACCAACCCAACTATTTTAAAAGGCATAAAAAGGACACTTATGTCTCTTCAACATTTTATGGGTGTTTTCTTTGATGGCTATAACTTTTGCTGAATATCTTCTTATACAGTCACGATCCCCCCCCCATGTTTTTTATCTTCTCTTTGTGAACTGCTCAATATGAAATTTGGTGTGAAAGAATCCCTCAGTTTAATGCTTATGTTTGAACCAAGTCATGGGTATTGTTGGAAATGTTCTTACGCCCCCATATATCTGATAGCACCACGTGGCTTTATTTCTTGTTTGCTTAGGCACACTAAAATGGGAAAATACTATACATACCAATAAGTTCTTATTTAATAGAGATGGGAACACACAAATCTTGTAGTGCAATGAGACCTTACACCCTGAACATTGACATAAAGACCTGGTACAGGCCTCAGAAGAATGGGCATTCTCCATTCACCCCTGATCTAGAGAAGACATCTAGAAAACATCTAAGGTTGTATATAACATCACCTGGAGGCATTCCTCTACCAGGGAAGACCCTACAGCTGCTCTGACATCGATCTACTCAAAAAAGACTTCCCTTAACACTAAGAAGACTTAACAAAAACAATGACCTGCTTACTGGACAGGGCTTGCTGTATTGCCCCTTAATTGTGAGGTTTGTCTATAACATCACCTGGAAGCAATCCTCTACCACGGAAGACCCTACCACTGCTCAGACATCGTCCTGCTGAAAAGAAACTTCCCTTAACAATGAGAAGACTTAACAACAACAACCTGCTTACAGGACAGGGCTTCCTGCATTGCCCTTTCACGGTGAGGTGAAACGAGAAGACACTCCACATCATGACTTCAATTTAGGATATGCAGATTCCAGAATCTTTAATAAAGAAACATGATACCAACAACAGAGACTGTGTGAAAAGTGTGTTGGCACTACGGACAATGTCTTGGATCGGACGATAATTTGCCTGAAGCCTAGAGTTGGTCGTATGCCAGGAAACTTCAGGGGTAGGATCTCTTTGTATTTAGGCCATATTTAGGCCTCTCATATTTTGGTGGGCCTATGCAAACAACAATTGCCACTCTAACACCATTTTTACTGTGCTCCTTTGACTCTAATCCTTAAAATACACCCACTTAGAATTTGAGGTTAAATGCACCCACTTAAAATTTGAGGTTAACTTAAGCTAATATGCATGTACATGGAAATGTAAAAAATACTATGCCTCTAATGTTTAAGGAGTTACGTAATTTTTATGGCTTTAGATTGCCTTGTGTGCTGTTAAGAAATATTATAATGTGCTACAATCTGGGGACTTGAGGACAAAGTAATTGTACATGGATTCTGTTTTATTTATCTTAACGTTCTTTGGCTGAAAGTTCAAAGTTAAGATATCAGCAAGGGGACTTCTTCTGACAATTATGTTACGGCTGATTGTCCTTCCACTGTAACTTTACCTTGTCCTCTTTCTTTCAATCTTTTGTTCTCATAATTCAAAATAAAAATTTATAAAAAAAGAATATAAGTTGTAGAATTTAAGACTATCTGGCTTTGGGAATGTTGATACTTTGGTATTAAAACTCTACCTCATAACATATCAGCCTGTACTCTTAGTTACTCAATGGAAGAAGATGTGCTTGTTAATAGAAACTAAAGATTTCACTTAAGGACGTGTATTCTAGCCTTAAATCTAAATCACGTTGCATTTTTCTTAAGAATTGTTGAGATTGTTGACATTGAAAGAAAAACATCATTTAAAAATGAACATGTGTCCGAAAATGTAGAACTTGTCTAGTATTTAGTACAATAATATTATGCGGATGATCTTGTGGGGGAAACATGGCAGACAGAAACAAATAAAACACCAAAAAGAAAAAAAAAAGAAAATAAGAGATGCTAAATATTGACTATTATACCTGGACCATAAGGTATACTTGGAACATCATTAAAATAATTCTACTTGCTCGGTGTCCACAGAATATCCTCAGAATATACTACTTGGGGTTATCCAGACTTTGCTTTGCAAAATAACATGCTTAGAAAGTTTTGATTTTGTATTCTCCGACCAGCTGCCTGTAAATGTCCATCCTCTATCAGCTATTGTATAAAATGGAAGCCTGGCCTTTATTTGGGGACAAATCTTTCAAGCAGATTTGTTTCCAGTGAAAATAAATATGAGTTCACCCACTTCTCAGAGTGTGATTCTTGTTTTTTTCACAGGCTCTTGGTGAGAATCTCCCATAACCTTTAGAATCAGTCTTTCCCTGCTGTACTAAAGGAAATGACTTTATACTAAAGACTATTTTTCTGGTTTTGTATTGGTGTGGAAGAATTAGCTTCAGGAGGCAGAGAGAGTACAGCAGGTAGGGTGCCTGCTTTGCACACAAATGAGCCAAGTTCCATCCCTGGAACACCATAAAGTCCCCTGGAACACCATAAACCATCTTGCCAGGAGTGATCTCTGAGTACAGATACAGGAATAAGCCCTGAGCACTGCTGGGTATGGCCTCCAAAATCATCCTCAAATTTAGTAGCTTCAAAATAACACCCATTAGATTATAAAAATGTCTTAAACTGCTAAAGCACATGCTTTGCATGTAGGAGGCACAGTTCAATTTCAAGTACCACATAGATCCCTAAGCACTGTTCAGTAAGACCACAAAAACCCAAGTTAGTAGCTTGGCTAACATATGCAAGAACTGGTGAGTTCTCTTATATGTGATAGTAATATACTGTTCAGAATGTGTCAATCTTATTCATACCTGTGACATTTGGGGTTGTAATACTAAAAGTACTAGAACTAGGGGCTGGAGAGATAGCATGGAGGTAGCATATTTGCCTTTCATGCAGAAGGACGGTGTTTCGAATCCCAGAATCCCACATGGTCCCCTGAGCCTGCCAGGAGTGATTTCTGAGCACAAAGCCAGGAGTAACCCCTGAGCGCTGCTGGGTGTGACCCCCCTCAAAAAAAAAAAACCCAAAATAGTACTAGAACTGCGGTGGTGCCTTTCTCTATTGCTATGAGGTCTATATGTCTTTTCTTAAGCACAGCAACTTTCAGGAAACTATATTCTTTTTTTTTTCTTTTAGAGATTTCAATGTTTACCCTAATTTTATTTAAATACTATGGTTTAGAAAAGTATGCCTGGAACCCAGAGTCTGTCTTATGCCAATAAACTTCTGGGGTGAGGCCTTTTTGTAATCAGGTCAAGGATTTTTTTCCCTTTTCCCCATTTTTCTGGATCTATGCAAACAATGGCGATTGCTACTATCACACCTTTACTATATTTTTTTTACTCTTATCCTTTAAGGAAAAAAAATACAGCTTACTGAAGTTAAAAACAAATTACTGTAGTAGAATGCCTGTCTCGAATACAGGCAGGGGATGAGAAGGGGGAGGGGAAATGTTGCACTGGTGAAGGGGGGTGTTCTGGTTATGACTGTAACCCAAATATGATCATGTTACTTAAATAAAAAATATATTAAAAAAAGAAAGTTGTTTATGATACAGTTTTTTTGGCATTCAATATTCCCAAATGAGTCTCACCACCAGTTGTAGGATTCCTTTCATCATTATCCCTAGTTTCTTACTTACGTCCCAAGCCTGCCCCCTTAGCATGGAAAAATAATTTAATGTATATTTTTTTGCTATGACAAAAGCACAAATGGAATTATCAAAAATAGTTTAGTAAAAAAAATTTGTAAAATTTTTATATCTCACAATAGGGTTATTATAGTCATTGAGAATTTACTGAGCTAGTTGAATAATTTATTGAGATATTATTGGCATGTGTTGTTATATAAATTTAATAATTATGTTTAATATTATTAAATTTAATAATAATACTTTAGTTTTAGCTGAAAGCTTCATTACGTAATATAACTACCATTTCTTTTTTGTGTGGTGAAAAATTGAAGCTCTCCTCTTAGCAACTTTCAAGTATATAGTATATATAAGCACAGTACTAAGCATTATATCTCCAGACCCTATTCATCTGATAATTGGAAGTTTGTATTCTTTGACCAGAATCTCCTTATTTCTTCTAGCCCTAATACCTAGGAAGGACCAATTAATCTGTTTCTGTGAGTTTGACTTTTTTTAGGATCCCAAATATAAGGGAATATGTCTTTCTCTGTCTGACTTATTTTTATTAACATAAAAGCCTCATGAACCATTATAGTATTGTGAAATTACCTTCTTTCTCATGATGAACTAATATTCTCTATGCATGTGAATATACATATCACATCTTTTTTTTTGGTTTGTAGTCATAGCTGGCAGTGTTCAGGGGGTACACCTGATGTTTGTATTTGGGCTGTTTCTCCTGCCAAGGGATTATGTAATGCTGGGGATCAACCTTGGTTTTTCTGTAGGTCAAATATGAGCTCAGCCTCTTGAGATATCTCTAAATTCCAGTGTCACCTTATGTGCCATGTGTGGCAAGTATGTTTCTGAAAGCATGGCTATCTCTGGTCCCCATAATGGCAATTTACAGTGGCTATACAACCAGACTTGTGTAAGCACCACAAATAAAGAGTAAGATGCCCCTATGAGTACCATAAATAAAATGATGTGTGAACACTGTGACCAGATTTACCTTTAGCAATGATAATATGAGCAGTCACAGTGACTGCCCATGAGTTCCACAAACAGAATATGTTTAAGCAGTTGAACTATTCATGCTTTTAACTCTCTAACCTTCTAATAGCAATATTAGGGGTGGGGGTTTTAAAAATTAATATAAAATGAGTGATAATGAATTAAGGAGGAACTAGGACCTTTTATGATCTGTTATAAGTCATGTGATGGCTTTATTATATCCTACTTTTTAAGTAGTCTCAAGTGTTCACTGAAATTGAAATGGGAGGGAACAGACATGTCACCTTAAGAGCATTTCTACATTGCAAAGAGCATGTAGAATTGAAAACATGATCACCATCATTTTTGCAAAAATTGATCTACCACAATACTTTTTCTTTTAAGGTAGCTTCTGAGTCATTCTTTGTGCCAACTGTAGTTTTTGTCCTTGTAATTTGGGGACTTAAGATTGTATAATATGAAATAAGATAATCAATATGGTCAGATTTTTAACACAAGAATGGATTTTAATGTATCCAGAAATAAGATCAAGTTTTCCATTGTGGTATATCTTCCTTTGTGGTCATCCCAGTTTTTAATGTTTTCAGATTTAATAGAATTGTGTAGAACTTCAAGATATATGGTTTTTAAGAGTTAGGTGATAGTCTAGAGAAATAGGAAAATAAACTAGTTAAAATCTACATGAAAAAATTCCTTGCTGTAAGATAAGTTATTGATCAGCTTGATAGAATGTTCATTTAGAGGAATGGTAGGCAGATTTCTATGCTCAAACCATCTTTCTTCCTAAATGACCTCTCTACTGTACTTTAGTTTTGGTTTTGGAGCCACACTGGGCTGTGCTCAGGCCTTACTCCTCACTCTGTGCTCAGGAATTACACATGATAGACTCTTGAGACCATGGGGTACGGGGATCAAACGTGGGTCAGATTTGGGCAGAGCAAATGCCTTACCCCCTCTATTATTGCTCTGGACCTCTGATCTATTTAATTTTATTCTTCTATTTTATTTAAAAGTGCCCCTCCCAACTAATCCTTCTAAAAGTATAAATACTTATGGGAGAAAAAAACAGACAGTATAGTTTTTTTTTTTTTTTTTTTGGTTTTTGGGCCACACCCGTTTGACGCTCAGGGGTTACTCCTGGCTATGTGCTCAGAAATTGCTCCTGGCTTGGGGGGACCATATGGGATGCCGGGGGATCGAACCGCGGTCCTTCCTTGGCTAGCGCTTGCAAGGCAGACACCTTACCTCCAGCGCCACCTACCCGGCCCCTACAGTATAGTTTTTAGGATGGCTTAAGAATAATACATTTCTGAGCACAGTTCTAGGCACTGGGAATTAAGTGATTAATAACTTGATCTTGTTTTATACTTTCTTGAACAACACAGAACATTCTAATTCCTGAGGCTTTGTTCCAAAAGGTTTTACCCTGAAGCCCACTTAATAGTTTATTTTTTAGAGATAAGTTTGGTCCTATGAATCAAACAAAGAGCCCAGCTCTTTGAACGCAAGAATAGGGTTACCAGACTCCCCAACCCCACTTCCTTGACCTGAAAAGCCAAGTGCTTCCTGATTCAACTCTTTCCTAAGTGGATTAGCCACACAGTCAAGAATTAAAAAGTCCCTCTAGCCTCAAGTGATGATGGAGATACTTTAGCTCATTCCCTCTTTCTATGCCCTTATCAGTTTAAAGCCTGGTCAATTCTGGGATGTCCTGCAAGGCGGCAGGCACTCCGAGATATGGACAGAGAGATGTAAGGAGCATGGCTTTGGAGCTCCTCATTTCTCCTATAGCCTCTTCTTTCCTGAGATTGTACTTTTGTCTGTGATCAAATACTTCGCGATGACCTCCAAGCTAAAACTAATTGCCCGGCTTCGGGGGAGGTGGGGGGGGGGGCGAGGTGCATCCAGACGGCTACTACCAGACATGGCGCCCTCTGGTGTTATCTCGGAAGTGCAGCGGTGAATGTCTAGAAACAGGCTCTGAACACCCCGAACTGCCAGGTATGCCAGAAACAGTGGAGCCATCCAGAGACACTAGGGACCTGCGGTTGTGCAGGCCGCACGGATTGCACAGGCCGCACCACAGGGAGTCCCAAGGGGTGCAAAGGGCTGCGCGACTTGGGGGCAGAACAGGTGCGCGGGGGGGGGGGAGGGAGGACGACAGTGCTTGGGGATCCTGCGCACTGTGCGCGCCCCACCCCCACGTGCGGCTCTAGGACGCGAGCAGAAGGAGGAGGAGCTGGGGCGATCGCGGCCACTCTGGCAGGTCCACGGCGCGAGCTGAGGTTCCGTACGCCCGAGGTGCGGGCCGCCGGGGGTCCATGGAGCAGGGCGACGCGGCGCGCCCCGGCATGGGTCTGGCGGCTCGGGTACTGCCCCCGCGTTTAGTGCTGCCTCTGCGTTTGGTTTTGCTGCCGCTGCTCCTGAGTCGGGGGCTCCGTGCCGTGGCTTGGGCCTCCTCCTCTGGGGCGGCGGCCGAGGACAGTAGCGCCATGGAGGAGCTGGCCACGGAGAAGGAGGCTGAGGAGAGCCACCGGCAAGACAGCGTGAGCCTGCTTACCTTCATCCTGCTGCTCACTCTTACCATCCTCACCATCTGGCTCTTCAAGCACCGCCGAGTGCGCTTCCTGCACGAGACTGGGCTGGCTATGATCTATGGTGAGCACCCCCAATCCGCGCCCACCACTCCAACACCCTTATCCCAGACCCACCGCTCTGCTCTGTGCTCCCCCTTGACTTGCCAGCGTGTTTCGTTTCTTTTCCATTTCCCCGCGGCGCCGGGATTGGTTCCCAAGGTCAACTGTCTGCATTTGCGGTCTTGCTTTGACAGATGAAAACAATTCCACCGGTTTCGACGTTTCTTCATCTGTAAAGCAGGAAAATAAAAGGCATAGAGGTGCAGAGTTCTGGCCACCCGGTCTGGCTCAGTTTCGGTTACAACAGTGCACCCCCTCACTCCGCATTGCGCCCCTATTTCCCTGGTTCAGTTGTTGAACGGTGTGTGTGTGTGTGTGTGTGTGTGTGTGTGTGTGTGTGTGTGTGTGTGTGTGTGTGGTGAGCGACTTTCCAGGGGGTCACGTCATGTCAGCAAGCACACCACTATGCCTGTGAAGGTTGAGGGTTTCTAGAATTGAATATTGACTGGCAGAGCCTGGTGAATGCCAGAGGTATCGATGATCAGCCAGGTGTACGCCCACTTTGGAGATGGGTCTCTTGTTAATAAAGTCATGACGCACGCTATGTGAAAGGTGAACTGGGCTCAGGACCCTAAACGGGGCCACAACAGATCTGACCTTGTGGCACAGAGAAGCAAGCTTCCAGCCCCTCTCTGGGATGTTTTACTCTGCGTTCTTTTTTCAAGGAAAGGGGAGCTTTTGTTTTCCTAGCATTGAAACCTCTATGAGACTTTGAAGCTACGTTTGCAAGTGAATAACGAGGAAAAGTAGTGGTTTTAATTCTGGAGCCTGCTTTTTGTTATGGAGGTGAACTGATGCCTTCCTTTAGCTTCTTGGATTTAATGGCATCCATTCTGTTAGTGCACTGAGTTCCCCACAAATATTTGCTTGCTTGTCAGCCAGAAGGAATCTTTTCTCTTCCTTTCCCTATGTTTCATCGTCTTTTCCCTGCCTTGACACCCAACCGAAACCAAGCATTCCCTTTGGGTTTAACTCAGTTGAGTTCAAGGTTCAGGTGGGCATCCTATATGAAATGGATGAGTCCACTTTACGGTTTTCTCCAGTTACAAATATATTAATCACTTTATTGGAGGAGATCTCCACTTCACTTCCATTTAGGATTCCCTGATAGAGACTGGAAAGCACTCACCTTAATCTTTAATGTGAAAATTACACTTGGCCCTGGGCCTTGCTTTTCTTGGTCCTTTACAGAACAGGCTCATGGTCACCAAGGTTATATATACAGTGTAGTCAGACAGCCTCCAGATTTGTTTGTTTGTTTTCTGGGGGTGGGGCACACCAGGAGTCCTCAGGAGTTACACCTAGCTCTGTACTCTGGAATCACTCCTGGGGAGCTCGGGGAACAATATGAAATTCTGGGGAAAGAACCCTTGTCAGCCACTTGCAGGGCAAGCACCCTACCCTCTATGCTATCTGTCTGCCCCCTCAGCCATGTAGTTTAAAAGAGGTAACAAATTAAGCAGATATTTTCCCCCAATTAATTACTTTATTTAAGCATCGTGGATACAAAGTCATTCTCATAGTTTTGTTTTTTTCATAAAGTTATTTGTGATTGAGTTTCAGTCATACAATGTACAATGCCCTTCATTAAGCAGATCTTTAATTGAAAGTGTCAGGTCTAAAACTGAGTTTAATTATTGCATTTTATAGGTATGGATTTTGACTTCTAATCCTGCCCCGTCTTGATTTCTTTGGTTGATGACAGTAGGTGACAAATGACAGGTACCAGGGCTGCAGGTCAGCTAGCAAGCTTCCTGAGCTGAGAGTGGGAGTTTAAGTCCTTTGTCATTCCAGGACATTGATTGACAAGTCAGATGAAGCTGGTCTTTATAGTATATAGATAGCTATTAACATTTTTTGAATTTTATAGATTCTGAATTTAATTCAATAATAAAGTACATTGTGACTTCTCATAGAATGTCTACTTGATGGGATAATGCTTAAGTATATTTTTTCTGAGGAGTAATCTATGTTCTTAGGAACTCACTTTTATCTCTAAGGCTCAAAGACAACAGTGGAATTTTTCGTTGCTGCTTATATTTTTTAAACACACCTTAGTATTTAAACCAGTGGAGCTTGTTGTATTTTGTGTTAATGAAATGTATTTTAACTCATGATTTATTAAGAAAAGGAAACATCATCTTTTGTAATTTTGTTTTTTATCTTGCTTTCACTGTTATTTTGAAATGTTTTAATAATTTTGTCAATATGACAAACCAAGTTATGTCAAATCTCTCTTTGGCATATAGTCTTTTGTTTCAAGCCTTCTAATTTAAATTTTAATGCCATTTGGTTATCTAGTTATTTATTTTAATACTGAAAACTAGTAACATTGAGATTCTGATTTAAAATGTCATTATGAAAACAGAAGTGAATGAAGTACAGATTTTATAACTTCTCTTTTTTATAATGGTAAGACATCAGATTTCATTTCTTGAGCAATAGAGGGAGTGAATAATTGTCCCGTTGCCTCTGAGTTACAAAGGATAAAAAACACTAAGAAGCACTTGATAAAGGTGTTGGGTATCCAACTAAAATCTGGAGGTAAGCAATTATACTTCGAAATGTTGGGACTTAATTTTTCTTTTGCAAAGATCAAAGATTACTGATGCCTGTGTTCAAGGAAGACCATGCATTGTTGGGACAAAAACGTAGGGCCTCACACAAGCAAGGCAACTGCTTTTCCACTTCCTTCACATCCTCTATCTAAAGGGTATAATGCATGACGAAAATGATGAATGGAAGGTTTAACCTGTGATTTTTTTAAAATTTATTTACTATGAAAACATTTCAAATGTCAAATTTTTACAATTTTATTTACTTATTTTTGGTTTGGGGCGACCCTTGGCAATGCTCAGAGTTTACTCCCGACTCTGCATTCAGGAATTACCTCTGGAAGTGCTTGTGTACCATGTAGGATGCTGGGGACTGAACTTAGTCTGGCTGTATGCAAGTCTAGTGTCCTACTTTCTGTACTAAGCCCAGAGTTTTATCATTTTAAAAATATCAAAATGATTCTTTACATAATAAATTACAAAAGTAAAGATACATAAAATTAAAATTGTGACTCTTTAATTTGAGAAGAAAGCTTTACTACTTAAAAGAAATAATTAAATGTGGGGTAATAGTCTTGTTAAAACAAGTTGTATATGCATTTTATGGTATACTAATCAAATATCTATGGACAACCATGCCACACCATTGGGTAGTCTGTACGAGTGATTTCTCTGTAGGGGAGGAACTCTGTGGCTATGACTGTGAGGTGGGATAGAGACACTGTATATACCCTTTTGCGCTTTTTCAATTTTTGAACTATAGATGGAGTCATCCAAAAGAATGTTCATGCATCTGTATTTGATCCCATTTTCATGTGCTCTTATAACCAATCATTATTTGCCTACTTGACCCTATCCTAGTTAAATTATGCTATGTTGCCAGTTTTCTGTGAACAATATTGCTAGTGAGCAAATATTTCACAGTATTTCACAGAAATTTGATACAGTTGTCAGCTCTATCTATGGTACTCAAGGACCTGTCCTGAAAAGAACACAAAATTGGGAAAGGAGCAGAGATTTTTCTTTCTCTCCCTTAAACCTTTATTTAATCTCAGAGCTCCTTTAAAATTAGTTGCATCAGGATTAGGGTAGACAAATGAATTGTATCTCATAAGTTCAAAGGATGGTGAGAGACATACTAAGTGCTTAACATTAAGATTGAGAGAAATTCACCCACCAACCCAGCAACGGTTGCAAGCTGTCATGAAAACAGGCCATAGGGAAGTGAGGACTACTTTCTCTAAAGAAATTGAAAACATGTGGATGGGAAATACATGGCACCTGTGGCAAGGTGCTTTTCTAATACCAGTCTAACTTGTTTTGTCAGGTCAGGGAGTTCCCAGCTGTCTAACTCTATACATGTTAAATGCCATCCTAAAGCTATTGGGTCCAGCATGTTTATGCAGCAAAATAGCAAAAGAAGCAGAGAACAGTGGTCTAAACAGACTGTCAGTTAATTGTGATTGTCTCTGCCATGTTTCATTTCCCCAAAAATGTTTTGTGACAACTAATATGGTTCCAAAATAACTTAACTTTGCATATTAGCCCAGCCTTTGCCACTACTTCTCCCTGGCTATAAATTTTCCAAGTACATTTTGGTCAGATGTCCAGCTTCTGTGAATAATGGACTCCTTTTTACTTTGTTGGAGTGGGTTTGCTAAGCACCACTAGACAGTGGATTCATAGGAAGAGTCTGCAAGAAGAAAATGTGACTCTTGGCAGTAGCACGAACTTATAATTTGTGCTAGTGAGCAAATATTTCAGAACCATTCTGCCTGGTAAATTGAGAGCCCTCCCTTTTTGGTAAAAAAAACTATCTCTAGATATTATTTTCTTGTTTTCTCTCTATCTCTGTCATTTTGATATTGAATTGGACCAGGTTCATTTGGTCTTATTTTGACACCAGAAGCCCTAGGTTCAAATGTTGGCTTTGTTCTAAAGCTGTAGTAACATTCTGTGATCTCTCTAAGTCTGAATTTACTAAAAATAAGAGACAGTGACTCTCATGCCACAAGATTATTGTATTATTGAGATAATGAAAAGTTCAAGTGCAGTATCTGGCGTTTAAACACTTGGTAAATAGTAGTTCTCATTATCCGTTTAGTTTTGTAAGCTTCGCTAATTGAAGTCCAGAGAAGGCCTGCTGTCATTTAAAAATGCATTAGGGTACAATAGTATGGGTAAGAAACAGTTGCCTTTTTTTGAAGACTATTTGCTAATAAACAGAAAAAATGGATGGCAAGCTTATCTATTTTTAATCCAGGGGTCTTATGTCTTAGAATTTATCCTTTAGAAATACTTGTGTAAGCATGTTTCATTATGAAGACAAATAGTTGTTGAGGAAACAAGTTGCAATGCTAATTTAGCTGAGGCTGATTAAATTGTAGCATATTCCTTTTAAGAAATACTGTACAGAGGCCAGGAAGGTGGCATTAGAGGTAAGGTGTCTGCCTTGCAAGCGTAGGGAAAATAATAGGAAAACTAGGAATACAATATTTCATTTAGTCTTTAAAATTATATAATGTATGTACATAAATATGGCATATATACATTTATATGTTAAGTGTGTTTTTCTAAAAGGATTCAAAACTTTGGGGGAGAATGATACCAGTTGTTGCAGAGGGGGAGAGTTTTTCTTTTATTCATTTCTGAATTGTCTGAATTTCTATAATATTCAAACATTACTTTCTCTTTTTAAAATAATTAATTACTAATTTAAACATCATTTTCTTGGCTGTTTATAATAGTTGGTTTTGTTTTACACAAATACAAATTTATTCATGATTGAGATTCAGTCATGCAATGTACAACACCCTTTACAGTTACACATTTCCCACATTTCCCAATGTTCTGAGTTTCCCTCCTGCCCTGCCCCCTGCCTGCCTATGGAGCAGATATTTTCTCTTTCTCTCTGTCTCTCATTCTCTCTCACTTTCTCCCCCCCACTTTTAGAAACTGTGGTTTGCAATATTGTTATTGAAGGTATCATGTCTATCACTTTGCTTCTTTTCAGAACCCAGTTTTGTCCAGACTGATCATTTCCAACTATCATTGTAATAAAGGTCCCTTTTCTGCCTAACTGCTCTCTCTCACTGTTTGTGACAAGCTTACTACCATGTACTGGTACTACTTCATATTTATTGTCTCTGTATACTATCTCTTTATATCACAAAGTGAGATCATTCTGTGTCTATCCCTTTCCCTCTGACTCATTTCACTCAACATAGTACTCTGCATATATATATACATGTATAAGCAAATTTCATGATTTCATTTTTCCTATATGCTGTATTTTATTCCATTTATAGATGTACCACAGTTTCTTTATCCACTCATCTGTTCTCAGGTACTTGAGTTGTTTCTAGGTTCTGACTAGATCGTAGGGATGTTGAGGGCTTTTTCATATTGTGTTTTGGGATAAGAGGGTATATTCCTAGGAGTGGTATTTCTGGGTCATATGGAAGCACAGTTTCTATTTTTTTGAGGAATATTTATATTGTTAATCAAAAAGGTGGACACTCACTGAATGAGAGTCCCTTTCTTCCCACATCCACGACAGGACTGTTTGTTTTTGTTCTTTGTGATGAGTGCCAGTCTCTGTAGTGTGAGATGGCACCTCATTGTTATATTGATTTGCATCTCCCTGATGGTCAGTAATCTGAGACATTTTTTCATATGCCTTTGGTCATCTATATTTCTTCTTTGAGAAAATATTTATTCATCTCTTCTCCCCATTTTTGCATGGGTGTATAAATGTCTATTTTCTTCTTGCTAAGTTCTATCAATGCCTTGATCATTATTATCTTAGATAATAAACTCCTATCTGGTGGGTATTAGGTGAATAGTTTGCCCCATATCTGTGGGTAGTCTTTGTATCCTAGTCACTGTTTCCTTTAAAATGTAGTGACTGAAGAATTAAACTGAAGTACTTCAGTTTAATATATTCCCATTTATTTATCTTTGCTTCCACTTGCTTGGGCAGTGGTGTTTCATCTTTGAAGATGCCTTTAGTTTCAATATCATAGTGTTCTGCCTATTTTTTTCTCTCCATACTTTATGGTTTCATATCTGATATCAAGAGCTTTAATCCATTTTGATTTGACCTTTATGTTTAGTGTTAAAAAGAGGTCTGAGTTCACTGTTTTGAATCTAGTTGACCAGTTTTTCCACACTACTTTTAAAGACACTTTCCTTTCTCCATTTTTGTATTTCTTGCCCCTTTATCCAAGATTAATTGATCAGATACCCAGGGCTCAGTATCAGAACATCCTAGTTTATACCATTAATATGAGGATCTGTCTTTACTCCAATACTGTGCTGTTTTAATGAGTACCACAATAGTGCAATTTAAGCTATTTGTGGATGTTTATTGTTCCAAATGAATTTCAAGAGTATTTGATCAACTTCTTTGAAACAAATCCCTCCTTAGAGGGATTGCATTAAATATGTACAATGCTTTGGGAAGTATTGCCAATTAATGGTGTTAATCCTACCAATCCAAGAGTAGGGTAATGATACCATTTTCTTGTGTATTCTTTTATTTCTTGAAGCAGTATTTGTAGTTTTCTTTGAATAGGCCTTTCACCTCTTTAGTTAAGTTGACTCTAAATTACTGATTTTCTGAGGCACAATTGTGAATGGGATTGCTTTCATCAATGTCTCATTCTTTTTAAAATACATATTTTTATTTAACAACCATGATTACAAACATGTTTGTAACTGGGTTTCAATTATATATATATATATATAAAAGGAACCCCCCTCACAAGTGCAAAATTCCCACCACCAATGCCCTCCATCTCCCTTCTCCCCAACCTCTTGCCTGCGTTCAAGAAGGCATTCTATTTATCTCACTCACTACCATTTACATGGTAGTTTTCAGTGCAGTCATTTCTCCAACTGAACTCATCATGTTTGGTGGTATGCTTCATATTACGGACCAGATCTTCCAGCCCTCATCTCCATAATCTCTGGGTATTACAATAATGTGTTTTACTTTTCATAAAACCCAAAGATGAGAGACACTATTCTATGTCTATCTCTCTCTTTCTGACTTATTTCACTCAGCATAATAGATTCCAAGTCCATCCATGTATAGGAAAATTTCATGACCTCATCTCTTCTGATCGCTGCATAGTATTCCATTGTGCATATGAACCACAGTTTCTTTAGCCATTCATCTGTTGTTGGGCATCTGTTTTTCCCCCAGATTCTGGCTATTGTAAATAGCACTGCAATAAATATAGGTGTGAATGAAATTTCCTTTCTCCCCACATCCCTGTCAGCATTGTTCTTATTCTTTGTGATGTGTGCCAGTCTCTGTAGCATGAGATGGTACCACATTGTTGTTTTAATTTGCATATCCCTGATAATTAATGATGTGGAACATTTTTTCATGTGTCATTTGGCTTTTGTATTTCTTCTTTGAAGAATTGTTCATTTCTTCTTCCCATTTTTATGGGGTTAGACTTTTTTGTCATGTTCTGTTAGTAACTTGTATATATTAGATATTAGCCCCTTATCTGATGGTTATTGGATGAGTTTTTCCTATTCTGTGAGTGGCCTTTGTATCATCATCATTATTTCCTTTGAGGTGCAGAAGCTTCTCAGCTTAATATAGTCCCACTTGTTTGTCTCCACTTCCACTTGTTTGGATAGTGTTGTTTCCTCCTTGAAGATGCCTTTAGTCTCAATGTCATGGAGTGTTTTACTTATGTGTTCTTCTATATACCTTATGGTTCTGGGTCTGATATCAAGGCCTATAATCCATTTGAATTTGACCTTTGTAGATGGTGTTATATGGAGACTGAGTTTGCGTTTTTACATGTGGCTGACCAGTTATCTCAGTACCACTTGTTGAAGAGGCTTTACTTGCTCCATTTGCCTTTCTTGCCTTTTTATCAAAGATTAATTGGTTTGGGGCCAGAGTGGTGGCACAAGCAGTAGGGCATCTGCCTTACCTGTGCTAGCCTAGGACGGACCACAGTCCGATATAGTCCCCAAGCCAGGAGCGATTTCTGAGTGCATAGCCAGGAGTAATCCCTGAGCATCACTGGGTGTGGCCCAAAAACCAAAAAAAAAAAAGATTAATTAGTTTATGTCTGGGGATCATTCTCTGAATAGTTTTTAAATGGGGTTGGACCAGGCAGCATTCTCACCAGCAGTAGATAAGAGTTACTTTTTTGCGACATCCCTGCCAACAGAAATTCATTCCATTATTTCTGATGTGTGCCGTCCTCACTGGTTTAAGGTGGTACCTCATTGTCTTGATTTGGATTTCCCTAATGATGAGTGATGGTGAATATATTTTCAAGTGTCTATTGATCATCTGTTGGTCTTCCTCAGAGAATTGTCTATTTATTTCTTCTCTCCATTTTTCTATGGCTTTATTTGGTTTTGTGGAGATAACCTTTCTGAGTGCTTTGAATATCCTAGACATCAGCCCTTTATCTGATGTGTTGAGTGCAAAATTTTTCCCATTCCATTAGCTGTCTTATAGTTTTAACCAGAGTCCCTTTAATCATGCAGGAACTTTTTAGTTTGATGTAGTCCCATTTATTTAGATTTGATGCTATCGCTCTTGCCATTGGCATTCCATTGATCTGAGGGTATGTTTTAATTCCAATACTATGCTATTTTATTGACTATTGCTTTGTAGTACAGTTTAAAGTTGGGGAAGGTGATGCCTTCCATCGTCTTTTCTCTAAGGGTTGTTTTAGCTATTTGTGGGTGTTTGTTGTTCAAAATGAATTTCAGGAGTGTTTGATACACTTCTTTGAAGAATGTCATGGATATTCTTAGAGGAATTACATTAAATCTGTACAAAGCTTTGATGAATATTGACATTTTAATGATGTTAATCCTCCCTATCCATGAATAGGGTATGTGTCTCCATTTCCTTGTGCCCTCTTTTATTTCCTAAAGTAGTGTTTTGTAATTATATTTGTATAGGTCTTTCACCTCCTTGGTTAAGTTGACTCCAAGGTATTTGAATTTATGTGGCACTATTGTGAATGGGATTTTTATAATGTCCATTTCTCATCTATTATTATTTGTGTGTAAGAATTCCATTGATTGTTGCATGTTAATTTTGTAGCCTGCTACTTTGCTATATGAATCTATTTTTTCTAGAAGTATTTTTAGCAGAGTCATTAGGGTTTTCTATATATGATATGTCATCTGCAAACAATGAGAACTTGACTTCTTCCTTTCTTATCTGGATGCCCTTGAAATATTTTTATTTTTTCTTTTATTTTTTAATCATTTTTTTCTTTATTTAAACACCATGATTACATACATGATTGTAGTTGGATTTCAGTCATAAAAAATACCCCCATTTGCCAGTGCAACCTTCCCACCACCAAAGCCCCCCATCCCAGCCTGTATTCAAGACAGGCATTCTACTTCTATCACTCATTAGCATTGTCATGACAGTTAGTGTAGTCACCTCTCTAACTAAACTCACCACTCTATGTGGTGAGCCTCACATCAAGAGCCAGTCCTTCTTGCCCTCATTTCTGTTGTCTCTGGGCATTCTATCAGCAAAGACTTTTTGAGTTGATCCCCAGTGACAATCAACGAACACAGCAAAACCACCTCTCCAGCGCCTAACCTCAGGTAGGAGTACCTCTGCCCACAATGATGGGAGCTAATTCCTGCCTGGCTTTGGGCTACAGTGGATTCTTTTAAAAGTGACATCTGGGGCTACTTCCTGATCCCGGTGACAATCAAAGAAGAGCACAGCAATGTCAGCTCTCCAGCGCCTAACCTCAGGTACGAGTGCCTCTGTCCACAATGACGTGGGCTAATTCCTGCCTGGCTTTGGGCTACAGTGGACTCTTTTAAAGCAACCATGGAGCTACTTCCTGATCTCCAGTGACAATAAAGAAGAACACAGTGCACTTCTTATAGACCAGGAACTCCATCGCAACATGGAGTAAGAATCACACTTCAATGTGGCAATGGGGAAACAATGCAGGACAACAGAATGCATAGAGAATGAAGATGACAGCTCTTATGACCCCCCAAATGCCAACCACCTAATTAACCTCTCAGATAAGGAGTTTGGAATAGAAATATGGAGGATGTTCATAGAACTCAAAGAAAGCATAGATCGATCTGAACAGACCACAGATATAGAAATCAGAAATTCCAAACTGAAATAACTTGACTAAAAAATGCAGTAAAGGAAATGACAAATTCTATGAAAGCCTCTCCAATAGAGTAACAGCAGCTGAAGATAGAATTAGTGAGGTGGAAGATGAGACGCATAATAATTCCAAACAGCAGAAGAGATTGGTAAAGAACCTCAAAGCAAACGTTCAGATAATGGAAAAACATACTCAAAAATTTTAAACAGATGAAAATAGAAATGTTTGATAAATTCAACAGAAGCAACATAAGAATCATTGGAGTCCCAGAAACTCAGGAAGAAAATCACCAGAAAGAATCAGTAATCAAGAATATCATTACAGAGACACTCCCAGAGATAAAGACTGCATGCAATCAAATCCTGCATGCCAGAAGAGTACCAGCTAAAAGGGACCCAAAGAAAAACACCCAAGACATCCTAGTCACAATGATGAATCCCACAGATAGGGATAGAATACTGAAAGCAGCAAGATCAAAAAGGAAAATTATATTCAAAGGAACCCCTTAAGATTTACAGCAGACATGTCACAAGGATATGTCCCTCAAGGACAGAAGGCAGTGGTGGGATATAGTGACAAAACTCAATGAAATGAATGAAATGAAATTAATAGAATACTATACCCAGCCAGACTCACTTTCAGGTTTGAAGGAAGTATACATGGCTTCACAGATAAACAACAGCTCAGAATCTTTACAGACTCAAAACCAGCCCTAAAAGAAAAGCTGAAAGGTCTACTTTAAGGACAGAAAGACCAATAGATACAGCAAACTTCTTTTTTTTTTTTTTTTAGAGATTATTTTAGTGGGTTTTATTTTTATTTTTTTTTGCATATTTTTTTTATTTAAACACCTTGATTACATACATGATTGTGTTTGGGTTTCAGTCATAAAAGGAACACCACCCATCACCAGTGCAACATTCCCATCACCCAAGTCCCAAATCTCCCTCCTCCCCACCCAACCCCTGCCTGTACCCTAAACAGGCTCTACATTTCCCTCGTACATTCTCAATATTAGGACAGTTCAAAATGTAGTTATTTCTCTAACTAAACTCATCACTCTTTGTGGAGAGCTTCCTGAGGTGAGCTGGAACTTCCAACTCTTTTCTCTTTTGTGTCTGAAAATTATTATTACAAGGGTGTCTTTCATTTTTCTTAAAACCCATAGATGAGTGAGACCATTTTGCGTTTTTCTCTCTCTCTGACTTATTTCACTCAGCATAATAGATTCCATGTACATCCATGTATAGGAAAATTTCATGACTTCATCTCTCCTGACAGCTGCATAATATTCCATTGTGTATATGTACCACAGTTTCTTTAGCCATTCGTCTGTTGAAGGGCATCTTGGTTGTTTCCAGAGTCTTGCTATGGTAAATAGAGCTGCAATGAATATAGGTGTAAGGAAGGGGTTTTTGTATTGTATTTTTGTGTTCCTAGGGTATATTCCTAGGAGTGGTATAGCTGGATCGTATGGGAGCTCGATTTCCAGTTTTTGGAGGAATCTCCATATCGCTTTCCATAAAGGTTGAACTAGACAGCATTCCCACCAGCAGTGGATAAGAGTTCCTTTCTCTCCACATCCCCGCCAACACTGTTTATTCTCATTCTTTGTGATGTGTGCCATTCTCTGGGGTGTGAGGTGGTATCTCATCGTTGTTTTGATTTGCATCTCCCTGATGATTAGTGATGTGGAACATTTTTTCATGTGTCTTTTGGCCATGTGTATTTCTTCTTTGTCAAAGTGTCTGTTCATTTCTTCTCCCCATTTTTTGATGGGGTTAGATGTTTTTTTCTTGTAGAGTTCTGTCAGTGCCTTGTATATTTTGGAGATTAGCCCCTTATCTGATGGGTATTGGGTGAATAGTTTCTCCCATTCAGTGGGTGGCTCTTGTATCCTGGGCACTATTTCCTTTGAGGTGCAGAAGCTTCTCAGCTTAATATATTCCCATCTGTTAATCTCTGCTTTCACTTGCTTGGAGAGTGCAGTTTCCTCCTTGAAGATGCCTGTAATGTCCTGGAGTGTTTTGCCTATGTGCTGTTCTATATATCTTATGGTTTTGGGGCTGATATCGAGGTCTTTAATCCATTTGGATTTTACCTTTGTACATGATGTTAGCTGGGGGTCTAAGTTTAATTTTTTGCAAGTGGCTATCCAATTGTGCCAACACCACTTGTTGAAGAGGCTTTCCCTGCTCCATTTAGGATTTCCTGCTCCTTTATCAAAAATTAGATGGTTGTATCTCTGGGGAACATTTTCTGAGTATTCAAGCCTATTCCACTGATCTGAGGACCTATCCTTATTCCAATACCATGCTGTTTTGATAACTGTTGCTTTGTAGTACAGTTTAAAGTTGGGAAAAGTAATTCCTCCCATATTCTTTTTCCCAATGATTGCTTTAGCTATTCGAGGGTGTTTATTGTTCCAAATGAATTTCAAAAGTGTCTGATCCACTTCTTTGAAGAATGTCATGGGTATCTTTAGAGGGATGGCATTAAATCTGTATAATGCCTTGGGGAGTATTGACATTTTGATGATGTTAATCCTGCCAATCCATGAGCAGGGTATGCGTTTCCATTTCCGTGTGTCCTCTCTTATTTCTTGGAGCAGAGTTTTATAGTTTTCATTGTATAGGTCCTTCACATATTTAGTCAAGTTGATTCCAAGATATTTGAGTTTGTGTGGCACTATTGTGAATGGGGTTGTTTTCTTAATGTCCATTTCATCCTTATTACTATTGTTGTAGAGAAAGGCCATTGATTTTTGTGTGTTAATTTTGTAGCCTGCCACCTTGCTATATGAGTCTATTGTTTCTAGAAGCTTTTTGATAGAGTCTTTAGGGTTTTCTAAGTAGAGTATCATGTCATCTGCAAACAGTGAGAGCTTGACTTCTTCCTTTCCTATCTGGATTCCCTTGATATCCTTTTCTTGCCTAATCGCTATAGCAAGTACTTCCAGTCCTATGTTGAATAGGAGTGGTGAGAGAGGACAGCCTTGTCTTGTGCCAGAATTTAGAGGGAAGGCTTTCAGTTTTTCTCCATTGAGGATAATATTTGCCACTGGCTTGTGGTAGATGGCCTTCACTATATTGAGAAAGGTTCCCTCCATTCCCATCTTGCTGAGAGTTTTGATCAAGAATGGGTGTTGGACCTTATCAAATGCTTTCTCTGCATCTATTGATATGATCATGTGGTTTTTATTTTTCTTGTTATTGATGTTGTGTATTATGTTGATAGATTTACGGATGTTAAACCAGCCTTGCATTCCTGGGATGAAACCTACTTGATCGTAGTGGATGATCTTCTTAACGAGGCATTGAATCCTATTTGCCAGGATTTTGTTGAGGATCTTTGCATCTGCATTCATCAGTGATATTGGTCTGTAATTTTCTTTTTTGGTAGCGTCTCTGTCTGGTTTAGGTATCAAGGTGATGTTGGCTTCATAAAAGCTATTTGGGAGTGTTTCTGTTTGTTCAATTTCATGAAAGAGTCTTGCCAAGATTGGCAGTAGTTCCTCTTGGAAAGTTTGATAGAATTCATTAGTGAATCCATCTGGACCTGGGCTTTTGTTTTTCGGCAGACATTTGATTACTGTTTTAATTTCATCAATGGTGATGGGGGTGTTTAGATATGCTACATCCTCTTCCTTCAACCGTGGAAGATTATAAGAGTCCAAGAATTTATCCATTTCTTCCAGGTTCTCATTTTTAGTGGCGTAGAGTTTTTCAAAGTAGTTTCTGATTACCCTTTGAATCTCTGTCATATCAGTAGTGATCTCTCCTTTTTCATTCCTGATACGAGTTATCAAGTTTCTCTCTCTCTCTTTCTTTGTTAGGTTTGCCAGTGGTCTATCAATCTTGTTTATTTTTTCAAAGAACCAACTTTTGCTTTCGTTGATCTTTCGGATTGTTTTTTGAGTTTCCACTTCGTTGATTTCTGCTCTCAGCTTTGTTATTTCCTTCTGTCTTCCTATTCTTGGGTCCTTTTGTTGAGCATTTTCTAGTTCTATTAGCTGTGTCATTAAGCTACTCAGGTAAGCTCCTTCTTCCTTCCTGATGTGTGCTTGCAAAGCTATAAATTTTCCTCTCAGTACTGCTTTTGCTGTGTCCCATAAGTTCTGAGAGTTTGTGTCTTTATTGTCATTTGTTTCCAGGAACCTTTTGATTTCCTCCTTGATTTCATCTCGGACCCACAGGTTATTGAGCATGAGGCTGTTTAACTTCCAGGTGTTAAAGTGTTTCTTCTGAGTCCCTTTGGAATTCACAAATAATTTCAGAGCCTTGTGGTCAGCGAAGGTAGTCTGCAAAATTTCTATCCTCTTGATCTTATGGAGGTATGTTTTATGTGCCAGCATGTAGTCTATCCTGGAGAATGTCCCATGTACATTGGAGAAGAATGTGTATCCAGGTTTCTGGGGATGGAGTGTCCTATATATATCCACTAGGCCTCTTTCTTCCATTTCTCTCCTCAGGTCTAGTATATTCTTGTTGGGTTTCAGTCTGGTTGACCTGTCCAGTGTTGACAAAGCCGTGTTAAGGTCCCCCACAATTATTGTGTTGTTGTTGATATTATTTTTCAGATTTGTCAACAGTTGTATTAAATATTTTGCTGGCCCCTCATTCGGTGCATATATGTTTAGGAGAGTGAATTCTTCCTGCTCTACGTACCCCTTGATTAATATAAAATGTCCATCTTTGTCCCTTACAACCTTCCTGAGTATAAAGTTTGCATTATCTGATATTAGTATGGCCACTCCAGCTTTTTTATGGGTGTTGTTTGCTTGGATAATTTTTCTCCAGCCTTTTATTTTGAGTCTATGTTTGTTCTGACTATTCAGGTGCGTTTCTTGTAGGCAGCAGAAGGTTGGATTGAGTTTTTTGATCCATTTAGCCACTCTGTGTCTCTTAACTGGTGCATTTAGTCCATTGACGTTGAGAGAAAGAATTGTCCTGGGATTTAACGCCATCTTTATTTCAAAATTTGGTGTGTCTTTTGGGTAGTCTTGTCTTAGATTAGGTCTTTCAGTTTTTCTCTTAAGACTGGTTTTGTGTCTGTGAAGTTTCTGAGCTGTTTTTTGTCTGTGAAACCATGTATTCTTCCATCAAACCGGAAAGTGAATTTTGCTGGGTATAGTATTCTGGGTGAAGCATTCATTTCATTCAGTCTTGTCACAATATCCCACCACTGCTTTCTGGCATTGAGTGTTTCTGGTGACAGGTCTGCTGTAAATCTCAGGGAAGCTTGCTTGAACATGATTTCCCCTTTTGATCTTGCTGTTTTCAGAATTCTGTCTCTATCTGTGGGATTTGTCATTGTGACTAGGATGTGTCTTGGGGTGGTTTTTCTGGGGTCTCTTTTGGTTGGTACTCTTCGGGCATGCAGGATTTGATCACATATATTCTTTAGCTCTGGAAGTTTCTCTTTAATGATGTTCTTGACCATTGATTCTTCCTGGAAATTTTCTTCCTGGGTCTCTGGGACTCCAATGATTCTTAAGTTGTTTCTGTTGATCTTATCATAGACTTCTATTTTCGTCTGTTCCCATTCTTTGACTAATTTTTCCATTGTCTGCTCATTTGCTTTAAGTTTTTTGTCCAATCTCTCCTGCTGTATGGAATTGTTATGTATCTCATCTTCCACAGCACCAAGTCTATTCTCAGCTTCTGATACCCTGTCCCAGAGCTTATCCATTTTGTCATTCACTTCGTTTACTGACTTTTTCAGTCCTGTTAGTTGACATGTTATTTCAGTTTGGAGTTTTGTCATTTCTGCCTTCATATTTTCTTGGTTCTTATTAGTGTTCTGTTCAACTCGATCCATGGTTTCTTGGAGTCTGTTGAGCACCTTCCATATTGCTATTCTAAAGTCTTTATCTGAGAGGTTGATTAGTTGTTCAGTCATTATCTGGTCCTCAGAATTGTCATCTTCATTCTCTATGTCTGATGCTGGCCTGCGTTGTTTCCCCATTGTCACACTTGTATTGTGGGTTTTTCTACGTGTTGTGGTGGTATTCATTGTCTATATGATGTAGGCAGCACACTCCTCTGGCTCCTCCCTTTCTGGATGGGCTGACTTGCCTCTAAGGGAGGGGAGTCCTCCGTGGATGAAGCCTCACACTGGGTCAAATCTTAGGCCCGAGCATGCAACAGAGAAGACAGTCCAGAGAGAAATGTTTGCTTCTGTGATATAGTGCCGTTCTTAGTGTGATTTTTCCTTCTTGTTGCAATGGAGTTCTTTCCTTAGAAAGAGTGCACGGCCGCGTAGCGAAGCGGAGCGGCCGTGCTCCTCTGAGCCTCTTTTTGCCCCACTCGCAAGAGTTTCACGCAAGAGGACAGTAGACAGACATAGACAGGTCACACTCACAGTCTTTCACAGTTGAGCCCCACTGGGCCGGTGTACTTTCGCGGATTTTCCCCGCCTGGTGTCACACACAGGGAGCCGGCTTTTGCCCAGATAGCATTGTTATCTCTTCCCAAATGTAGTTTCTTTGGAGTTAGCTTCCCAGGGCTCTGAGGAGAGCTTCCAGAGTTCAGGAAAGACAGAGAAGGGTAGGACAGGGCTCCCCTCCGGTGCTCAGTTCCTCAGAAGAAGCACAGCCCGGTGGAGATTCTGCAGGTAGAGCAGTCAGCACTCTGCCTGGAAACTCCCACCTGCAGCCATTTCTCACTCACTCACTGGCTCGCTGGGTAGCTTCTGAATGTAGTTTCTTTGGGGTTCGCTTCCCAGGGCTCTGAGGAGAGCTTCCAGAGTTCAGGAAAGACAGAGAAGGGTAGGACAGGGCTCCCTTCAGGTGCTCAGTTCCTCAGAAGAAGCACAGCCCAGTGGAGATTCTGCAGGTAGAGCAGTCAGCACTCTGCCTGGAAACCCCCACCTGCAGCCATTTCTCACTCACTCACTGGCTCGCTGGGTAGCTTCCGAATGTAGTTTCTTTGGGGTTCGCTTCCCAGGGCTCTGAGGAGAGCTTCCAGAGTTCAGGAAAGACAGAGAAGGGTAGGACAGGGCTCCCTTCAGGTGCTCAGTTCCTCAGAAGAAGCACAGCCCGGTGGAGATTCTGCAGGTAGAGCAGTCAGCACTCTGCCTGGAAACCCCCACCTGCAGCCATTTCTCACTCACTCACTGGCTCGCTGGGTAGCTTCTGAATGTAGTTTCTTTGGGGTTCGCTTCCCAGGGCTCTGAGGAGAGCTTCCAGAGTTCAGGAAAGACAGAGAAGGGTAGGACAGGGCTCCCTTCCGGTGCTCAGTTCCTCAGAAGAAGCACAGCCCGGTGGAGATTCTGCAGGTAGAGCAGTCAGCACTCTGCCTGGAAACCCCCACCTGCAGCCATTTCTCACTCACTCCGATACAGCAAACTTCTACACACAAATGACACTACGGGCCAGAGAGATAACATGGAGGTAAAGCATTTGCCTTTATGCAGAAGGACGGTGGTTCGAATCCCGGCATCCTATATTGTCCCCAAGCCTGTCAGGAGCGATTTCTGAGCATAGAGCCAGAAGTAACCCCTGAACGCTGCCAGGTGTGACCCAAAAACAAAAATGAAATAACACTAAATCTTATGACAATTATCTCTCTCAATGTCAATGAACTAAATGCACCTGTTAAGAGATTCAGAGTGGCAAAATGAATTAGAAAGCTGAATCCAACATTTTGCTGCCTACAAGAACACATCTGAATAATCAAAACAAGCATAGACTCAAAATGAAAAGCTGGAGGAAAATCATTCAAGCAAACAACACCCTTAAAAAAGCCAGAGTGGTCATATTCGTATTAGATAAACAAACTTTAGACAAACAAAATTATAAGGGACAAAGATGATCACTTTTTACTAATCAAAGGATATATACAACAAGAAGAAATCAAACTCCTAACATATGCACCCAATGATGGACTTGCAAAATATTTAATAAAACTTTGACAAAACTGAAAAAAGATATCAATACCAGCACAATAATAGTGGGAGATCTCAAAAATGCTCTGACACCCCTTGATAGGTCAACAAGGTTGAGACACAACAAGATTATATTAGTTCTGAAAAGAGATGTGGAAGAAAGTGGACTTGTGTGTGTGTGTGTGTGTGTGTTCACTCCACCCCCAGAAACCTGGATACATATTCTTCTTCTCCAATGCACATGGGTCATTCTCCAGGATAGAATACCTGATGGCCAATAAAACATATCTCCATAAAGTCAAGAGGATAGATATTGTACAAACTACCTTCACTGACCACAAAACACTGAAATTAGATGTGAACTACAAAGAAACACAGAAGAAAAACTTTAACACCTGGAAACTAAACAGTTCACTACTGAACAACCAGTGAGTCAGAGATGAAATCAAAAAAGAAATCAAAACACTCCTGGAAACAAATGACAATAAAGATACAAATTGTCAGAATTTTTTGGACACAACAAAAGCAGTACCAAGAGGAAAATTTATAGCCTCGCGAGCACACATCTAAAAGAAAGAAGAGGCCTATATAAAAAGCTTAATGACACAGCTTTTATAACTAGAAAATATCCAATAAAAGAAACAAAAAATAGATAGGCGAAGGAAATAACAAAGCTTAAAGCAGAAATCAAAGACATGGAAATCCAAAAAAAATTTGAAAGTTCTTTGAAAGCAAATGTTTATTCTTTGAAAAAAATAAACAAGATAGATAAAGCACAAACTCACAAAGAAACACACACACAGAGAGAAATCTAATAACTGGATTAGAAATGAAAAGGGAGAGATCGCAACAGATAATGCAGAGATTCAAAAGGTAATCAGAGTGTACTTTGAGAAACTATATGCCACAAAACATGAGAACCTGGAGGAAATGGATAAATTCTCATACTATTATAACCTTCCACAGTTAAACAAGGATGACTGTGCATATCTAAACAGACACATCACTATTGAGGAAATTAAAGTGGTCATCAAGAATCTTCCTCCCCAAAAAATCCCAGGCACAGATGGATTTACTAATGAATTCTTTCAAGTCTTTCAAAAGAAATTTAAACCAATCCTCTTTAGGCTCTTTCATGAAATTGAAGAACTAGGAATACTCCCAAATAGTTTTTTTGAAGCTAACATCACCTTGATTCCAAAACCAGACAAAGATGCTGCAAAAAAGAAAAGTATAGACCAATATAACTGATGAACGCAGATGCAAAGATCCTCAACAAAATTCTGGCAAACAGGATCCAATGCCTCATCAAGGTCATTCACCATGACCAAGTAGGTTTCATTACAGAAATTCAAGGTGGTTTAACATCCATACGCCAATCAACATAATACACCATATCAACAAAAAGAAAAATAAAAACCATATGATTATATCAATAGATGCAGAGAAAGCATTTGAAAAGGTCCAACACCCATTCTTGATAAAAACTCTCATCAAGATGGGAATAGAAGGAACTTTTCTCAATATAGTAGAGGAAATCTACCAAAAGCCAATGGCAGATTTTATTATCAATGGAGATAAACTAAAGGATGCCCTCTCTCACCACTCCTATACAACATAGTGCTGGAAGTTCTTGCCATAGCAATTAGGCAAGAAAAGTATATCAAGGGCATCCAGATAGGAAAGGAAGAAGTCAAGCTCTTACTGTTTGCAAATTACATGATTCTATATTTAGAAAACCCTAAAGATTCTACCACAAAACTTCTAGAAACAACAGACTTATATAGCAAAGTGGCAGGCTACAAAATTAACATGCAAAAATCAATTGCCTACTTATACACCAATAATGGTAGAAAAGAAAGGGATATAAAAAAAACCCTCAAATTTCTTGGAGTCAACTTAACTAAAGATGTGAAGGACTTATACAAAGAAAATTACAAAGCCCTGCTTCAAGAAATAAAAGAGGATACACAGAAAAGGAGGCATATACACTGCTCATGGATTGGGAGGATTAATATCATTAAAATGGCAGTGCTTGGACCGGAGAGATAGCATGGAGGTAAAGCATTTGTCTTGCATGCAGTAGGTCAGTGGTTTGAATCCTGCCATCCCATATGGTTCTCCAAGCCCGCCAGGAGCAACTTCTGAGCATAGAGCCAGGAGTAACCCATGAGCGCTGCAGGGCGTGATCCAAAAACAAAAAACAAACAAAACAAAACAAAAAATGGCAGTGCTCCCCAAGGAATTGTATAGATTTAATGAAATCTCTCTAAGGATACCAATGACATTCCTGAAATTTATCTGGAACAATAAACCCCCAAGAATAGCTAGAGCAACCCTTGGGAAAAGGAATATGGGAAGCATCAGTTTTCCCAACTTTAAATTGTATTACAAAGCAATAGTCATTATAACAGCTTGGTATTGTAATAAAGACAGACCTTCAGATCAGTGGAATAGACTGGAGTATTCAGAGAATGTCCCCATATATACAATCAATCAATCTCTGATAAAGGGGCAAGAAATGTAAAATGGATTCTCTTCAACAAATGGTGTTGGCACAATTGGTCAGCCACTTGCAAAAAACTGAATTTAGACCTCCAGCTAACACTATGCACCAAGGTCAAATGCAAATGGATTAAAGACCTTGATATAAGACCTGAAAACATAAGGTATATAGATCAACACATAAGTAAAACACACCAAGACATTGAAACTAAAGGCATCTTCAAGGAAGAAACAGCACTCTCCAAACAAGTCGAAGCACAGATACACCTCAAGGAAATAATGCCTCAAAGGAAATAATACCTCGGACAAAAGCCACCTACAGAATGGGAGAAGCTATTCAACCAATAGCCATCAGAAAAGGGGCTAATATCTATGATATGAAAAGTACTGATAGAACTTAACAAGAAAAATCATATAACCCCATCATAATAAAAATTTATGAGCATTATGATATCTTGTTAAAGTACATACAATTTTAGCGTGGACGCAGGAGAATAAAGACTGATTTGAAGGAAGGAAGGCTGTTGGGGAATTCCCAAAGACAGCTCTGCTTGTGTTGGATGGGAGGGGTTAAGGACTGAGTTCCCCTTTAAAGTCCGTCCCCAGTACCAACCTCATTGGCCCCGAAGGATAGATGCCCAGTGGTGGCCCTGGAACAAAGGAGGAAAAAGAGTGAAGGCTGTAGAGGAGCTGTAGCCCCGTTCAAACTTGGTAGAAGCTATTATGACTGAGGACTCCCTAATATATGTGTGCATGTACCTTTTCAAGTTAATGTTTTTGTGGTCTGAGAGTTGATCTCAAGGAGTGGAATAGCTGGGTCATGTGTGGTTCTATTTTAACGTTTTCTGAGAAATCTTCATGTTGTTTTTTATATTGACTGAACACATAACAGTCTGTACCAACAATAAGTAAGGGTCTCATTCTTACCATATACCTGCCAATACTTGCTGGTTCCAGTTTATTTATATTTATATGAATTTATATATAATTATATAAATATATATATTAGTTGATATATATTTATATATAGTAATATATGAATTCATATATATGAGATATATATCTCATGTGTGAGGTGATACCTCATTGTCATTTTGATTTACATGTTCCTAATAAGTTATGATAAAAAGAAAAATTTTTTTGTATTTGGGCCACACCTGGTGATGCTCAGGGGTTACTCCTGTCTGTGCTCTCAGAAATTGCTCCTTGCTTGGGGGGGCATATTGAATGTCACAAATTGAACTGAAGTCAGTCCTGGATCAGCTCTGTGCAAGGCAAATGCCCTTCTGCTGGGCCAATAAAAATAATTTTAAAGGAACTTTTATCCACTGCTAGTGGGAATGCTGTCTGGTTCAGCCCCAGTGAAAAACAGTATGGAGATTCTCAGTAAACTCATAATCAAACTTTCATATCAAACAGAATCACTAGCTTTGTGTTTCTCTTCCCAGGACAGAAAAATATTAACCCAAAAAGACATATGCACACCACTATTCATTACAACACTTAGTACAATAGCTAAGAGTTGGAATCAACCTAGATGTCCAACAATGGACTAGTATGGAACATGAAGATGCGGTATACAATAGAATACTACATAGATGTAAGGAATGATTTAATAATGCAATTTGCTGCATCATGAATGGAAGTGGACAATATGTTAGTGTGATAAGCCAGAAGAAGGATAAATACAGGATATCACTTATATGTGGTATTTAGAAGAAATACATAAATAAATGCAATGATTTAAATAGACTGGGTTTTTGAGAACACTCTAGGTTCCACAGTATAGTGAGGAGAAGGAAAAAATAGAATGGAGAAGAAAAGACAGATATGCAGAAAGGGACAACAGGGGGCAATGGATCTCTGGTGTATTGGTGGTGTTAAGAAAGGAAAGATCTGGAACTGGAGAAATGGCATGGAGCTAAGGTGTTTGTCTTTCATGCAGAAGGACAGTGGTTCGAATCCCGGCATCCCATATGGTCCCCTGTGCCTGCCAGGGGCGATTTCTGATCATAGAGCCAGGAGTAACCCCTGAGCACTGCCGGATGTGACCCAAAAACCAAAAAGAAATAAAGAAAGAAAGGAAGGAAGGAAGGAAGGAAGGAAGGAAGGAAGGAAGGAAGGAAGGAAGGAAGGAAGGAAGGAAATATCCAAGCCAAGGAGTCAACAACAATGAAATAATGATTTCCAAACTTTAACAACCAGAATTAAAAATCAGGCCTGTATGGTGGCAGACTGGGGTGGGTGGTGGTAGTATGGGATGAAATTGGGATCTGCTGGTAAAGGGAGGTTTACATTGGTGGTGGAATTGGTGCTGAAACATTGTATGTCTAAAACCCAGCTATGAATACTGATTATGTTACAATGGTTTGAACAAAAAGTTAAGAAAAATAGAAAGAACTTTTCATATGTTTATTATCCTCACCTAGTACTTCTGTGGAAGCACCCAAATGTTCAACAACATATAAGTGGATAAAATAGTTGTTTTATATATATATATATATGTATATATGTATATATGTGTGTATATATGTATACATATACAATGAATGGATCAAGTAGTGAGATAATGAATCAAGTATTGAGATAATAAATCAATTACAAACCCTGGGCACTAGATTACAGAATCTAAAATACCATGTTAATATGTAGTGTGCAGGGGAATGATGAAGTGGACTGGAAGTAATTACAAAGGCACTGGTGAAAGGTCTTGGGTACTTTGCGAGTGGTAAGGTGAGGTAACTGTGTATATAAAATAAAAATTGCCAATACTAATGTAGATACATAACCTACACTATAATAAAGTTTAAGAAAAGAGTTGTTGAAGAGTTAGATCACTTTGGTGGTGATGCAGTAACTATATATGTGAGAGCCAAAAACATGAATATTATTGTAGCCATCACTAAAACATAGTAGTAGTAGTAGTAGTAGTAATAGTAGTAGCAGCAGCAGCAGCAGCAGCAGTAGTAGTAGTAGTAGTAGTAGTAATAGTAGTAGTAGTAATGCAACAGAAATAAAAAAGCAGATGGAAATCCAACTTAAAGCATTAAAGTCATAATTATGGGGCCAAACAAATAATGCAGTGGATAGAGCACTTGCATACAGCAAGTTTGATGGGACCTCCCAGCATCCCATAGAGTTTCCCCAGCCTTCCAGAAGTAACCTTTAGCACAGAACAAAGAGCAAGTCCTGAGTTCTGCTGTGTGTGGCCCAACACATAAAAGTCATTTATAGGCCACTTATGTATGTAACACTTTTCACTTTAAGACAAATGGTTGTCCTTTTTTGGGGCCTTATCTAGTGGTATTCAGCTTTTTTCTGACTCTGCACTGAGGGATCTGTACTTGTAGAATACTCTGGAGATTATATGGGGACCAAACCTGGGCTGGCTATGTGTAAGGCAAACATCTACTGTAGTACTATCACTCCAGACCCAAGATAAAGAGCTCTTAAGGCTTTAGATACCTTAAGGCTTAATATATCTCTTTCTCTGATATCTGGTACACACCCTTCTGCCTGCTCCTGCAAACAGGCAAATATTTCTGAAACCCCAGGATCACAGTAATAGATCTTGAATTTATCAACCCTTAGCCTAGAATTTGAAGCCCATGTTTGCATGTTTATGGTAATGTTTGTGCAGTTAATAGTTCAAAACAATGAATCTGTTAATTCACAGTGTATAAAGGAAATGGAAAAAACATGCCTAATTGCCTTCAATTCATTGTACTCTACAATGCATCTCTTTGTTTATTCATTTACTGCTCCCCCCTTAGCTTAATGGCATTAGACCATTAGTCCAAAAAAAAGGCGAGGTACTTGATCATCTTATTTGTAACTTCAATATTGTTTGCATAGGTCTTTGTAGTCTGGTGGGTTGTTGGTGATACTTAAACACTTTTTATCAATTGGACTTTTACTGTGGAAATTACATTCTATTTTGAAAGGAAAAAATAAGACTTTTTGGATATGAACATTACTTTTTGGGAAATTGATTTTTGAAGCAAACTGTTTTCCTTTTTTGGAACTGAATGGGTGAAATTTATAATTCTTACAATTTGCTTCCAAATTTGCAATTAGAAAACCAGATGCTGAATGGTGTACCCCATTCCCTTAGTCTCTGATTTCATTTAAGGTAGCATGACTGGGGAACTATGTGCATCTTTGAAATTGCTACTCTTTTATATTTCCACTGACTGATTAGAATAGTATAGTGGAAACACATTCTGTGTGTTCTTTACCATTTTGGAGGATTTTAGATGATTTCCTTGTCTCATTAATTAATTTATTAAATAGTTTATTTATTGTGTGAGAGCTACACTCAGGAGTGCTCAGGGGCTACTCCTGGCTCAGTGTTTTGAGGTCTCTCCTGGATGTTCTCAATGTACTCAAGGTACTAGGTAGCAGGCCTTCTGCATGCAAAACATGCACTCTAACTTGTTGAGCCATGTCTCCAGCCTAAATCATTTAAGAAAGAACCTTATATTTTTGGAGCATTTGACTCTAACCAGACTATTAAACTCTACTGAGAATAAATTATTTTCTGGAATTTGTATGATTAACTCAGAAGTTAAAATGTTTCTACAAATAGGGCCCGGAGAGATAGCACAGCGGTGTTTGCCTTGCAAGCAGCCGATCCAGGACCAAAGGTGGTTGGTTCGAATCCCGGTGTCCCATATGCCCCCCCCCCCGTGCCTGCCAGGAGCTATTTCTGAGCAGACAGCCAGGAGTAACCCCTGAGCATGGCCAGGTGTGGCCCAGAAAAACAAAAAAAATATGTTTCTTCAAATAGGATCACAAAGGTAATTAGTGGTAAATTATTTTGCGATCATTATATATTCATATGTATTTGGAAAAAAGGTGATAATTTTGGGGCCACACCTGGTGACATTCAGGGGTTACCCCTGGCTACATGCTCAGAAATCACTCCTGGCTTGGGGGACGATATAGGACATTGGGATCAAACCCAGGTCCATCCTGGGTCACCTGCATGCAAGGCAAACACCCTACTGCTGCGCTATCGTTCCGGCCCACTACAATTTTTAAATTTATTTAAATATTATTTGATTTTGGAAAGGTCTTTCCACTATACCTGGTGGTGCACTGGGGCTATTTCTAGCTCTGTACTCAGAAGTGATCCTTAGTCAGTCTAATCCACATAACTGAATTTAGGAGAGGATGCAGAAAGGAAGGGGCATTAATGTTTTGGGGCAAGGGAAGTACGTATACTGGTAATGGATGCGTCATTGGAATTATGTACATGGGAAACCTTCATTAATTGTATTGTATATCACAGAACTTAAATAAAAAAATGAACTGATCATCGGCAATTTTCAGGAGATGTGGTGCTGGGAATTGGAACCAGAGTTTCAGCTGTTATAGCTGCATGCAAACAAGTGCCTTGTACTCTTTCCTCCACAGTGTCACAAAAGCCCCTCTCATTCGCTACTGCTACATAAGCTCAATTTTGTAAATCAACTCTCCAGTTCTGTTGCTTTTGCCCTTATTCCCTTCCTCTGTACCTTTAAATTCTTCCTGAGATATCATTCTGTCCTTTCCTTCTGATTCCCTCCACTCATCATGATACCCTCTGGTTGTATTCATGTAGTGTCAAATTGCATATATATATATATACCACAATTCCTTGATCCATAGTTGGGAAATTGGGTTATTTCCTTACCTTGACTATTGTAATAATGAAATTTTTTTAAGGAAAAGCTGGTTTGTGATTTTTTAAATTTTTCTTTAGCAAAGGGTTCTTTGGCTCTCACAGTGCTTAATTGCATTTCTGAGTTGAAATAGGCTCTGAGTTTGATCTCTGGTACCTCCAAACTCCATTGGGTATGGCCCTTGTAGCCCCAGTGAGCATCAAATTAGGCCTGAGAACTAATGTGGTTTGCTGAAGATTGTGAAGTGTCTCTACCACTGCTTGGGAGTTTTCAGCACCCAAAACATAATACTCAATATTTTTAAAATAACAACTATTCTATAACTAACACACACAGGAACTGTGTGTCAATAATTGTAGTATATTGAGCTACATAGAACTTTTAGAATTTATAAAGGTTTAAAATGACCAGCTATGAGGGCAGAAGATATTGCAGGAATATTCTTGCTTTGTACTCAGCTGACTGGGGTTCAATCCCTGGCACTCCATTTGGTCCCTTGAGCCCTGCCAAAAGTTATCCCTGAGCACAGAGCTAGGAATAAGCTTGTGTACTGCTTGAGGTATCTCCCAAAACATAAAAACAAAAAAGCCTTAGTCTAGGCTTTGGCTTATGATCTGTACAACATCAAAGATCTCTAATTCCAGACGTCTGGCTGAGACATCTGCATCTGAACAGGTCTTCTGGAAACATAATGTAAGACTCACTCCTAGGCTCCATCCTAGGATCAGTCTAAAAATCAAGACCACCAACTACAGAAGACTGATTAAAACAACAGTGATGGAACAGAACTTCTAGAACCATAAAGAAAGACTTCATCATAGGCTCCATTCTTTGACCTGTGCAGAGACCAAGATCTTTAGATACAGAGGTCTGATTTTACCATCCATGATGAAGCAGAAGTTTTCCATACACCACAAAAGAACCTAGGGGAGAGTAAATGAACATGTATGGAGTCAGTAGTTATTTCCACGACAGTATACTTCAAGGGCAGAGAAACACTGTATCTCTTAGACCAAGGGAATTCACTTTATAATTTCCCCAATATTTAATATCCTATGCAGAAATAAAAAGAAGCAGCACAAAATAATATTTTGTTGGTTTTGTTATTGTTGTTTTCACTTTTTTGTGCGTTGTTTTGTTTTTATTTCAGGACCATGGTTATTGTGTGGTGGCTGTCTTTATTGCTGTGGTGCTTTTTGGATTTTTGTTCAATTTTTCTTTTTGCATTGTTGTTGTGCTTCTTTTCCTTTTTCCCTTTCTTCTCTCAAATTGATATTTATATTATATATAATATCTCAAATTGATATTTATAGCCTCTAGAAGGACTCCACACATTTTTTTTGCTTATTTGAGTTTTACCCCATTTTATTTTATTTTTCTTCAAACAGAGTCACACAACTTGAACCATCTAGTTCCGCCTCTCAAATTGAGGGTTCCAAGACCAAACAGTTGTATGATCACTAAGTAGTAATAAAAATAATCGGACTTAAACAATAAATCCAAAGCCAATGACAACAGAATCAATACCCATTCTACAACAAGCTAGACACAGAGGGGACCACTTATACTAGCAGCCCGGTGGGTAAGGAAGGGGGATATGGGATGCATGCTGGAACAGGGTGGAGGGAGGACAACTTTAATGGTGGGAATTCCCCTGATTCAATGTCAATATGCACCTAAAATATTACTGTGAAAGATTTGTAATCCACTTTGGTCAAAACAAAAATTATTATTATTATAATAAAAGAAAAAAGAAATAAGATAAAATGACCAGTAGTAAGTTTCTCCAACTTCAGTTGTGTTATAATTTATAATACATATGTCAAAAGCCTGGATGAACATTTTGTATTTTAAAAAATTAATAAAATTTTTATTGAATCACCATGAGATACATAGTTACAAAGTTGTTCATGATTGAGTTGCAGTCATACAATGTTCCAATGCCCTTTACTAATTCACTTTTCTACACAATGGTATACTACTATAGGAATAATACAGCTATTAGGAAGAAATTTTAGAATTTGAAATATCCTCATTTCCTTTTTTAAGTTTTGTCTTATTAAATTTTAAAATTATATTTTAGATAACATGGTTATAATAGTATTAATATTTATGATGTTACACATTATAAATTATAACATTTATGTACACACTGTTTCTTCCCCACCATCAAATTGCCCATGACACTCTACCACTGTCTCAGTGTCACCTCTGACACTTTATTCCCTTCACTCATCCTTTCTGCTTCTTGATAATATGAAATGTCTTTTAATCTAAGCCAAGAGTTTCCCATTGTTTTGTTGTTGTTTATTTGTTTTGATTATGGGCAACACTGGGCCAAACTCAGGGCTTATTTTTGGTTCTGTGCTCAGGGATTAATCCTCATGAGTCCATATGGGATGCTGGGGATAGAACCCAGGTTGGCCACATGGAAGGCAATAATCCCTGGCATTGTTTGATACTATTATTATTATTATCTATTTCTTTGTTTTAATTTTCTCTATGCCACAGATGAGTGAGAACATTGGGTATTTGTTTTTCCTTCCTTTGACTCATTTGGCTAATGTAATTCCTTATTAATTATTAAAATTATTTAATTTTAATTAATGTAAAATAGCATTTAATTTTTATTCTATTTTGATATTTTATTTTGTACTCCAATAGTCTATTTTTATAATTATACTGATGCATTTAGTTTTCACTGATGGCTACTTATGTGTATTTAGTTTGCCTTTTGAGTAAAAATGTTGTCATGGGTATATAGTAAGAACTTACTGGCCCTTCAACCCCTAATTTCCATAAAAACCCCAAGGCAGATTCATCTTAGGCCAACAAATGATTCTTTTACTTGATGAAACCTTAAGTGAGAACAGGGAAATTATGCTTGATTTTGTGTTCTACATTTTGCTCTTGTCAGGTAAAAGCACTGTCTTTGCTGCTTTTAGTCAGGTAACTATTTTTAAATTATGACCTTTCTTCTTTATTTTTGTTTTTGGGCCACACTCAGCGATGCTCAGGGTTTTCGCCTAGTTCTGTACTCAGGGATCTCTCACGTCAGTGCTTGAGGCCCATGTGTGATGCTGGGTCAGCTTTGAGCAAGGCAAGCTTTCTACTCACTATTCCAGCACTATACAGCTTTTCTTTTTATTTGTATATTTATTCAATTAGGGCTAATTGGCTCAGGGTCTCATTCATGTCAAGGATATTCTCAACAATGATGCTATCTCCCTAGTCCTGGCTTTAGGTTTTGGCTTTAACTCTTTTAAGTCAGTTGAGTCATATCTTAAATATTGTATCTATGGGGAATGAAATTTTCACTGGCTCCAAATTTGTATCTCTCAGGATGATCTGGGAAAGAACTGCTTAGACTTCCTTAAATATTTTTTTCTTACTGAGTTTAAAGCACTTTATTTCTGAAACATAATATATTTAGATAAATATTTGGTGATTTATGGTACTATGTGGGATTTCTAGTCACCTACCACTTGACAATTCATGTCTGTAATATGTTTATCCATTTTAGAGGAAGTGGAGCACAATGGGTATGTTTTCAAAGGATATAGTCTTCTGTTACTGTTAGGTCTGGATCAGTGAAAAGGTTCAGAAAAGGCAGCAGGTCTTTTGTTTCTCCAGCAATTTAGCAGTGACCACCCAGCAGGAGCAATCAGGCAGGGATGGCAGCAGCAGAGTCTCCTAGTCTCCCATCTAGCACTTCAGTCCAGGGCTTTATAATTGCAATCCTGCAGCAGTTACAAGATGCAGGCTCTGGTAACTGACATCCTAACCCTTAAAGGGACTGTGCTCACTTATGGCTGTCCCGGGGCATAAGAGTCTTAGTTTCCTTATAGTCTTCAACTAAAAATTTACCTTTTATTGCATAGCTTCTTATGCAATACTCAGGAATGTAATATACTTTTCAAATAATTTCATTCTTTTCTTTAGGAAACACAAGTTATTCTAGGGAATACATTTTGGCTTAACTCATAGCATTGAATATTGAGGATGCACTCTATTTTTTTGTGTTACAGTTCTGGGTAACCCTTATCTTTTAGTCTGACTTCTGATTTTATCTGGAAAGCCATATTCTGGCCATATTTCTCTTTCCACAAACAGTAAGGAACTGCAATCAGAAACAGAAAGAATGAAGAACTAAATTCTAATCAGAATAACCTTAAGTAGGATTTTAAAGAATTTGGACTTTTATTTGCCAATTGATGTGAAACTCATCCCTTTCTTTTTAGGTACAAATCAAATTAGACCTCCAGTTTACTGCTTTTCATATTTTGAACCATAAGAGTCAGAGTCCTTGTGTTGGATTTCTATTTTCCTATACTGCAGGTGTTTTATTGTGTATAAATAATTAGTGGGAAGTTTGAGAGCAGAGTTGGGTAAAGAAATTGCTTCTTTTCTGTTGTGATTCTGTGGCCTCTTAGACCAGGCGTCTATGCTAGGTTTCTTGTTGTATGCTAGAGTTTCTTGTCCCATTGAGTAGAATCTTGACTTAGTCATTTCATGAAGCTCAGCATTGAGTGGCTGAGTAATGATCAGGGAGCCAGTTCTTGCATTAGCCAGATATTCTAAAACTAAGACATATACTTACCAGATGTTCCCATAAGCTGAGCCCTCTAAGGTCCTGGAAATACTAACTTTACTAGGTAGCTGCTTTGCTGGTGTATTGCACATTGAGTTTTCTCCCCTTGAGCACTGGCATAGGAATCAGATATTTACAATCTGGATCATGCTCCACTCTTTAAGCATCCCCTGTATTTGAGCAGACTACTAAAACAAGATTTCAACGCCTTGATTCATAAAATAAGACCAAAATGTTCATGACCTATTTTAGAGGAGTAAAACTCAATGTGTTTTAAAGATTTCTTAAGACTGAAATATACTGTGTGACAGTTAATTTTCAATCTTACAATGTACACTACTCTTCACCCATGAACATTTCCCACCACCAATGTCCTTAGTTTCCCTCCCTCTCCCTCCCGTTTGCCTCTGGGACAGGCATTTTATTCCTTTGTCTCTTTTTTTTCTCTCTCCATTTTCCCCTTTAGACACAGTGTTTTGCATTATTGTTAATGAAGTGGTATCATGCTTATCACCATATCTCTGTTCAACAACCAGTTCTTGTCCTCCTGATCATTCCCATTATGATTGTATTTTTTTTTACAGTTCTGGTGGCTGGAAGTCTGAAATCAGGGTGCTAACATGGCTGTGTGATAGGGGAGTCTTTCCTGGGTTTCAGACTTGTTGAATCTTTACATGACAGAAGGGATCATGAGACTCTTTGGAACTTATTTTTATAGAATGCTAATTCAATTAATCATGATACCCTACACTTAAGACGTAAGCACCTTCCTAAAACACCTATTTTGTAACATCCTTTTTGGAGGTTAAACTATCAATAAATGAATTGGGGCTACACATACAATCATAGTGTAAAATCAATATTTTAAACAACTGCAACTGAATAGAACTTTTCCTAGGACCATAAAGAAAGACCTTGGGGTTGGACAATTAGTGTGCTGAGAGTTTATAGTTGGTCTTATGACTGTATGCTTCGTGGCTAGAGCCACCTATCTTTCTTTAGGCGAAGGGTATTTCCTTTCTAATTTCCCCCAATATTTACTGTACCTATGCAGAAAAACTGCCACATCTGCCCTTCCTTTTTAAAATTTTTTATTTATATTTTCTAGATATGGACTCTTACCTTTTTCATAGAATCTTGGAACATTCTGTTTTACTTCATATTTCTACATCTTTTTGCAAATTGAATAAAGAAAAGAAAAAAAGTTGATGGGGCCCAGGAGCCAATGGTCTCAGGTGCACTGGGTGGAAATAAATGTTCAGAACTAAATATCCAAGCCAAAGTTAATGGCAATAGAATTGAGAGACCCAAACTATAATAAGTTAAACACAGAATGGACCTGTTATACTGGTAGAATAGGGGACTAAGAGTGGAAGTATAGGATGCATACTGGGAACTCTAGCAGAGGGAATTCAACACTGGTGGTGAGAATGGCTCTAATTCGCTGTCATTACATGCCCGAATAAAACTCTGAAAGACTTGTAATTCACAATCATATCAATAAAAATTAAAAATACTCATTTATTCTAATCCCATCAAAAATGGAGAACAAGCAGTGCTGACGGTGATGTGGAGAGAAAGGAACTCTTATTCACTGCTGGTGGAAATGCCAGCTAGTCCAACCTTTATGGAAAACTATATGGAGATTGCACCAAAAACTGGAAATTGAGCTCCAATACGATCAGCTATATCACTCTAGGGATATACCCTAGGAACACAAAAATAAAATACAAAAATCCCTTCCTCACACCTATATTTATTGCCGCACTATTTACAATAGCCAGACTCTGAAAACAACCAAGATGCCCTTCAACAGATGAATGGCTAAAGAAACTGGGTACATATACACAATGGAATATTATGCAGCCATCAGGAGAGATGAAGTCATGAAATTTTCCTATACATGGATGTACATGGAATCTATTATGCTGAGTGAAATAAGTTAGAGGGAGAGAGATAGATGCAGAATAGTCTCACTTATCTATGGGTTTTAAGAAAAATAAAAGATATTTTTTGCAATAATTCTCAGAGACAAAGAGGAGGGCTGGAAGGTCCAGCTTACAACATGAAGCTCACCACAAAGAGTGATGAGTGCAGTTAGAGAAATAACTACACTGAGAACTATCATAACAATGTGAATGAATGGGGGAGGTGGAAAGCCTATCTAGAGTATAGGTGGGGGTGGGGTGGGATGGAGGGAGACTTGGGACATTGGTGTTGGAATGTTGCACCGGTGAAGGGGGGTGTTCTTTACATGACTGAAACCCAACTGCAATCATATTTGTAATCAAGGTGTTTAAATAAAATATTAATATAATAATAAAAACGAAGCCCAAAATACTCATTTATTTACCTTTTTAAAGCACTCTTCCAGTGACTCTATATATTATTGTCTCTTCTATCTTTCTTGGAATTAGTTTTATCCTTTTGTTTGTTCCCTTATTCAGTGCAGTATCATTCACATTTACTCACTCTATATTATAGTTGGCTTTTTTGCTTTCTGGTATTTGTATGTTGACAAAAATTTAAAATCTGGAAATAACGTATTCCATAGTTCAACACTAGACATCCCCCAGATATATTTATGCCATGATATATACCTGATATATAATTAAATCTGAGTTTAGGTGGTTATAAATAAAGTGATTTAAAAACATGCTAAGGGATTTTATCTTAAGTGACTTTAATGACAGATTGATTTGATTGAAGATTAGAAGAAAGTTCATAGTGGGAGGCATTTATAATGATATGTCTGACTGGAAGTTTAACATGCACAATACTTTTAGACATGTTATTTTAGACTGGTTATTATCCTCACATATATCAAAGTATATGGTCTATGCTTTCTTTTTTTGTTTGTTTTGGTCACACTCGGCAGTGCTCAGGGGTTACTCCTGGCTCTGCCCTCAGAAATTGCTCCTGACAGGCACAGGTGACCATATGGAATGATGGAATTCGAATCACCTGTCCATCCTGGATTGACTGTTTGCAAGGCAAATGCCCTACCGCTGTGCTATTTCTCTAGCCCAATGCTTTCTTTATGTGAGTACATTTCAAGCACTGTTCTTACATTCTTAGGTCATAAGTCATGACCTTGGCTACAGATTTTAACTCAATATTAAGAAGTATTTGCTCTTATCAACACACCTGCTTTCCAAATTAGGAAACGGAGTCATCCTGAGTTTGGTAATCACTCACAGTCATTAAATTAGCAATTAGAAGCAAATATTTGAATCTAGTCATGCTGAGGTCAGAATTCACCTTCTTAACCTCACTCAAGGCGATCTGATGATTAATTCTGACTTTTCAAATAGATCTCAATTAATTTTGGCTGTCAGGAGGGAAAGTTGAAGTCCAGAGGGGATGAAATAGAATAATATGACCGAATTAGTGAGTTAATTAGTATTGATTAGACAGCTAAGTGTGTGTTGATGTATGTTTGGTACTGTGTTGCTCCACATGAAGAATATGGAAGAAATCTTACCCTTTGACATACGTATCATTCATTTGCTAATTAAGAATATGGAACCATTTAAAATTGGGATAATTTGAGATACAAATGCTTCCTGGTTTAAAATTATATGTAGAGCAGTCAATTAGAAAAATTAGGTACTAACATGAACTGGGAGCTTGTCTAGGTTTTGTAGAGTTGAGACAAAGCCCCAGGGAAATAAATTAAGTGAAAAGAAATCTTGTGAAGGTACAAAGATGGAATATATGTGTCTGACAGTGTTTGATAAACAGTGGATGATCAGTAAGTACAAATTCTCTTGATGAATGAATCTATTTAATATTTATCTTCCAGTGTGCCATCATTTCTTCTATTCTGCCTAGTCTGCTGTTAAGCCTGAACATGATATATAATTTACAGGTTGTGTTTTTATAATCTAAATTTTAACTCAATTTCCATATTTAAAATTAATATATTTATTTAAACACCATGAATACAAACATGACTGTAGTTGGTTTTCAGTCATAAAAAGAATACCCTCCCTTCACCAGTGCAACATTCCCATCACCAATGTCCCCATCTCCTTCCTCCCCTCACCTATATGCGAGTCAGGCTTTCTACTTCCCTCACTCATTGACATTGTTATGATAGTTCCCTGTGTAGTTATTTCTTTAATTGCACTCACCAGTCTTTGTGGTGAGCTTCATATCATGAACTGGTCCTTCCGGCCCTCATCTCTGGAAATTATTTTAATAATGTCTTTTATTTTTATTAAAACTCATAAATGAGTGAGATTCTTCTGTGTCTATCTCTCTATCTGACTTATGCCATTCAGCATGTTAGATTCTATGTACATCCATGTATAGGCAAATTTCATGACTTTGTCTCACCTGACGACTGCATAGCATTCCATTGTCTATATGTACCACAGTTTCTTTAGCCATTCATTATTGAAGGGCATCTTGGTTGTTTCCAGTCTGGCTACTGTAAATAATGCTGCAATGAATATAGGTGTGAGGACGAGATTTTTGTATTGTGTTTTTGTGTTTCTAGGGTATTGTGTTTCATAGGTTGGAGCCTAGGATGGAGTTTTATGGTTCTAGAAGTTCTGTTTCATCACTGTTGTTTTAATCATTTTTCTATTGTGTTCTTGTGTTCCTAAGGTATATCCCTAAAGTGATATAGCTGGATCACATGGAAGTTCAATTTCCAGTTTTTTTAGGAATCTCTATATTGTTTACCATAAGGGCTGGACTATACAGCATTCCCACCAGCAGTGAAGGAGAGTTTCTTTCTCCTTACATATAATCTAAATTTTTATTAGTTCTTTCTTAAATGGCAAACTTCTTCCTAATGCTAATCTCCTTAAATCCTTTCTCTAATTAATAAATAAATTCTATCATATCATTTAATTTTAATTTATTTTTGTACCTTTAAAGAATGTAAAGAGGTTCTGTGAAAACAGGGGTTTATTTGGTTGTATATATTATATATAATGTATATTACATGTAATGTGTATCTATGAATATTTACACATAAAGACTGGCGTAGTGCCTGACATAAGAGTTCTAAAAATATTTTATAATTGTGTGTGCCAGGGGCAGGAGTGATAGCATGGCCCTGATTCACCTTATATCTGAAATTCAGCTGTGAAGGATTTTGTAGATCGCAATAGTTTCAATAAAATAAAATACAATTTCTTTACCTGCTAAAGTTATGAGAATTACTAAATGATGTCAATAAAAATTTTAGTACAGAGAGGTAGTCAATATGTTTCTTATCCTGAACTGATTAATTTAAACTATCATATCTTAACATATTAAAATGTCCTTTTTCTATTCTAAATGTGGATTAGAAAAATATCATATTTTAACTCTGAATTACTACAAATATAACTACTGAAATATGAGCGAAAAAAGGAAGATACTGTACTTTGTGTGTTTCATGGTCTTGAAGAAAAAGTCAACAGAAGTAACTGATGTTTTTTCACTTCTCCAAAATTGTTTGAAACGTTGAGTTAATTATAGCCTGGAGGAAAATCCCCTAATATCACCAGCATTATTAATATCACAGTCTCCAAAAGTACTGAACCATAGGAGTGTACAAAGCACAGGAGAAAATGGGCCTTTCCTAGACCAGCACCTTACTCACCTTATTCACTCAAGTCCAAGAGAATTGATCTTTCCACAGATAGTTAATGTTGAATCTTTGCAAATAATGTTTTGCAGTTAATGTGGAGCATACATAAGATGAATTATGTGGGCTATGGTACCTGGAGCCTTCCAAGGTATTTTAATACTGGCCAAAAAGGGCCCACAAGGTCACATTCAAACTGCAAATGCTGGGTAGGCAGAGGACTCAACCATAAGGGCATATTTTAAGTATATGGAGGCTTTCATAATATTTCTTTCAATATTGTTTCCCTGCCTAGTTTCCCACCTATGACCTCCCAGGTGAAGGCGTTGTTCATATCCGAATAAATAGATAAAGAGCTGGGAAGTTAGAGTCCTTTTCGGCAGTTGGCAGGTAGGCTCTTGATTTGTGGAGCTGCTAGCAGCCTGACAAAGGATTCCTCATCCGACCCTGCCCTTTTACCTTCTTGTCTGTGGATTATTTGCTGTGGATAGATATTATCAGGATTGCTTCCCCTCTCTGAGGGGGAGGATAATGGGAATCACTTTCCCATTCTGGGAACTCTTAGGGGATCAAGCCTCAACCAATCTAGGAGAAAACTGGTGCCCAGACAAGCTGCACCCCAGCCCTCAATAACTATAAGTGAAATGCTTTCTTGAAAATCTCCCTTGGCAATCTTCAGATGGCTTATGTGGTTAGTCACATGGATAATACCGCCATGTAACAGACAGAATGGTTCAGCATTGTGGAAAGTTTTTACTGTAGATTGGTTGTGGTCTGCATTGCAAACAAAAGTACATAATTACATAGCTGACTCTTCTATCCTACATAAATATGTGTATCTATCTATCTATCTATCTATCTATTTATCATCTATCTATCTATCTATCTATCTATCTATATCTACCTATCTATCTCCTTAATTGTCTTTGGAATTTCAATCTTGGCTAATATTGTTCTGGCGAGCTTATTGATTGATTGGTGTTTAAGAGATAGAAATATTAGGAATCTACTACCACTACAGAAAATAAGGGTATTTACACGATGAAGACGTGGGCCCCAGTGCAGTTTGGTAAATAAACCCCACTACAAAAAATAAAGTCCTTTACCCTGATAACACTAAGGCTCAAGACAAAAATTTAGAAACACACAGCCCTACTCCTACACTGACCATGAGTGAACAACCACCACTACTAAGTACAGAGGTGAATACTGATTCTATTGATATAATTAAAACACATACCGGTGCTGAATCAGAGGCTGAATCACCAAACCCACGCTTTCATGTGCCTAACCCACAATCCATGTCTCAGAGCCCTATTAAGAGTAATTTTGTTAACCTGGCTCAGCCCCTTTACCTGGAGTAAATGTTTCATTCTAAGAACCCCTTGAGATGCAAGACATAAATCTTTTTAAAAAGTCATGTGCAGACTGTGGCCCAACATCACCATACTGTGTGGAGTTACTAAAATTTTGGTGTGAAAAATCAGTTTGGATTCTGCATGATTTAAAAAAATAGCAAACATGTGCTTAACTTCACCTCAGTGGGTTCAATGGGAGATGTTTTATGTAGAAGGAGTAAAGGCCAAGTTTTATAGCCCAAATGGAACTAAAAATGAGTGCCAGGGGTGACGCTCTCATACAAACTATTGATGGCAGAAAATCAAGATTCAAATGTTCAAGTACAAGCTGCTTTACCAAGGGAAATTTCAAACATAATTAAGCAAATTGCATTGTCCTCATGGGGAAAATAATTCTATGGGAATATATTCAGGGAATTTTCTTAAAATTACCCAGGGCATTCTTGAACCATATGTAGAGTTCCTGGGAGGGCTCCAGGATGCATTTAAATTACAAGTGAAAGACAAGGATATGAGAAAATTTCTAGGATTTTTACTATGGACTCTTTAGATTTTTCGGTGTATATCATCATATCATCTGCAAAAAGAGATAGTTTTAGTTCCTCTTTACCTATCTGGATTCCTTTGATTCCCTTCTCTTGTCTGATTGCTATTGATAGGATTTCTAAGCTTATATTTAATAAGAGTGGAGAGAGTGGACAACCGTGCCTAGTTCCTGACCTTAGTGGAAATGCTTTCAGTTTTTCACCATTAAGGATAATGTTGTCTGTGGGCTTTTCAAAGTTAGCTGTAACTATCTTGAGGATAGTCCTATTGTGCTGAGTGTTTTCAACAGAATGGATCTTGTAATTTGTCAAACGCCTTCTCTGTGTCAATTGATATAATCATGTGGTATATGCCTTTTTATGTTGATGTGGGATATGATGTAGATTAATTTGTGTATGTTGAACCATCCTTGCATCCCTGGTATGAAACCCACTTGGCCATGGTGTATAATCTTTTTGATGTAGTGCTGTATTTGGTTTGCTAAGATTTTGTTGAGTATTTTTGCATCTATGTTCATTAGTGAGATTGGTCTGTAGTTTTCTTTCTTGGTGGAGTCTTTGCCATCTTTGGGAATGAGTGTGATATTAGCCTCATAAAAGGTATGGGGAAGGATTCCTGCCTTTTCTATGGTTTGGAAGAGCCTGTGGATCAGTGTTAGTAATTGTTCTCGGAATGTTTGATAGAATTCACCTGTAAAACCATCTGGACCTGAACTTTTGTTTTTGGGAGTTTCTTAATTACTGCTTCAATTTCCTCCAAGGTGATTGGCCTGCTTAGTCTTCCTAAATTCTCCTTTTACCAATCTTGGAAGATTTATTTTTCCAAGAATCTGTTGATTTCTTCTGGATTCTCTAGCCCAGTGGTAGGCAAGCCAACAGCCGCATGTGGCTCTTTACACTTTTTATGCCCTCTTTTGTGTGCTGGGCAGCTGCTCCAGAGACTCCAGGACTCTGCTCCTAGCCTCTGTTAGTGCTAAGAAGCAGAGACCTGACTCCTAGAGCACACAGAAGAGCCACATTAAAAAGTGTAAAGAGCCACATTCGGCTCACGAGCCGTGGATTGCTGACCACTGCTTTAGCCTAACTGAGTATAGGTGCTCATAATAAGTCCTCATGATGTGTTGGATTTCTTTAGGTTCTTTTGTAATCTCACCCATTTCATTTGTGATCCTACTTATTTGGGTGTTTTCCCTCTTTTCTTTTTTGGTGAGTCTTGCCAGTGTTTTGTCTATCTTGTTTATTCTTTTGAAAAACCAACTCATGGGCCTGGAGAGATAGCACAGCGGCGTTTGCCTTGCAAGCAGCCAATCCAGGACCAAAGATGGTTCGTTCGAATCTCAGTGTTTTCCAGGAGCTATTTCTGAGCAGACAGCCAGGAGTAACCCCTGAGCATCACCGGGTGTGGCCCAAAAACCAAAAAAAAAAAAAAATAAATAAAAAAAAGAAAAAAAAAGAAAAAAAAAGAAAAACCAACTCATGTTTTTATTGATTTTCCTATTGTTTTCTTAGTTTCTATGTTGTTTATTTGTGCTCGGTGTTTATTATTTCTTGTCTTCTGCTTGTGTTTGGGTTTCTTTGCTGCTGTTGTTCTAGCTCATTAAGGTGTGCCTTTAAACTACTGATTTTGGTATTTTCCTCTTTCTTGACATAGGTCTGTATTGCTATGCGTTTCCCCTAAGTACTGCTTTTGCTGTGTCCCACAGATTTGACAAGTTGTTTCTTCATCATTGTCTCAAGGAATCTTTTTATCTTTTCTTTGAGTTCCACTTTGGTTCAGCGGCTGTTGAGTAGGATGATGTTTAATCTCCGGGTGTTGAATTTTCTCCTTTGTTTCTTTTTATAGTCAATTTTGACCTCTGTTTCATAGTGATTTGATAGGTTGCTTCTAATAATTTGATTCTAATATTTGAGATTTTATATAAGTTAGGTTTATATACTAAGGCATGATATATTCTGGAGAAGGTTCCATGTGGACTTGAGAAGAATGTGTCAGGGGCCGGCGAGGTGGTGTTAGAGGCAAGGTGTCTGCCTTGTAAGTGCTAGCCAAGGAAAGGACCACGGTTCGATCCCCCAGCGTCCCATATGGTCCCCCCAAGCCAGGGGCAATTTCTGAGTGCATAGCCAGGAATAACCCCTGAGCATCAAATGGGTGTGGCCCAAAAAACCAAAAAAAAAAAAAAGAGAGAAGAATGTGTCATCTGCTTTTTTGGGGGTAGAGGGCCCTATATAAGTCTACTAGCCCTAGTTATTCTAATTTTTCATTTAGGACTTTTATTTCTTTGCTAGTTCTATGCCCAGTGCAGTGGTCAGCTACCGTTTTTTTCAACTGAGCCAAATCTCGCCAAAACCATGGTTGAAATTTATTTTGAGAGCCACATTTTTTTGGTTTTGGGGTGTGGTTTTTCTTTCTTTCTTTTTTTTTTTTTTTTTTGGCAGCGCTCAGGGGTTACTCCTGGCTTTATGCTCAGAAATTTCTCCTGGTAGGCTTAGAGGACCATATGGGATGCCAGGATTCGAACCACCGACCTTCTTCATGAGAAGCAAACGCCTTACCTCCATGCTATCTCTCTGGCCCCTAGAGACACATTTTTAAAACCGAAAATACATAGGATGGTACACTGTTTTTAGTTTCAATAAGTTTTTATTGAGAATATTCTGCATGCAAGTATCCACAGTGGTCGGGAGGATACAAATAACACAACTAATAAAACAAAAACTTTAGAACAGGGGTCTCAGACACGTGGCCCGCGGGCCATTTGTGGCTCTCCATATAACATTTTGTGGCCCATGACTGGTCTTCAAATTCGCATGACTTCATCAAAGCCTGCAGTGAAGAGAGATTGATGACGAGCACAGACAATTTCAGGAAAAGTGGGAGATGCAGTATTTCTTTGCTGAGCACAGGGGCATCCCCACATGTCTTATTTGCTCAGAGAAAGTTGCACTGCACAAGGAATACAACTTGAAATGCCATATTCAACTAAACATGCTGAGGAATGTGCAAAATATCAAGGAAATGAGAGAGCCAAGCGGGTTGCCAGTCTTAAAGCATGTCTTGTTGCATGAGGCAACAAGATTTCTTCAAGAAAGCAACCAAAGAGAATGTTGCATCAGCCAAAGCTAGTTACATGGTTAGTGAGATGATTGCTAAGGCAGAGAAACCATTCACAGAAGGAGAGTTTGCTAAAAATGCATGTTACAGGCTGCAAGTATTATCTGTCCAGAAAAGAAAGGTCAGTTTAGCAAAATCAGCCTTTCTGCCAACACTGTGGCAGAGTGCATTTCTGACATGTCAAGTGACATTTATCATCAACTGTGTGAGAAAGCCAAATGTTTTGATGCATACCAGTTTTTCTTGATGAGAGCACAGATATAACAGACACTGCACAATGCACAATTTATGTCCATGGTGTTCATTGCAATTTTGAATTGACAGAGGAGCTGCTCACAATAATTCCAATGCATGTCCAGACCACTGCTAATGAGATATTTGGGCATCTGTGTTATACCATTGAGAATGCAGTTTTGCCATGGAAGAGGTTTGCTGGAATAATAACCAATGGAGTGCCATCGATGACAGGGAGAAAAATAGACTGGTGGCACTTGTTCAAAAAAACTTGAAGAGGAGGGTGTAGAAAAGGCCATTGCTCTTCACTGCATTATCCATCAGCAGGCCCTTTGCAGTAAATGCCTGCCGTGTGACAATGTGATGTCTGTTGTTGTGAAATGCATCAACCAAATCAGATCCAGGGGCTTAAAGCACAGGCGGTTCTGTGCTTTTTTAGAGGAATATGGAGATGTACTCTATTTCACCGAGGTACATTGGCTCAGCAGGGGAAATGTCCTGAAAAGATTTTTTTGAGTTGAGAGAAGAAGTGAAAGCCTTCATGGAGAAGGATGGGAATGCTATTTCTGAGTTGAGTGATTACAAATGGCTCATGGACTTAGCTTTTCTTGTTGACATCACACATAAGCTGAATGTACTAAACAAGATGTTACAAGGCCCGGGGCAGCTTATCAGTGCTGCCTATGACAACATGAGTGCATTCTCCACAAAACTTGTGTTATGGAAATCCCAGCTCTCTCAGACAAACCTTTGCCATTTCCCAGCATGCAAGGAACTTGTGGACGCAGGCATACCATTCAGTGGTGAGAAATATGTTGATGCTATTTTTAAGCTACAGAAGGAATTTGATCACAGATTTGCAGACTTCAAAAAGCACAGAGCCACTTTCCAATTTTTTTTTTTTTTTTTTTTGGTTTTTGGGCCACACCCGTTTGACGCTCAGGGGTTACTCCTGGCTATGTGCTCAGAAATCGCCCCTGGCTTGGGGGGACCATATGGGACGCCGGGGGATCGAACCGCGGTCCGTTCCTTGGCTAGCGCTTGTAAGGCAGACACCTTACCTCTAGCGCCACCTTCCCAGCCCCCACTTTCCAAATTTTTGTAGACCCCTTTTCCTTTGATTGCAAGAATCCCCTCCTGTGATTCAAATGGAGTTCATTGACCTGCAATGCAACTCTGATCTCAAAGCCAAGTTCAGGGAGATTAGTGGAAAAGCAGACATGCATGGGCAATTTTTGAGAGAATCGCTCCCCAGCTTCCCTGAGTTTTCCCAAATGTTCAAGTGCACCATATGCCTTTTTGGGAGCACATATTTGTGTGAAAGGTTATTCTCCACATTGAACTTCAATAAGTCAAAGTACAGGTCTAGACTTGATGATCATCTTCAAGCCATAGTGAGGGTCTCAACTGCTTCCTCTCTAAAGCTAACTCTGGTTCAGATTTGTGAGAAGAAGCGCTGTCAAGTCTCTGGCAGCAAGGAATAGGCAAAAGATACCATGTTGAGAACTGTTCATGATCTTCACTCAATGTTCTATTCATGTTCAGAAGAAATAATTAAAACTGTTAATGATGCTTGAGGACATTTTTTGTTAAATCCCTTATGTGACCCTGCCTCACCCCAACTTTATCTCCTTCGGCCCCAGGTAAATTGAGTTTGAGACCCCTGCTTTAGAATGATATTATTTATCGATAGCATTAAATTCCATAAAATTTGCCTTACAATGTATAGAAAATTACATCCTGATAATAACTAACAAAGTCACAAACACTATTGTGAATATTGGCCTTGCATTTCCTTGGATAGTTTGAGTAAGTCAGTTTGGATGTTGTTTTTAATTTTAGGCATGATTCCAGGTTCTCATCGATGGGACGTTTTCTCAATTTACTCTTGATAAGATTCATGCTTAAACATGATTGTTCACATAAATATGTAGACCCAAACAACGAAAGAACAGCAAACTCTAGCTTTTTTAGTTCATTATCTGAGTCAGGAATACTATTCCAGGTGTTAAAAATCAAGATATTTTCCTTCTCCAGGTCTTTCGAATCAGACCACTTGTGCTGATGATGTTCAAATTTCGAGCTCCACAATTCTTAGTTTTTTTAAATGCAGAAATTGCACTTCAAAGTTGCCAATGTCGATATTAAAGGGAGAAAATTTTAATTCCGTTATAGTGGCATCCAGAGGTTTTTTAACAAAGGCCAATGTCACTTTGCTGTTTCTGAAATCCTGAAACCTCTTGAGAAAAGCTTCCCTCATATTTAAAAGTGCTGTTTTAAAATAGGTAATATCAATATCAGAATTATTTTCTTGGCGATGTTTCAACAGGCGTGGAAGGTGAATCAAAGATTCTCTGTCAAAATCTTGAGCAAAAACAGATAATTTGTTTTCAAACAAAATAACTTCTTCTAACATCAAAAAAATTGTTTCCTTTCCCCTATAGTTTATGATTAAGCTGATTTAGATGTGAAGTAACATCCACCATGAAATACAGTTTTTGAATCCACTGATCATTTGTTAATTCTGGATAGTGAACACCCTTCTCGAGGAAAAATGCTTTGATTTCTGATAATAAGGAAACAAAACGTTTCAAAACGTTTACCTTTATATCCAAAATGTGCTGAAAATTTGAAACCCTACAATATGGAGATGAAACAAGTAAAAGAGAAAAACCTTTTAACAATCTTTAAAACAAGGACAGTGTTCCAGAGAAAAGTAGTGATTTCACTGAAAGGAAAAAATCTATTGACACTTTAGTGTGTGCTGCAAGAAATCAAATTAAAATACACACAAAAACAAAAACAGCACTTTGTTAAAGGCATATATATATATATATGATAGAGTGCCTGAAACATTTTTAAAATAATTTTTTATTTAAGCATATTTGTTACGAAATTATTCATATTTGAGTTTCAATCATAGAATGTACACTACCCTTCACCAGTGTACTTTCCCCATAACCAATGTCCCTTGTTTCCTTCCCCTTCACCCTTCTCTGCCTATGTCAGGGGCAGGCATTTTGCTCTTTTTTCTCTATCTCTATTTTCCTTTATGACACTGAGGGTTGCAAAATTTTGTTTATGACACTATGGTTTGCAATATTGTTAACTAAAGGGTACCATGCATGTCACTTATCCATTTTCAGCATCCAGTTCTTGTCCAGAATGATATGTTTCAACTATCAATGTCATAATGTACCTTTCTCTATTCTAACTGAATTCACCACTTTTTATGGCAAGGTTCCTATCACGGACTAGTCCTCCTGTCCCTCATCCCTATTTTCTCTAGACATTATTACCATATTGCCATTTATTATTCTTATATGTCACAAATGATTATTCTGTGTCTACACCTCTCCTTCTGACTCATTTCACTCATAATAATAATCTGATGTGTTGATGTATGTACAGATGATGAACTGTGCATGGCTCAGTGGTTTTGTGTAGTCAGAAGAAACAGAAGTTGCATACCCGTACATTGCATTCACTCATTGTATGATAGACTGGATTCAAAAAAACTCCCTGCTTAACTAAACTCTGTGACAGATGACACAGTAAAGATAATTTGTGAAATTCGCAGTTGTGAATAAATCCAGGCTATTCACCACCCTGGGTAAGATTATGGATGCCCACTACTAGCATCTTCTCCATGAAGAAGTGAAGTGGCTGTTCAGGGGAAGGGTGCTCTTTCGCCTTGTTGGCAAGAGGGAAGAAGTAGTGCAGTTCCTGTGAGAGCAGAATTCTGACTTTGTACAGCCCCAGTTGGACAAGGAGTGGGTAGCTAAGCTTGTGTTTTTGGCAGACATTGTTCATTTTCTCTATGAATTTAATATTTCTCTGCAGGGGAGTTTCACAAGTAGTTTTTACAGTGAGACATAAGATGGACGTGTTCAAAAAAGAATCTGATTCTGGAATAGTTGTGTCTGAGAAGGAGATATTGAAATGTTTCCACTCTTGCAAAAATTTTTTGATTAACACTTATATTATGCAGAATATCATAATCAATATGAAAAATAGCATTTAAGGGCATTTGCTCACAACTTTAATCATGAGTACTCTGAACATGAGAATCTACCGAAAAGAAAACTCTGGTTTGAGAATCCCTTCATGGAAGATGCCCACCCACTCTTTTGCAAAATAAAATATGTGTTTTAAGATCACTCCAGGCACTGTATTTCTAAACCCCACCCAACCTGGTCTGAAGAAGCAGGGTAGCAGGAATGAAATAATAAACCAAGCTAGCCAGGAAAGGATGATCATGGAGTCCATGGCCTTTTACCTTGTACTCTCTGCCTCGAGCCCAAAAAGCTAGAACACCTTTCTTTATTAAAACCAATTCCCAATATCAGGAGGCTTCAGGTCGAGAGAGAGAGAGAGAGAGAGAGAGAGAGAGAGAGAGAGAGAGAGAGAGAAAGTACATGTAATTCAGTGGGCTTTTACATATCAAATGAAGAGGTTTAAGAAAGGATGACGTTGGGGGCACACCTTTGTTTAGGATTGATACTGGGTATCATCTTACACTCTTGGAGCCAGCTGCAGGGGCTGCACACAGGGCGCGCACTGACATAGGCTAGGAGCAGAGTCTTGACTCTTGGAGCAGCCGCCCAGACACAGAAGAGCCAAACTAAAAGTGTAAAGAGCCACATGTGGTCTAGTGGATTTGTCCAGTGGTGATAGTGGTTTATTGAGATCTCTTACTACTATCACATTTCCCTTTATGTGTTTCTCCAGGTTTTTTAGCAATTTTCTTGCATATTTTGCTGGCTATGCATTTGGTGCATAAATATTACCAGGGTTAATACTTCTTGATCTAGTGTTCCCCTGATCAGTAAGTAGTGACCCCCTTAGTCTCTGATCACTTTCTTGAGGTTGAATGCAATTTGTTCTGATATAAGAATGGCTGTCCCAGTTTTTTTTTAGTTTCCATTGGCTTGAATAATTGATTTCCATCCTTTTATTCTAAGCCTGTGTCTAACCTGCACTTGTAGGTGAGTTTCTTGCAGGCAGCAGAAATACGGTTTATGTTTTCTAATATAGCTCTCTATTATGTGTCTTTTAATGTGAGAGTTTTGTGCATTGACATTTAAGGAGATTATTGACCGAGGGCTGTTGTGCAGTTTTATTGTGTATGGATGTTGTTGTTACAACTGGGGGTTTGGATTGTGTAATATGTCTCTGAGTAGGTTATGTCATTCCACTGTCTTCTTGCTTGAATTGTTTCAAATGAGAGATCTGGTTTGATTCTTATGTTCCTTCCATTAAATTTGAGGGTTTTTTCTCCCTTATTGCTTTAAGGAGTTCATCTTTCTCTTTACTTTTTGCCATTTGGATTACAATATGTCTTGGTGTAAGGGTCTATTAGGGTATATTTTATTAGGGTCTCTTTTCACCTTCTGAATTTGCAGCAAAGCCTCTTTCCAGAGGGAGGGAAAGTTTTCTGCTATTATTTCCCTGACTTCTTGTTCTTCCCCTTTTTCTATTTCCTCCCATTCTGATATACCTACGATTCTTTGATTATTTCTTTATACTTTGTTCATTTGTTCATTTTCTTCTTTCTTTATTTTCTTGTTGGCTTCTTTGTCATTTTTGTTTGCAGTTTTTCTTTGAGTTCTTTGTGATTCTCCAACTGTGTTATTCTGATATAATGGCTTTCAATAACGTTTTTATTTCCTTTATTTCCATTTGTATGGAAACTCATGTTTTGTAACAGTTCTACTTTAAGTTGGTTGATTTGTTCACCTATGGATTTCGTGTACTCGCTGCTAGTGATTCTTTCATTTCCTTTACCATGGCTTGCATTTCTTTTGTCATGGCTGCTTTTAGGTCTTCATCTATTAGGTCTGTGCGTTTTGGTGGATTTGGAAACTTGTTAGCATTTCTCTCCATATCCCTAGTTGTTAGTGTCTTCCTTAGTTTACCCATATTTCTTTGCATTTAATGGTTTGGCTTGGAGTGCAGTTCCTTCAGATTTCAGCCCTCTTGCCACCTGTGGTGTGGGGCTAAGTCCCTTCTCTGGACTGGGGCTCTAGGTTGGTATGTTGTCTGAGGTCCCTGAGTTTTGGTCCCTCCCATGTCCTCCAGTTGAGCCTTTGTTAATCGCCCCACCCCTCTTTCTGCCATTCAGTGCAGTTCCACTACTAGCCACAATGGTGAAGGGCCCAGTTGTGCCTAGATCACTCACCCTCCTCCCCCACCTGGGAGCCAGCCTGTGCTTCCTTCTTGTCCCTCTAGTAACTGGTCCCCCTGACTCTCAGTCTCCCTGGGCTGCTTAGGTTATGGCAGCGAGCTGGTGACCCCACGCACTCCCTCTGGCTTTGCTCCCCAGACTCCCTGTCTCCCCGGGCTGTCTAGATTGTGTTGGCGAGTTGGCGGCCCCCATGCACTCCCTTGGCCTGGATCCCTGGACCGCGATTGTTTTTTTTTTTTAAAGAAAACCCTGTTTGTTATTTCTTCAGTTGTTCCATCCTCTCCTATACCTAATACCCAGGTTTTTTTTTATATCAATGGATCTCAAAATGGGACCGGTGGGATTACTATAAAAATTAATATCATTGTAAAAAAATACAAATTGCCATTACAAGTTGCATTAGCAACCTTAATTTATTTGCTATTTCACATAACATGACCATGTAACAGTGTTTGTGACTCTGCTTACGTGGTAGGTTTGTGCCCTGCCATAATCACCACCTTCCTCAATACCAATGATCTGATAATACAGAATTAACTTAACCAATTACAATAGACTCTCCATAAATGGATGAGCCCATCTTCATCACTCATATTATAGCTCATTCAGGCTTACTAAGACAAGTGTCTCAAGGGAAAAAACTGCTGATCTATTAGCAATGACTATTTTTAAAACTCCCTTGGAAGAACATTCAGTTCTTTATAAAAATGCATGACATCTACATGTGAATTATCAAATTCTATGGAGGCAGATTAGAAAAATTATAGAATCCTGCAACATTTGTGCACCATTAACAAAGAAAACTCATATTGCAGGAGCAAGAACAAGAGCTTTACTAACAAACTTTGGCAAATGGATATTACTTATACACACTTCCCCCCCAAAAAACCTTATTTTTCTGTTGTGGTGGACACATTCTCAGTTTGTATGGGCAATATCAATGTCATCTCAAAGGACTAAAGCTGTTTGTATTTTCTTTTTGTAGTGTTTATCTGTGATGGGAATTCCATTTTCTATAAAAACTGATAATGGGCCTGCCTACATTAGCAAAAACTTGTAAATTCTTTTGTAAGGACTGGCAGATAAAACAAACAAAGGGAATGCCTCATAATTGTAGTGGACAAGCCAATGTGAAAAGGACTTACAAAACCTTAAAAATAAATTAATAAAAAAAAAAACAGAAAATGGTTTGCCACCAACAGACCTGTTATCATCATTGACTTTAATTACTTTAAACTACGTAAGTTTATCCCAAGGGGAAATTTACACTGCAGCTGAAAGACATTTTAAAGAAGACATTAAGAAACAGGAAACAATCAATATTCCTGTTTGGATTAAGGATGATGATAAATGGATAGCTGGATATCTCTACCTAAGAGGGAGAGGATATTCTTTATGCTTATATTTCTACAGATGACCACCCTCCCAAGACATTCTGGGTCTCATTATATCTCATCAGAAATTGGGCAAGCACAAATGATCAGGTTCAGATTGCTTTGGCTATAAACTCTCCTTCAGATCAAATAAAAAATAATGGAGAGACTGACAACAGTAACATTGCTGAAACCTCTGCAACAGGTAACAAAGATTTAACACTCATTCCCCACAACTTGAGTGAGAATTATAATGGTGATAAGCCTCTACACCCCAGGATACAACAGGAGAGACACAAACCTGCCCTAACTGGGCTCAAAATATAGGAAACTCTTCTTACATGAACTCAATATTACAATGCTAGTATAATATTTTAGAGTTGACAGTATTTTTTATCAAGATTATTATAAAATAATGTTAACAGAAAAAATCCTCTGTGACATGAAGGCAAATTAGCAGAAGAATTTTGCTAGATCATCAAAACCATGGGGAATGATATTATAGATATATTAACCCCGAAAGTTTCAAAATAACAATTGGCCTACTTAATGGCCAGTTTGTTTGATGACAAGAAAATCAAAAAAGTCTCTAACATGTTGCATACATTCTTCTTTACACTTCTCAGAGATCTACAATGAATGATGTTGTTTTTTCCAGCTGATCATTTCCTTTTCTTTTCAGTCTATTAAAGCTCTATGGTTCTCTCCACAGTATGATTGCTGAAAGGGTTTGAATACACTGTATACCCGCTTTTGCTGTGCTTATAATGAATCTATGTCTTGCTTTTATTATTTCTCGTTTAGTTACTTATGAAAATTATATAGTCTTATTCTTTTACGCAAGGATTTTCTGAAAAAAGACTCATTCTATTAATGTTCCCCCATATCATTTTAATAAGGTATATTTATCTAACGAGTTTTATTTTTATATTCCAATATTACTGCTTCATTTTCCTTTGTTTAGTTCTCAGGTAAATGCATAATTTAGGCAAGACTATACTTTTTATGTGGACTCCCTTTTCAGTGCTACTCAGCTATGCCTGATTATTATAGATTTTCTGTTCAGTACTTGTGATAGGATTCTCCATGTTTGTATTGTACATGGCATTCTCTTTCAGACCTGCTGTACTCTACATTTGAAATTTTTTTGTGTGTGTTTGAAATCATTCTTCTACCCAGGCTGCTGGCTATTATGTTTTGAAGTACTTTTTTTTTACTGATTCAGTTGATTTTTCTTTTTTCTTTTCTTTTGCTTCATTTTGGATCCATTCCATCGGAATTTTGGTTAACCTGTTGTGTGAGTGTGAGTGAGTGTGGCCACCATTAAGTTAATTCTGTGTTTGTCTGTTTTGTTACATATTTGTCCATTTAGTATATTTTGTATATAGTTCCTTTTTCTTAACTTTTGCTTCCTTGATTTTTTCTTCCTACCAGATCCATTCCTCGTTCTCCCTAGTCTTTAATCTTTCTTTTTCAGAAATTCTTTTCTCTCTTCTTTTTTTCATTTCTTTTTAGGGTGGGAGGAGTAGAAGGAGGAGAGGAGGAGGAGTAAATAAGGAGGAGGAGGAGGAAAGAAAAAGGAGGAGGAGGAAGAAAGGAGGAGAAAGAGAGGATAAGGAAGAGAGGAGGAATAAAGGAGGAAGAGGAGAGAAGGAGGAGGAAAGAAGGAGGAGAAGGAAAGGAGGAAGAAAGGAGGAGGAAGAGAGGAGGATGAGGAAAGAAGGAGGAGGAGGAAGAGAGGAGGATGAGGAAAGAAGGAGAAGGAGAAAGAGAGGAGGAAGAGAAGGAAGAAAGAAAGAAAGAAAGAAAGAAAGAGGAGGAAAGAAGAAGGAGGAAGAGGAAGAAAGGAGGAGGAGGAAATAAGCAGGAGGAAGAGGAAGAAAGGAGGAGGAGGAAAGGAGGAGGAAGAAGAAAGGAGGAGAGGAGGAAGAGGAGGAGGAAATAAGCATGAGGAAGAGGAAGAAAGGAGGAGGAGGAAAGAAGGAGGAGGAGGAAGAAAAGAGGAAGAGAGGAAGAGGAGGAGGAAAGAAGTAGCTCTTTTCTGTCTTCTAATCATCTCCATGCTCATCTACAAGCTTCCTGATTTTGGTCTTCAGAAGATATCCATGGCTTTTGGAGTTTCGCATCCTGTGACAAGTTGTGACCCGCTTTTCCAGACTCCGCAAGTTTCCTCAAGATTTCTCTGAGTTCCAGATTTGCATTGGACTCTGAAGGATAGTTACCTTTTGTATTTTTCTTCAGAGTGTAATCTTTGGATTTATATTTAATACTAGTCTTTTTTGTCTATTGTAATTATAGTTTTCTTCCATTTTAGTTGTAAAAAATTTTCTTTATGTTACATTATGGTTTTTGCTTATAACAACTTTAGGTTAGTGGTTTTGTTGTACTGTTGTTTTTATCCCAAATGATGTTGCTTTCTGGTGGGGTTTTTGCTTGGCTGCATCATAAGTAAAAAATTGTAGGCTCAAAAGGAATATTTAATCCAATTTGGATGGAACCTCCAGTTATTTATTTACAGGGAGAGTTTTTCAGCCTGAACCATTTTGTTTTGTTTTGTTCTGTTTTGTTTTTATTTAAGCTCCTATCACTAAGTAATCAGCCATACTCTTCTGTACTTTCTGCATCACTTTTGGATCTTTCATGGACTTTTGCATGGACTCTACATTTGAAAGAAGGACTGGATTAAGATCAGACAATTACTGGTCTTACATTACAGTTGTCTCCCTAGTGATCTTGGGGGTGTGCCTACCATCTCCCAGGTAGGTACTCAAATATGTACCCCCCCAAAATTGGTTTCCTTGCCATACTGGACATTAATGTAAAATAAACCTTATTTCATCTGCTGGACAGCTTTTCTCGTACCTCAATGGAGGGTCTCTGTCTTCGGATTACAGTTGGACTTTTCGATGACTCCATGAGATCTCTACAACTTACTAGATATTTTTTTTACTTTCTTTTTATTTATTTATTTATTTATTTATTTATTTATTTATTTATTTAAACACCTTGATTACATACATGATTGTGTTTGGATTTCAGTCATGTAAAGAACACCACCCATCACCAGTGCAACATTCCCATCACAAATGTCCCAAGTCTCCCTCCTCCCCACCCGACCCCCGCCTGCACTCTAAATAGGCTCTCAATTTCTCTCATACATTCTCATTATTAGGACAGTTCAAAATGTAGTTATTTCTCTAACTAAACTCATCACTCTTTGTGGTGAGCTTCCTGAGGTGAGCTGGAACTTCCAGCTCTTTTCTCTTTTGTGTCTGAAAATTGTTATTGCAAGAATGTCTTTCATTTTTCTTAAAACCCATAGATGAGTGAGACCATTCTGCGTTTCTCTCTCTCTCTCTCTCTCTCTCTCTCTCTCTGACTTATTTCACTCAGCATAATAGATTCCGTGTATATCCATGTATAGGAAAATTTCATGACTTCATCTCTCCTGACAGCTGCATAATATTCCATTGTGTATATGTACCACAGTTTTTTAGCCATTCATCTGTTGAATGGCATCTTGGTTGTTTCCAGAGTCTTGCTATGGTAAATAGTGCTGCAATGAATATAGGTGTAAGGAAGGGGTTTTTGTATTGTATTTTTGTGTTGCTAGGGTATATTCCTAGGAGTGGTATAGCTGGATCGTATGGAAGCTCAGGTACTTTTGAAATTTATTTGGAACAATAAACACCCTCGAATAGCTAAAGCAATCATTGGGAAAAAGAATATGGGAGGAATTACTTTCCCCAACTTTAAACTTTACTACAAAGCAATAGTTATCAAAACAGCATGGTATTGGAATAAGGACAGGCCCTCAGATCAGTGGAATAAGCTTGAATACTCAGAGAATGTTCCCCAGACATACAATCACCTAATTTTTGATAAAGGAGCAAAAGATCCTAAATGGAACAAAGAAAGCCTCTTCAACAAGTGGTGTTGGCACAACTGGGTAGCCACTTGCAAAAAATTGAACTTAGACCCCCAGCTAACATCATGTACGAAGGTAAAATCCAAATGGATTAAAGACCTCGATATCAGACCCAAAACCATAAGATATATAGAACAACACGTAGGTAAAACACTCCAGGACATTGAGACTAAAGGCATCTTCAAGGAAGAAACTGCACTCTCCAAGCAAGTGAAAGCAGAGATTAACAGATGGGAATATATTAAGCTGAGAAGCTTCTGCACCTCAAAGGAAATAGTGCCCAAGATACAAGAGCCACCCTCTGAGTGGGAGAAATTATTCACCCAATACCCATCAGATAAGGGGCTAATCTCCAAAATATACAAAGCACTGACAGAACTCTACAAGAAAAAAACATCTAATCCCATCAAAAAATGGGGAGAAGAAATGAACAGACACTTTGACAAAGAAGAAATACAAATGGCTAAAAGACACATGAAAAAATGCTCCACATCACTAATCATCAGGGAGATGCAAATCAAAATAACGATGAGATACCACCTCACACCACAGAGAATGGCACACATCACAAAGAATGAGAATAAACAGTGTTGGCGGGGATGTGGAGAGAAAGGAACTCTTATCCACTGCTGGTGGGAATGCCGTCTAGTTCAACCTTTATGGAAAGCGATATGGAGATTCCTCCAAAAACTGGAAATCGAGCTCCCATAAGATCTTTGATCATTGAATTGTGGCTACATCTCTCGATCTTCTAAGGAAGAACCCATTTTGCATTCTTTAGCTTGTATGTTGTGGATCATAGATCTATCTTTTCTGAAACTTATAGCTGACTCCTTGACTCATGTTTCTGGTTATGGACACCCTGTGTTTAGGCTTAGACGTTTTTCTTTACTGCTCCCTTGTGATGCACTTATGCAAACATCCGCCCACCCCCCATTTTTTTTTTTGGTTTTTGGAACACACCCGGCAGCACTCAGGGGTTACTCCTGGATCTTCGTTCAGAAATCGCTCCTGGCAGGCTCGGGAACCATATGGGATGCCGGGATTCGAACCACCATCCTTCTGCATGAAAGGCAAATGCCTTACCTCCATGCTATCTTTCCAGCCCCAAATGAAAACTTAGCTTTGTTAGTCTTTTTTGTGTTGTTGTTTCTGGGTCACACCCAACAGCGCTCAGTGGTTACTCCTGGTTCCATGTTCAGAAATTGCTCCCGACAGGCTGGTCGTGCTATATGGGATGCCGGGATTCGAACCATTGACCTTCTGCATGAAAGGCAAATGCTTTACCTCCATGCTATCTCTCTGGCCCCTCACCCCCCATTTTTTTGCTTAGTTTTTTCTCTTTAGATTTATAGGGCCTATTTCTTATTTTTATTATATTACTGATACCAAATAAGGGGGAATTGTTAAGTATATGGAGGCTTTCATAATATTTCTCTTCAATATTTTTTTCCTGCCTGCTTTCCCATCTACGACTTCCCAGGTGGGGGGTGCTGTTCAGATCTGAATAAATAGTTGATGAGCTGGGAAGTCAGGGTCCTTTTCAGCAGTCGGCTGGCGGGCTCTTGGTGTGTGGAGCTGCTGGCAGGCTGACAAAGGATTCTGCATCCGACACTGCCCTTTTACCGTCTTGTCTGTGGATTATTTGCTGTGGATAGAAATTACCAGGATCGCTTTCCCACCCTGAGAGACAGGGGAATGGGAATCACTTTCCTGTTCTGGGAGCTCTTTGGGGGATCAAACCTCAACCAATCTCGGAGAAAACGCAACACATCAGACATCAACACTGGCTGCAGCTCGAATAACTTGCCATTGCTGCTTAACTGGTCCGTGCAGTGTGGGGGGTGATGCCAGGTGGCAGCTGGGTAAAAAGTAATCCGGCAAATATTCATCCTGCAAAACAAAAGAAAAACTAACCTCAGGTTGGATCAGCTTGTAGCAAGTTATCATTATCAGTATTTTTACTAGGTACATATTTAATATATCTGGCTGGGACCCAAATCAGTTTAGGTTCTTTGTGTGGGAAGGAACATACAACCAAAGCTTTGGCTTGATGACAACAGAGGATCTGGACCCTTCCATTCCCTGAGTTTTGATCCTTCCAATGGAACATCATTTGGTACTTCGCTGATTCGTTTTACCGGTGTCGGGCAAAGGCCGACAGCCCATTTTCCTTAGATATGTTGAGACTATTGAGTGTGAGGAGGGACCGATTTAGATGTAACAATGTTGTCAAGCCTTCCTCCTTGAGTTTTTCCAATTGTTGTTTAAATGTTTGATTATAACTCTCTATAATGGCTTGGCTTTGGGGGGGGTATATACTATGTCCGTGAAGTGGACGGTGCTCTATTTTATAAACAAATTCCTCAAGGGCTTTGCTCACAATATAGGGCCTATTTTTTGTTTTAACCTCATGGGGGAGCCCAAGCACAGGAAACACTGCAAAAAATGACAGTGCATGCTTGTCCCTCTCCCTGGTGTGTGTTGTAGTTCATGCCGCTGTGGAAAAAGTATCCACAGTGACAAAGATATAATTAAACCTGCCAAAAGGAGCATAATGTGTCACATCAGTCTGCCACACAACTAGAGCCTTAGGACTTCTAAGCTTAACCCCTGGAATTTGCAGAGATGGAGTCTGCAAAAATGACATACAAGAATTACAGTTTCAAACAATGTTTTTTAATTCTTTGGTTGGAACATTAGGAAAACGTGCCTGTAATCCTTTCCAATTGCTGTGAGTGAGGTGATGGAGTATGAGTCGCTAGAGCATGATGCTCTTAATCTAAGGGTTGTGGGTTCAGGCCCCATGTTGGTTGTCTGATGTTGGGCTCTGGATGGGAACCCCCGATGAGGTCCATGCAAGGGTGTGGGAAGGGTCTCTTCCAGCTTGTAGCCTGTGAGACCAGACTCAGGAAGAGGAGGGAAGACTGCAAGCCACAGACCACTCACAGGGAAGAATTGTCTGGCAGTAATTTTCATTTATTGAAGGTAGGGATGGGGATTTTAAAGGAAATCTTTAGGCAGAAAACAAAATGTGGGTAATACAGCTTTACATTGCTTAGGCATTACAGCAACTAGAGAGTATGTGAAGACAGTGGTCACCTGTACATGGCACTATTAATTGAGATGGTATGTAAGGATTATGGTTACAGTGCTCATGGCATCATTAAATTAGATAGTATGTGAAGATTGCAGTTGCAATGCTTATGGCACTATTAACCTAGATAGTTTGTAAGGACAGGTTGTTTTGACCTGGATGACTTTCTCCTCAGCTCATCTAATACCCATAACAGCAGGGGACACAAGTCTCTTAACAGAGACATTCTTTTATATTCAAGGCCAGATTATAGAAATCCCCTTATTTCTCAGCTTCTCTCTACTACATTCAGCTCCACACATGAGAATGTACAGTATCTGGGTTGGAGAATAGGTGGAGACACTGGTAGCATACTGCTTAGAAGAGCCATGAACCCCACTCTCAGAGCACAGCTCTTAGGTGGACCATGGACCCCACACCCTGCCTTAAGTATCTATGCTGTCTTTTTAAGTCATATTCTAGCAATTTAATTTCTTACTAAGGTATTTCTGAGATCTATGAGTTACTATAGCAGCATAGTTGAACTGAGGGAAAGTATGCCCACATATCTCACTTAGAAGCACTTGTGTTTTAGATTGGTGTCTGCCTGATAACTATCACTTGAACAAAAGAAAGAGGCAGAGGAGTAAAGGACTGATTCTTTGATTTTTTTATTATGGAAATTTTGAAGCTCATAAAAGTTGAAAAAAATCTTTTCAGAAATTTTTTATTTATAATAAGAAATATATTATTTCCCCTCATAAGCATTTTTTAGGAAATATTTGTAAAATCATTAAACTTGCAAATGAATTGCACTGTTGTTAAGTCACTGTATTACAGATATAAAATATTGTAAAAGTCAGGCCTCATTATGCTTTTTGTTACCCCATAAGTATCTGTGACCTATGTAAGCTTGCCTTCAAAATATATATTTTTGGGACCAGAGAAAAAGTGCAATTCATAAGGTTCTTGCTCTGCACCTAGTTGACATATATTTGATCTTGGTATAGTCTTCCAAGCCTGCCAGGAGTGATCCATAAGTACAGTGAAGAGTAAGTTCTGAGCACAGCTGAGAGTGGTTGCAAGATCAAATCAAAAAAGTGTCAGATCTTCAGTTTTCTTGTGCCATCTTCACGTTTTGATTATTGAACTCTGTCCTTCCTCTTTCTCCCAGCACTGGGGATGCCCCAGCCGTACTGCTTCTCTCTCATGTTCATTTTCCACTTCATGCTCTGGGGCCTTTCTCAGAAATTGATCTCCAACCCCCTTTTAAAAATTGTTTTAAATTTTTATTGTGAACAAAGTGAATTACGAATATTTCACAATAATATTTCAAGTACATAGTGACAATGAATCATGGGCATTCTCACCACCAGTGTTGTCCTCCCTACACTCCTGTTCCCAGAATGCATCATGTATCTCCCCTTTGCCCCTGGAATGCTAGTGTAGCTGGATTCCTCTGTGTATAGCTTGCTGTAGATTGGGTATTGATTCTGTTGTCAGTGACTTTGAGTTTGGTGTTTAAATCTGCTCATTTTTTTATTTCTACTCAATGATCATATGATTGTTTGGACCTGGTACAATCCATTTATTTCAATCTCAATTTATGAGACAGAACAAGATGATTCAAGTTATGAGGTTGTTTGAAAAAAAAGAAAAGAAAAGGGGAAAATACTGGGAGGAGTTTGTATAGAGGTTATGAATACCAATTCAAAGAAGAAAGGGAAAAAAGAAAAGCAACAACAACAGAAAAACAAACAAAACAAAAAACAAACCAAAAGTCAAAACCAGTAACTACAAAAAAGACCAACAGCATCAACAAAAAAGAAGAAGGAGGGCTGGTGTTACAAGGTTTTGTGCTTTTTCCCCCTTCCTTCCTTCTTTTTTTTTTTTGTATGGGTACAGTAAGTATTGGGGAAATTAGAAAGGGAATTCCCTGGGCCTAAGAGATACAGGGTTTTTCCACCCTTGATGTATACTATTATTGGAACAACTACAGGCTCTGTACAAGCTCATTTTCATAACCCAAGGTCTTTTTATGGTGCTAGGAAATTTTCCGCTCAGTTGGATCAGTGGATGATAAAATCAGGCCTCTATAACTAGAGATCTTGGAATTTGCACAGATTATAGGATGAAACCTAGGATATAATCTTTCTTTATGGTTCTAGAAGTTCAGTTCCATCACTGTTATTGTAATCAGTCTTCTGTAATTAGTGGTCTAGGTTTTTGCACAGATCCTAGGAGGAAGCCTAGGATAGAGCCTTTATTATGGTTCCAAAAGTTCTGCTCAGTCACAGTTGTCAAAGTCAAAACTCTGGAATTAGTGATCTTGGTTAATGTACAAATCCTAGGCCAAACCCTAGGGTAGGGTCTTTCTTATTGTTTCATGATAAGTTCTGCCCAGTCAGGTTGTCAAAGTCAGTCATCTGTAGTTAGTGATCTTGTTTTTTGCATAGATCAAATGGTATGTCTTCTGGTTTTTCTTACCATTAGGTTATGAGATAAAACAACCTACTTTTAGATCAAGTTGTTGCCATTTCCTGGTTGTCAGGATGTCATATCAAAATTGGCGCATGTTAGTGTCAGAGCAGTAATAGGAATTTCACAAGAGAAGTTTGTTGGTTCCTGGTACTGTTTTTTTTTTGTTGTTGTTGTTGTTTTTGGATCACACTCAGCAGTGCACAGGAGTCAATCCTGGCTCCACGCTCAGAATTCGCTCCTGGCAGGCACGAGGGACCATATGGGATGCCGGGATTCAAACCACTGTCCTTCTGCATGAAAGGCAAATGCCTTACCTTCATGCTATCTCTCTGGCCCCAGGTTCCTGGTACTGTTGCAGAAAACTGTGTCAGTTCTATGTCTGGGATCTAGGTTTTGGGATTGGATGGTTGCTTTCTGATCACCTGGAATTTAAGTTGGATCCACATGACATATGTTCAGGGTGGGAGGTGCCCCTGTATTATAAAATGTATGAGTTCTTATCGTTAGTAGGTAAGATCTTGTTTCTATATATAAAACTTACTCTTTTTAGTATGACTTTGCAAAAAGGAAAGGTTCCATATTATATTGCTGGTGCATTTGGGGGTAAGAATGACAGGCTACACAATCTCTGTGCCCTGATTTTGATCTGAGCTTTTATCCCAGGCAAGACTTTTTCTTGTAGGTTTTTGTACCAAGCAGAACCAAAACAGGTGAATTTAAGGGGAAAAATATAGAAGTAGATGAAATAAATTTAAAAAATGTAATTAAAGAAATAAAAACGATGTAAGAGGCTACCTTATATTTGGGAATAAACAGACTAAGAAATTTTTTTGGTTTTTGGGTCACACCCGATTACACTGAGGGGTTACTCCTGGCTCTGCACTCAAAAATAGCTCCTGCAGGCTGGGGAGACAATATGGGATGCCGAGATTTGAAGTACCAATCTGCTGCATGCAAGGCAAACACCCTATCACTGTGCTATTTCTCTAGTCCCTAAGGAATATTATTATAGAGATATTAAACATATAAAGGAAATATAGGGGCCTGGAGAGATAGCACAGCGGCGTTTGCCTTGCAAGCAGCCGATCCAGGACCAAAGGTGGTTGGTTCGAATCCCGGTGTCCCATATGGTCCCCCATGCCTGCCAGGAGCTATTTCTGAGCAGACAGCCAGAAGTAACCCCTGAGCACTGCTGGGTGTGGCCCAAAAACAAAAAAAAATATATAGGCTTTGCCATTAAGTCTTTTGAGATATTCTTGTGGGGGGTGAAATCCAGAGCAAAGTTTCATCACACTCCGTGGTCTTGTTGAGTTTGGGAAATGATTTGCAGCAGTAAGGGATCAGGTAGTGTCCTTGAGCTGGGGGTCCTTATGGAGCTGAATCAGGTAGAATGCAACAGTTTACATTTTGGGGGTGTGCGAGAAGCATGGGTCAGCAGGAGTGTTGGTTGTAGTTCCTTGCTGGGGCATGAGATACAGGGCTGAGAGGGTGTCCTTTTGCTTTAGATGGTGGCTTATTGGAGCAGAAGGTCGGTCTCCATATCTAATGATATGGAAGGTAAAGAAGGTTTACTTTACTGAGGGTAAAGAAGGTTAAATAAAGATGGATATTAGATCAGGATTGGAGATGAAAGTATAGAAGGATTTCTGAATTAAGGGAGGAGGGCTAACATCATCCACAAATGAACAGAAAATATTCCTGACACCATAAAAAAAAGTGAGGTGTGAAAATGAGCTTGTATGGAGTCTGTAGTTGTTCCCATGAAAGTATGCTTCAAGGGCGGAGAAACCCTATATCTCTTAGGCCAAAAGAATTACATTTCTAATTTCCCCAATACTTACTGTGCCTATGCAACAAAAGGGGGGAATAAAAATCACAAAACCTTGCACAGCAGTCCTCTTCCTTTTTTTTGTTCTTGTGGTTATTATTTGGTTATTATTTATTTGTTGCTGGTGTGCTTTTTTATTGTAGTTGCTGGTTTTGGTTCTTTTGTTTACTTTATGGTTTGGGGGTTTTGTTTGTTTTTTGTTTTTGTTTTCATTTTCTTTTGTTTTGTTTTTGTTATGTTTCTCTTTTTTCCCCTTTCTTCTTTTGAATTGATATAACCTCTAGAAGGACTCCTCCCAGTTTTTTCTCTTTCTTCTTTTCTTTTTAAACAGAATCATATAACTTGAATGACCTTTTTCTGCCTCATATATTGAGGGGGGAAATGAATGGTACCACGAGCAAATAGACATATGATCATTGAGTAGAAATAACCAATAAAAATGAGCAGACTTAAACACAAACCCAAAGTCAATAACAACAGAATCAATTCCCAGTCTACAACAAACTATACACAGAGAGGACCAGTTACACTCAGTCTGTGGGGTAAAGGAAGTAGATTTAGGATGCATGCTGAGAACAGGTTTGGTAGGAGGACAACACTGGTGGTGAGAATGCCCCTGAAAACTCAATCAAATAATAAAATGAGATCTCAGAGAAACCCTACTTATTCAAGACCCTATAGTAAACAACCCCTCAGTGGTATATATAAGGGAGGTGAAATCTCATTAGAAAACAGTATGTTTATGCATTTATTCTCCAACTCCTTACAGAGGATTATTAATAGAGATAACTATTGTAGCAGATGTGTGACTGCCTAGAATCACTTATTCAACTTTCTTCCCAACAATCTGAGTCACATAAGCAGAGAAGATGGTACCAGATCTGTGGGGATTTACTGCATTTTTGACTTCCTGATAATTTGGAATAAAATTTTGTCCATAAATAAATTACTTCTTTATACCACCAACTTTTGAGTAGGCATGTGAATAAATTGTCTATGGGATATTTTGTCTTCCTTCTAAATATAAGAAATAGTTGACAGTTGTATATTATCACACAATATGCTAATAAAGTTATCAAGTGAGCATTTTTCATGTCATCAATTGAAAGTTTTGAATTTTTTAAATTCAAATTTATACTGCTTGAGTTCATCATGTAATTTGAAGCAACACAAAATATTAAGGGAATTTCATCCATATTTTATCTCTGTAAAAGTTCAAAGTAACGTTGTTCATGTTATTAGTCATTTATGTGAAGTCAATGTTTCTTTGTCAGCCAGCATTTTATGAACTGCTTTCTATCCGATATCCATAGGAAGTTATTTTTTTATTTTTAAAAAATAGTTGAGTAGTTGAGTTTTAGACATATAATATTTGTTTTTTATTAATATCTTTATTTAAACACCTTGATTACAAATATGATTGTAGTTGGGTTTCAGTCATGTAAAGAACACCCCCCCTTTCACTGGTACAGCATTCCTCAAATCAACCTCCTCCCCACCCCACCCCCACCTGTACTCTAGTGAGGCTTTCCACTTCCCTCTTTCATTCACATTGTTATGATAATTCTCAGTGTAGCAATTTCTCTAACTACACTCATGACTCTTTGTGGTGAGCTTCCTGTCGTGAGCTGGACCTTCCAGCCCTCCTCTCTTCGTCTCTGAGAATTATTGCAAAAATGTCTTATTTTTCTTAAAACCCATAGATGAGGGAGACTATTTTGCATCTATCTCTCTCCCTCTGACTTATTTCACTCAGCATAATAGATTCCATGTACATTAATGTATAGGAAAATTTCATGACTTCATCTCCTGATGGCTGCATAATATTCCATTGTGTATATATGTGCCACAGTTTCTTTAGCCATTCATCTGTTGAAGGGCATCTAGGTTGTTTCCAGAGTCTGGCTATTGTATTTAGTGCAGCAATGAATGTAGGTGTGAGGAAGGGATTTTTGTATTGTATTTTTGTGTTCCTAGGGTATATTGCTAGGAGTGGTATAGCTGGATCGTATGGAGGGATCTCCATATTGCTTTCCATAAAGGTTGGACTAGACGGCATTCCCACCAGAAGTGAATAAGAGTTCCTTTCTCTCCACATCCCTCCCAACACTGCTTGTTCTCATTCTTTGTGATGTGCACCAATCTCTGTGGCGTGAGATGGTATCTCATAATTGTTTTGATTTGCATCTCCCTGATGATTAGTGATGTAGAGGATTTTTTCATGTGCCTTTTGGCCCTTTGTCTTTTTTCTTTATCAAAATGTCTGTTCTTTTCTTCTTCCCATTTTTTGATGGGATTAGATGTTTTTTCTTGTAAAGTTCTGTCAGTGCCTTGTATATTTTGGATATTAGCCCTTATCTAATGGGTATTGGGTGAATAGTTTCTCCCACTCAGTGAGTGGCTCTTGTGTCCTGGGCACTGTTTCCTTTGAGGTACAGAAACTTCTCAGCTTAATATATTCTCATCTATTTATCTGTGCTTCCACTTGTTTGGAGAGTGCTGTTTCCTCCTTGAAGATGCCTTTAGTCTCAATTCATGGAGTGTTTTACCTACATGTTGTTCTATATACCTTATGGTTTCAGGTCTGATATCAAGGTCTTTAATTCATATGGATTTTACCTTTATACATGGTGTTAGCTGGTGGTCTCAGTTCGCATTTTTGCAAGTGGCAAACTAGTTGTGCTAACACCACTTGTTGAAGAGGCTTTCCTTGCTCCATTTAGGATTTCTTGCTCCTTTATCCAAAATTAGGTGATTGTATGTCTGGGGAACATTCTCTGAGTACTCAAGCCTATACCACTGATTTGAGGGTCTGCTTTATTCCAATACCATGCTATTTTGGTAACTATTGCTTTGTAATAAAGTTTAAAGTTGGGGAAAGTAATGCCTCCCATATTCCTTTTCCCAAGGATTACTTTAGCTATTGGAGGGTGTTATTATTCGTAAAAATTTCAGAAGTGTTTGATCCCCTTCTTTGAAGAATGTCATGGGTATCTTTAGAGGGACCACATTAAATCTGTATAATGCTTTGGGGAGTATTGCCATTTTAGTGGTGTTAATCCTGCCAATCTATGAACAGGGTATGTGTTTCCATTTTCTAGTGTCTTCTTTTATTTCTTGAAACAATGTTTTATAGTTTCTTTGCGTAGGACCTTCATCTCTTTAGTCAAGTTGACTTCAAGATATTTGAGTTTGTGTGGCACTAATGTGAATGGGTTTTTTTCAATGTCCATTTCTTCCCTATTATTATTGGTGTATAAAAATGCCATTGATTTTTGTGTGTTAATTTTGTAGCCTGCCACCTTGCTATATGAATCTATTGTTTCTAGAAGCTTTTGAGTAGAGTCTTTAGGGTTTTCTAAGTAGAGTATCATGTCATCTGTAAACAGTGAGAGTTTGAATTCTTTCTTTCTTATCTGGATTCCCTTGATATCTTTTTCTTGGCTAATCGCTATAACAAGTACTTACAGTACTATGTTGAATAGCAGTGGTGAGAGAGGACAGCCTTGTCTTGTACCAGAATTTAGAGAAAAGGCTTTTAGTTTTTCTCCATTGAGGATGATATTTGCCATTGGCTTGTGATAGCTGGCCTAAACTATATTGAGAAAAGTTCCTTTCATTCCCATCTTGCTGAGAATTTTTTATCAAGAATAGGTGTTGAATCTTATCAAATGCTCTCAGCGTCTATTGATATGATCATGTGATTTTTATTTTTCTTGTTGTTCATGTGTTATGTTGATAGATTTATGGATTTTAAACCATCCATACATTCCTAAGATAAAATATACTTTATCGTAGTGAATTATCTTCTTGATGATGCATTGGATCCTATTTGCCAGGATTTCGTTGAGGATCTTTGCATCTGTGTTCATCAGGGATATTGGTCTGTAATTTTCTGTCAGCACTGATTGTTCTTGTTCTTTGTGATTTGTGCCAGTCTCTGTGGTATGACATAGTACCTCATCGTTGTTTTGATTTGCATCTCACTGATGATTAATGCTGTGGAGCACTTTTCATGTGCCTTTTGGCCATTTGTATTTCTTCTTTGAGAAATTGTCTGTTCATTTCTTCTCCCCATTTTAATGGGGTTAGATGTTTTATTCTTGTTAAGTTCTGTCAGTACCTTCTATATCTTATATATTAGTCACTTTATTTGATGGATATTGGGTGAATAGTTTCTCCCATTTGTGGGTGGACTTTGTAAACTTATTACTATTTATTTTGAGGTGCAGAGACTTCTCAGATTAATATAGTCCCATCTGTTTAAATTCACTTCCTCTTGCTTGGAGAGTGCTGTTTTCTCCTTGAAGATGCCTTTAGTCTAAATGTCATGGAGTACTTTTTCATGGAGTGTTTTAACTTACGTGTTGTTCTATATACCTTCTGGTTTGGGGTCTAATACAAGGTCTTTAATCCATTTGGATTTGACCTTTGTGACGGTGTTAGATGGAGTCTGCATTTGGTTTTTTGCAGATGGCTGACCAGTTGCCCCAACACCACATGTTGATGAGGCTTTCCTTGCTCCACTTTACATTTCTTGCACATTTTCAAAGGTTATTGGGTTATATGTCTAGGGCACATTCTCAAAATGCTCAAGTCTATTCCACTGATCTGAGGGTCTGTCTCTATTACTATTACTACTATGACTATAGCTTTGTGATACAATTTAAAGTTGGGGAAAGTGATGTCTCTCATATTTCTTTCTCCTAAGGGTTGCTGTAGCTGTTTGTGGGTGTTTATCTTTCCAAATAAATTTCAGAAATGTTTGATCCCCATCTTTGAAGAATGTCATTGGTATCCTTAGAGGGATTGCATTAAATCTTTAAATGCTTTGGGGGAGTATTGCCATTTTAATGATGTTAATCCTCCTCACCCATGAGCAGGGTATGTGTCTCCATTTCCTTGTATCATCTTTATTTCTTGAAGCATGGTTTTGTAGTTTTTTTTGTATAAGTCCTTAATCTCCTTAGTTAAGTTGACTCTAAGATATTTGAGTTTGTGTGACACTAATGTGAATGCAATTGTTTTCTGAATTTCCATTTCTTCTCTATAGTTATTGCTCTATCAGAAGGCCATTAATTTTTGCATGTTAATTTTGCAGCTTGACACTTCGGTATATGAAACTATTGTTTCTAGAAGCTTTTTTGATAGTCTTTAGGATTTTTATATATAGTATCTTGTCATTTGCAATTAGTGAGAGCTTGATTTCTTCCTTATGTATCTGGATTTCCTTGATATTTTTTTTCTTGCCTAATGCTATGGCAATAATAACTTTCAGCACTATGCTGAATAGGTGTGCCGAGAGTTCAGCCTTGTCTTGTACCAGATTTTAGGCTTTTACTTATTTTACACTGAGAATAATGTTTTCCATTGGCTTGTGGTAGATGGCCTTGACTATATTGAGAAAAGTTACTTCCATTCCCATCTTGATGAAAGTTTTGATCAAGAATGGGTGTTGGACCTTATTGAATTCTATTTCTACATCTATTAATATGATCATATGGTTTTATTTTTGTTGATATGGTGTATTATATTGATTGATTTACATATATTAAACCATCCTTGCATTCCTGAAATGAAATCTAATTGGTCATGGTGTATGATCTTTTTGATGAGGTGTTGGATCCTATATGTCAGTATTTTGTTGAGGATCTTTGCATCTGTGTTCATCAGGAATATTGCTCTGTAGTTTTCTCTTCATTGAGCATCTTTTGCTTTTGTATCAGGGTGATGCTAGCTTCATAAAAACTCTTGGGAGTGTTTAGAGCCTGAAAAGGATTGGTATTAGTTCCTCTAAAAAGGTTTGAAAGAATTCATTAGTGAATCCATCTGAGCCTTGGCTTTTGTTTTTTGGAAGACTTTTGATTAGCATTTTAATTTCCTCAATAGTAATGGGGCTGTTTAGATATGCTAGATCATTATAAGAGTCCAAGTATTTATCCATTTCTTCGAGGTACTCATGTTTTGTTGGTATAGAGTTTCTCAAAGTAGTATCTGTTTACCTTTTGAATCTCTGCAGTATCTGTAGTGACCTTCACTTTTCATTTCTAATCTGGCTTATTAAGTTTTTCTTCTTTTCTCTGTGAGTTTTGCCAGTGGTTTATCAATCCTGTTTATTTTTTCAAAGAACCAATTTTTGCTTTCATTGATGTTTCAGATTGTTTTTTGGATTTCCACTTCATTGATTTCTCTGTAAGCTTTGTTATTTCTTCCTGCCTAACTATTTTGGTTCCATTTGTTGATCATTTTCTAATTTTATAAGCTATGTTATTAAGCTTTTTGTGTCGGCCTTTTCTTCCTTTATGATGTGTGCTTGCAAAGCTATAAATTTTCCTCTTAGTACCACTTTTGCTATGTCCATAAATTCTGATAATTTGTGTCTTTATTGGCATTTGTTCCCAAGAATGTTTTGATTTCCTCTTTGATTTTATCTCTGACCCACTGGTCAGTAGTGAGCTCTTTAATTTACAGGTTTTAATGTTTTTCTTCCGTGTCCCTTTGAAGTTCACTTCTAATTTCAGCACACTGCGATCTGAGAAGGTAGTCTGTATAATTTCTATCCTCTTGACTTTATGGAGATATGTTTTATGGGCAAGCATTTGTTCTATCCTGGAGAATGACACATGTGCATTGGAGAAATATCTGTATCCAGTTTTCTAGGGATGGAGTGGCATATATATATATACTATTCCACTTTCTTCCATTTCTCTTTTCAGAGCTAGTATATTCTTGTTTGTTTTCAGCCTGGTTGATCTATTAAGGAGTGACAGGGCAGTGTTGAAGTCTCCAACTATTATTGTGTTGCTATTGATATATTCTTTTATATTTGTCATTAATTGTATTAAATATTTTGCTGGTCCCTCATTGAGGTGTAGAAGCATTGAATGTAACTGAGCCAGGGGGAATACCAGTGCAAAGCAGCTGCAATACTCGCATAAATTCCAATTTAACTTTTGACCTTGTCCAGCTGAGGCCTCCTCAGACAGAACAGAAACAGACTGTGAAGGAGAGTAAGTTGCAGACTCAAAACAGTGTCCCAGATGCTGATGCCCACCACCTTTCTGCAGAATGTGCTTTATGAAAGGCCTGGAGGCCCTCAACTTAATTAATTAAGGAAACTGAACAACTGTGTGAATGTATAGATTGTGTGTATTTCTGTCTGTGTTGTAAGAAAACCCCTTTCTTGGATGTACATGCTCAGTGAAATAAGTCAGAAGGAGAGAGAGATGCAGAATAGTCTCACTCATTTATGGGTTTTAAGAAAAATAAAAGTCATTTTTGTAACAATCCTCAGAGACAATGAGAGGAAGGCTGGAACACCAGCTCATTCCATAAAGCTCACCACAAAGAGTGGTGAGTACAGCTATAGAAATAACTACACAGAGAACTATAATAATCAAGTGAATGAATGAGGGAACTGGAAAGCCTGTCTGGAGTACAGGTGGGGGTGGGGTACGATGGAGGGAGATTTGGGACATTGGTGGCGGGAATGTTGCACTGGTGAAGGGGGTGTTCTTTACATGACTGAAACCTAATCACAATCATTTATGTAATCAAGATATTCAAATAAAGAGAAAAAAAGAAAAAAAGAAAACCCCTTTCTCTATCTCTCAACACCTTCACCTTTGGCCTTGGAGCATTCTCCTCCTGTACCTTTTGATATTGGTTTTATGAAAAAATAAAATATCTTGCTGTTGCAATCAAAATTACCAAATGAAGCAGTTTCTTCAAGTGGATTTTTGACTGTTGATTTTGATCAACAGTTGTAGAAGATCACCATCACACCTTAGGATGAATTACTTCATTAACTAAACACTATCCAATATTTACCCCATCCGAGGGTCTTTTTTAACAAATATAAGAGGGGAATTTTTTTATCATATACATGTAAAATCACTTTACTTTTTCCTTTCACCTATTTTGAGATACTTAGCCCAAGTACCCTTAATTATGTCAACGTTGAACATAAGGTAATTTATGTTAAACCCTGGCTAATAAAAGTGGCCGGGAAAGCAGCAGAGGGAAGAAGCTTGGCTGTCTCAGTAAGATACAAGAAACTGCTCAACAACCCCTGGCTAAAAATATACTTTTACTGTGATTCTGATTTCTTGTGAAAAACTGCAAGTCGAGACCTCACATACCCACTTCATGGATTGAGAGGAGTAGCATCATTAAAATGACAATACTTCCCAAAGCACTGTACAAATTTACTGAAAATATCTTATCAGGCCAAGTTGAGATTATTGTGAATCCCAATTTTAATTTGTAAATTTTGCAATTCTTTTTATATTTTTTGATTTTTGGGTTACACCCGGTTGTGCTTAAAGGTTACTCCTGGCTTTGTGCTCATAAATTCCTCTTGGCAGGCACAGGAGACCATATGGGACACGGTGTTTCAAATCGCCACCCATCCTGGCTTGGCTGCGCGCAAGGCAAGTGCCCTACTGCTGTGCTATCTCTCCAGCCCTTGCAATTCTTCTTCTTCTTCTTCTTCTTCTTCTTCTTCTTCTTCTTCTTCTTCTTCTTCTTCTTCTTCTTCTTCTTCTTCTTCTTCTTCTTCTTCTTTTTGCGGGCATCATTTGGACTTTACTCAGCAATGTTCTGAGTCTACTATTGGTTCTGCACTCAGGAATCACTTTTTATGGTGCTTGGGGACCATATGGGATACCAGGAATTAAATCCAGACAGCTGTGTACAAGGAAAGCACCCTATCTGCTGTGCTATCACTTTGGTCCCTGGTTGTAATATATTTATATTACGTATTTATATATGTATATATACATATATTTATATTCAGTTTTGAAGGTATACCCAGCAGTACTTAGCAATTTCTCCTAGATCTATGGTCGGGGACTACTGAAAGTGATAGGAGGACCATGTGAGGTACCAAGAATCAAACTGTGTCTGATGTGTGGATATCAATAACTTTACTGCTTGTACTTATATTGACATTGTCACATAATTTTTAACTTGATTTCCCCCACAAAAGTCAGAAAATTCAAATATGTATTATTTTGGGGACCAGAAAAATAAATTGAAACATTCAAAATTATTTTCAGGGATGGAGAAATAGTATGTAGGTAGAGAACTTGCCTTGCACACAAACAATTTAGGTTCAATCCCAAACACCCAGTCCCCCAAACCCAACCTGGAGTAGTCCTTGATAACAGCCAGTAGTACATTCTGAACATCACTGGATAGAGCCCAACTACACCCAAAGACAAATATCTATTATTATAATAATCAACAATAATAAAGCATGTGAATGAGTTAAAGTTAACTCCTTAAGGAGTTAACACTTTTAGCTTTTAGATATTATCATTATTCAGCAGTATCTTTCTTATGAATTCTCTTGTATATCTTGGTAATAAGAGACATGGGTGGAATTTTATGTATAAATATAATAAACATTATTGTTTTTTCTCATATAAAACAAAACAGTGCATTTTCCTAATTTCTGTTATTTTTTTTTTACCATTACCTTCCCTTTGTTATCCTAATTGTTGCAATGTCCCAGGGTTCATATACTTAATTGTGATGCTCACTTACTTTTGGCTGCATTACACATTACAACATCCACAGTGTTCTTTGGACAGTTCGGAGCCATGTGGTATGGTACTGGGGATCTCATGCATAGGTGCTCTACCACCAAACCATACTGTCAGGCTCACCATCTTATCTTGAAATATTTTTTAACAAAATGATGAATTGAGAAAGAAGTCTGCAGTTGTTATCCTCCTAAGTGAATATAAGCATCTAGTGTTTCCTTATTTTTATATTATATTTCAATAATTTTACTTGGGCATATATCTCTTTGACCACACAATTAAAGATGCCTACAAATAAGTTAGCTGTTTTTTTCTTAATGAGAGATGATAATTAAAAACTTGTACCTAATTATTTTAACTGTATCAGCATAATTACATAAAGAAGCCAGTACTACAGTCTCTGAATCATGATTAAAAAATTTGCAGTGTGATATTTCATTTCCTATGGAATAGACTTTCTTTTTTTCTGGTCAAACAGATGATTTTATTTTATTTTTTTTAATTTTTGTTTTGAACAAAGTGGATTACAAATCTTTCATAGTAAATTTTTTAGGTACATAGTGATATTGAATCAGGGCCACTCCTACCACCAATGTTGTCCTCTCTCAACCCCTGTTCCCAGCATGCATCCCACACACCCCTCCTTTACCACCCAGGTTGCTAGTATAAGTGGTCCCCTCAGTGTCTAGTATGTCTGATCATTTTTTAATTTCTACTTAATGTTCATACAACTGTCTGGTCTTGGTACCCTCCATTATTTCTTACTCAATTTGTGAGGTGAAATAAGATGGTTCAAATTATGTGGTTCTGCTTGAAGAAAAAAATAAAATATAATGGGACAAAAATCAAACAAGCTAAAAATGGGAAGAGTCCTTCTAGAGGCTATAAATATCAGTTTAAGCGGAGAAGGGGAAAAAGGGAGAAACCTAACAACAATACTAAAATCTTTTTTTTAAAAAGTGCCAGGGATAATCTGGGTCAGAATAGCAGTAATGGGAGTCTCCAGGGTGACCTTGTGGTGCTTCAGTAGAGCTGTCTGGGAATCACATAGAAGACATGTACTTTAAATACTGTATTATATCTTAATCCACAAATTTATCCTTACTTTTAAAATATTATGTAACATCTATTATTTTAAAATTGGGGATAAAGATTATTGTTAAAAATATGTAAGACTTTCTCATGCTTTATGGCAACTATTTTTTAAGTCTTGTGGTCAATTCTTCCCAATAGAGTAATTTTAAAGGTGGGTCATTTTGATAATAAACAACGTTTTGGTTTACTTGTATAAGTTAGAAGCTACTCAGGTTTAAGAAAGAGTTGAAAAAATGATTGATCATTAAGAGAGATATGATACATATTAAAGAACAAATTTTTTGTGTATAAAAAAATCAAACAAAATACTAGAAAAGCACCATAGCAATAAAGATACCAACTGCACAATAACCACAGTCCTGAAATAAAAAAAAAAAAAACAAAGCACACACACAAAAAAGAAAATCCATGGAAAAAAACAAGAATAAAGAACAATAGCAAAACCAAAAAAAAAGTTAATTTGTGTTTCTCTCTCTCTCTCTTTTTTTTCTTGCATAGGCACAGTAAATATTGGTGAAATTAGAAAGGAAATTCCCTAGGCCTAAGATATACAGGATTTCTCCGCCCTTGAAGTACACTGTCATGGGAATAACCAGAGGCTCCATACATGTTGTTTTACTCTCCCCCTTGGTCCTTTGGTGGTATCTGGAAACTTTCTGCTCCATCGTCGATGATAAAATCCTGCTTTCTATCAGAGGTTGCAATGAACTAGTAAAAAGTTTGCGGTTCCCCAGTCCCCCTTCCTCTAGTGTATAGCAACTGGAAATTGCCACAGTCTGGACTTTGTTGTCAGATGACAGCACTGAAGAGATGCTTGAGGGCTGAACTTGATGTAGAAGTAAAAAGAACTCAGTGGTTTCCTTGGTACTGCTTTTGACAGAAAGTCTTTTTTTAAAAAGCCATCTTATGCCAGAAAATATATGAGGAATGTAGTATAACTGGTTGTTAAAATACTCATAGAGCCATAATAACCACCATAAGTACTAATCTACTCTGCTTTCTTATGACTGAAGAAGTTAAACCATAATAATTATTTGCTTATCTCTTTGTGAGATTTTTTTTTTAAAAATTAGACCCATATCAGGTGTGCTCAGAGATTACTCCTGGCTCTACACTCAGGAAACACATCTGGCAGTGCTTAGGATATGCCAGAATTGAACTTTCATCAGCTGCTACTAGGTGTACTATCTGTCTTGCCCCCAGTTGTAGGGGGTCTTATTGGGGGGCTCATATCCGTTGGTTATCAGGACTTACTCCTAACTTTACACTGAATGATCACTTAGGGGGGGCATCTGGGAAATGAACCCAGATTGGCTATGTGCAAGACGCACTGTACCATTTCTCCAGTCCTATGCTTAACCCGTTGGAAGGACTATGTAGTTGCTCTTATTGTCCATGGCCTATTCCCATTACTGGTTAATTTTAAAGTAGTTGCAAATCAACTATACGATCATTTTCATTTTTCTCTGCTTTTTCACTGGCCTGGTGTTTGTTTTCTCTCTTCTAGGACTCATTGTTGGGGTGATCCTAAGGTATGGAACCCCTGCCACCAGTGGCCATGACAAGTCACTCAGCTGCACTCAGGAAGACAGGGCATTCAGCACCTTGTTAGTGAATGTCAGTGGGAAATTCTTTGAGTATACCTTGAAAGGAGAAATCAGCCCTGGCAAGATCAACAATGTAGAGAAAAATGACATGCTGAGGAAGGTGAGCTGGGCTTAATTGTCATATTGACATTGTTGGTGATTTTCTGATTCTATCTTGATCCTGTGTAGGGAAATAGTTTCAAATTCCTATAACATCAAAAGCTTGCCAAAAGCTTCCAAAAGAAGAATTCAGTTTTGAAATTGAGCCTTTCAACATTATTTGTATCTGTTATTGATATGGTTACCAGTTACACAGTGAGTTTATACATTCCTACTCTGCTCATCTCTCTTTCCAACCCTTATAGATAGCTTCCCTACTATGACTCTGGTTATGGCTTAGAAATAGTTATTCTTTTCTTCCCCCCTATTCTTTTCTTAAAATAATTCAAATTTTCATTTTAAGATAATTTATTCAGTGTTTAAACATATAATACTCAATTCTGCTATGATCAATAAATATTGAGTTGAGATCCCGATTTCATTATTTATGGCCAAAGACTTAGTGAATCTTTGAAGAGAGAATTTCCTGCTAACTTAGAACTTAAGTCCAAATACTTTCTAATTTGTTATAGCAGGTTGATTTTCCATCTCCTTCTAAGGTGATTATGCAATAGATCTGCATTTGTTCACCTATAATCTTTATAGAGCCAGGTTTATTGACAAGTTTTGGAGATTCTATTTTAGCATACTGCAAGCCTTTCACTCAAGCCCAGTGTAGATGGTGCTCCAAAATTTAAATGGTCATTGTTCTGTGACTCTTCCCTAGTTCTTAAAAATTGTCAGCCAGCATTAAAATGACCACCTATTTTGACCCTAATGGTAAACCTAGTGAACTCTTTACTCTCCTTTCTTCATAAGAATGCATGGGACTTTCATAAATATTTATGAAATTAGATGCAACTGAGAAGTGCAGATGCCTTTTCTACATTGCTGCAGCACTATTCACAATAGCCAGGATATGGAAATACCCAAGTGTCTGAGAACAGATGAGTGTATAAAGAAACTGATACATCCACATAATGCAGTGCTGTGCAGCTGTTAGTAAAAATGAAAATATGAAATTTGCTTATACTGAGCAAAATGAGTGAGAGGGTTAGTGATAGACACAAAATAATCGCAGTCATTGGTGGGTATAAAATATAATATGGTAATAGCATCCAAAGACAATATGATGAGGGCCAGGAAGACTAGTCCATGATAAGAAATTTGGCACAAATAATTGGGTAGTGCAGTTAGGACAGAGAAGATACCAATATGAAAATGAGAGTTGGTGTGCTTGCTTTGGCAGCACATATACTAAAATTGGAACAATACAGAGAAGATTAGCATGGGCCCTGCACAAGGATGACACACAAATTCATGAAGCATTCCATAAAAAAATGAAAAAGAAAATGAGAGTTGGAAATGATCACTTTGGACAAGAACTAGGTGCTGAAAGGAGATACCCCTTCAATAACAATATTGCAAAGCACAGTGTCTTATAGAGAAGAAAAATGTCAGCCATAGAGGCAGATGGGGGAGGTCAAGGAAGTGGGAGGGAAATGGTGACAATGTGGCAGCAAATGTGCATTGGTAAAAGGTATTGTACATTATATGACTAAAATTCAATCATGAACAACTTTATAACTATGTATTTGATTTATTTCAATTAAAGAATTTCTTTATGAAAAATGAAGCTGAGGAATGTATCCAATGTAAATACCTTGCTAAGGCTCTATTAATGGCTGCTTTTGCCCTTCATACTCAAGAAGATAGGAGTAAAAAGGGTATGAGATCTTAGCTCATATCCATCCTGTAGATAGAAGATGAAGCTGACTTTTTCTTCTGTTTAGAAAACCATTTATTCAAATCCCTTCTATTTAAAACTGGACCACATAAAGCAAAGGCAGAAGAACAAAAAAGACTGAGATCATTGTTGTTTATTTAGAGGAAAATTAAGTGTTGAGGCAATATGGTTGAGTATTGGTGTGGGGATTAGGAAATTCTTGTGCTACATTTCATTTACTCCTAGTGTCCTCATACTAGACAGATACTGTTCAATGCCCTTTCTTATTCTGATATTTTCTGTTTTGTAGAATACTCACATTCTACATAATAAATAATATAAGAATGAAACATAACATGAGAGAAGCACTATACTTTTAAGTAGGATGATTGAACTTTCCTGTTTTGAAAGGGAAGCACTAACTTTTAATAATTAAAACAAATATTTATAAATAATTAACAAAAACCAATTAATACCACATATTTTAATATGATTTGAGGGTTCATAAATTAGGTTGCTTATGGTTATAAGGCTTATAGCTTAGTTCTTTTCTTGATTTAATAAATCTTACTCTGATACTGTCTAATAATGATTAATAGTTTCACAGTAATTTTTCTGTATAAAATCTGCAGGTAATTTCAGTTTACTTACAGCTGATGAAATTAGGTTGATGTTCAGGTAGTCCTTAGCATTATTTGTAGGTTCTGGGTCTAGGTCGCATCATGTATGAATAAAGAGATTTAAATTCAAAAATAAGTTTATATGGATTCTGTGACATGATCCAGGAAATCATTAATCATGATTACATTTTTAAATAGAACTTGAGTCTTAAGTTTGAGTAAAACCAAGATGCATTCATTTCTTATTTAAAAAAGATTTCACCATGTTCTCAAAATTGATCTGAAAGATTGTATCTCAATATGTATTAAACAATACACTAAGAATAGTAGTTGAAGTGCTGTGAGTGGAAAACACAAGTTCACGGAAGAACTGTGCCTCTTCTCCTGGAATGAATCTGTGATTTTTCACATTTTTCTGACATTTGCTTTAAATATTCAAACTTTAGTTAGTGGCTGAAATATTAAGCAAATACTATAGCATCAATTGTTGTTGCACTAAGACTTGTTTTTCCCCCTTTGGGAACTTTCAGGTAACATTTGATCCAGAAGTATTTTTCAACATTCTATTGCCTCCAATTATTTTCCATGCTGGATACAGTTTAAAGAAGGTAAGATATTTTTGCAAATATTTATTTTTAAATTTTAGCTTAGATAATGTGGTTTGCCATATTGTTAATGATATGTTTCTTGCATATATTTCTTGTACTTTCAGCACTACACCCTCCACTATAATATCTTGCTTCCCTCTACTATCATTCCAGTGTCATTTCTCACCCCCATAGCCCACTATGGCCAGCTTCCTATTAAAAACCAATTCTCAGTTTCTGTTGCATTTGAATATTTGTTATTTGCTTAATGTGATTTGCCTAATATCCTAGATATGGCATATGAGAGAGATCATTTTGTGTTTGTCCCTCTCCTTCTGACTAATACCACTCAGTATCATACTCTCCAGATCCATCTATGTGGCAGCAAATTGCATAACTTTATATTTTCTTTTAGCTGAGTAGTAGTCCATATTTTGACCACTATGGGTATTAATGACAATAGATATGCAAATGCATTTTTAAATATAGTTTTTTTGTGCCCTTGTGATACATGTCAGAAATAAAGGTTGTTGGGTCATATAGAAACTCAATTACTGGGGCCGGCGAGGTGGCGCTAGTGGTAAGGTGTCTGCCTTGCAAGCGCTAGCCAAGGAAAGATCGCGACCGCGGTTCGATCCCCCAGCGTCCCATATGGTCCCCACAAGCCAGGGGCAATTTCTTAGCACTTAGCCAGGAGTAACCCTTGAGTATCAAACGGGTGTGGCCTGAAAAAACAAAAAAAAAAAAAAAAGAAACTCAATTACTTTTTTTTTTTGAGAAGTGTCCATATTGTTTTTCTAAAAGACCATATGGAACAATTGACATTTCAATCAGCAGTGAATGAGTATCCCTTTTTTCTACATCCCTGTCAACACTTGTTGTTTTTGTTCTTAGTGATAAATGCCAGTTTCACTAGTGAGAGATACTATATCATTGCTGTTTTGATTTGCATTTCCCTAATGATAAGAGTTATAGAATATCTTTTGGCCATCTGTATGTCTTTAAAAATGTTTCTGTTTATACCCTCATTTTTGATGGGGTTGACTTTTTATTCCTTGTAAAGTTCTCCTAGCTTGTGGAGAGTCTTTTTATTCTGGTCATTTCTATTGTGGTGCAGAGCTTCTTAGTTTGATGTATTTCAATTTATTTATTTATACTTATTCTTGCTTGACAAAGGGTATCGAATCATTAAAGATACCTCTAGATTCAGTGTTCTGAAATGTTCTATCTACCCATGTTTTCCCTCAATATAATTTGTGGATGCAGGTTTAAGGTTAAGATACTTAATCCATTTTGATTTGGGGCGACACCAGGTAGTGTTCAATGGTTATTCTCAGATATACATTCAAGAATTACTTCTAGTGGTTCTTAGGTGACCATATAGGGTGCTGGGGATTGAACCTCATTTGGTTTCATGGAAGACAAGAGATCTATATGCTGTACCATCTCTCCTACCCTATTTGATTTGACTTTTGTTCATGTGTAAGAGAGGGAGCTAATTTCATTTATTTTTGCATGGACAGGTTAGATTCCATTTGTTGAACAGGCTTTTCTTATGGAACATCTTACCCATTTATCATTTTTGTCCTTTTATCATATATATAAAAATATAAAATATTATTTTTATATTTTTTCTTTTTTCACATATTTTATATTTATTTAAGCACCATGATTACAAGCATGATTGTAGTTGGGTTCAGTCATAAACAGAACATCCCCTTCACCAGTGCAACATTCACACCACCAATGCCTCCCCTCCTTCAGCAACCCCTCACCGTATTTGAGACAGGCATGCTACTTCTCTCTCTCTCTCATTAAGATTGTTATAATAGTTGATAGTGTAGTTATTTCACTAACTGCACTCACCATTCTTTTTGGTGAGCTTCATGTTGTGAGACAGTCCTTCCAACCCTCATCTCTATTGTCTCTGGGCATTATTAAAATAATGTCCTTTAATTTTTTTAAAACCCATAGATGAGTGAAAATATTCTGTGCTATCTCTCTCCATCTGACTTATTTACCTCAGCTTAATAGATTCCATATAAATCCACGTATAGAAAAATTTCATGACTTCATCTCTCCTGATAGCTGCATAACACTCCATTGTGTATATATACCACCGTTTCCTTAGCCATTCATCTGTTGAAGGAAATCTTGGTTGTTTCCAGAGTCTGGTTATTGTAAAAAGCACTGCAATAAATATAGGTGTGAGGATGGCATTATTGTTTTGCATTTTTGTGTTCCTAGGATATATACCTAGGAGTGGCATAACTGGATCATATGGGAGGTCAACTTCCCAGCTTTTTGATGAATCTACATATTTTTTTTCATAAAGGCTAGACTAGACAGCATTCCCACCAGCAGCGAATGAGAGTTCCTTTCTCTCTACATCCCCACCAGCACTGATTGTTCTTATTCGTTGTGATGTGTGCCAGTCTCTGTGGTGTGAGATGGAACTTCATCATTGTTTTGATTTGTATCTCCCTGATTGTTAGTGATGTGGAGCATTTTTATGAGCCTTTTGGCCATTTGTAATTCTTCTTTGAGGAAGTGTCTGTTCATTTCTTCTCCCCATTTTTTATGGGGTTAGATTTTCTTTTCTTCTTAGGTTCTATCAGTACCTTGTATATTTTTTATATTAGCCCCGTATCTGATGGATATTGGGTGAATAGTTTCTTCCTAGAAAGAAAAGTGGGTGGCTTTTGTATCCTAGGAACTATTTTCTTTGAGGTGCAGAACCTTCTCAGCTTAATATAGTTCAATCGGTTTATCTCTGCTTCCATTTGTTTGGAGAGTGCTGTTTCCTCCTCGAAGAGGCCTTTAGTCTCAATATCATGGAGTGTTTTACCTATGTGTTTTTTGGGGGATCACACCTGGCAGTGCTCAGGGGTTAATCCTGGCTTTATGCTCAGTAATCATTCCTGGCAGGCTCAGGGGACCATATGGGATGCCAGAATTTGAATCACCGACCTTCTGCTTACAAGGCAAATGCCTTACTTCCATGCTATCTCTCCGGCCCCTTCCTATGTGTTTTTCTATGTACATTATGGTTTTGAGTCTGATATCAAGGCCTTTAATTAATTTGGATTTGACCTTTGTTCCTGATGTTAGATGGGGGTCTGAGTTTGCTTTTTTGCAAGTGAATAACCAGTTGTGCCAATACCACTTGTTGAAAAAGTTTTCCTGCTACATTTTGGATTTCTTGACCTTTTACCAAAGAATAGTTGATTGTATGCCTGGGGAAGATTCTCTGAATACTCAAGGCTATTTCCTGATCTGAGGATCTGTTGTTATTCCAATACCATGCTATTTTAATAATTACTGTTTTGTAATACAATTTAAAATTGGGGAAAGTAATGCCTCCCTCATTCCTTTTCTCAAGGACTGCTTTAGCTATTCTTGGATGTTTATTGTTCCAAATAAATTTCAGGAGTGTTTGATCCACTTCTTTGAAGAACGTCATGGATAACTTTAGAGGGATTGCAATAAATATTTACAATGCTTTGGAGAGTGTTGCCATTTTAATTATACTAATCCTGTCAATCCATGAGCAGTATGTGTATCTCCATTTACTTGTGTCCTCTCTTTTTTCTTAAAGCAGGCTTTCGTAGTTTTCCTTGTATAGGTCCTTCACCTCTTTAGTTAAGTTGACTCCAAGATATTTGAGTTTGTGTGGCACTAAAGTAAAGGGGATTACTTTTTAATGTCCGTTTCTTCTCTATCATTATTGGTGTATAAGAAGGTCATTGATTTTTGCGTGTTAATTTTGTAGCATGCCACTTTGCTATATGAATATCTTGTTTCTAGAAAATTTTTGGCAGTCTTTAGGGTTTTCTTTTTTAAATAATTTTTATTGTGACCAAGGTGAATTATGAATCTTTCACAGTAATATATAAGGTACATAGTGATAATGAATTAGGGCCATTACCACCACCATTATTGTCCTCACTCCACCCCTGTTCCCAGCATGCATCCTATATTTCCCTCAATTGTCCCTGGGACTGCTAGTGTAACTATTGCCCTCTGTGTATAGCTTGTTGTAGATTGAGTTTCAATTCTGTTGTTGTTTACTTTGGGTTTGTATTTTAAGTCTGATCATCTTTTATTTACACTCAATGTTCATATGACTGTTTGGTCCTGGTACAATCCATTTTCCCCCCTAAATTCATGAGGCAGAACAAGATGATTCAAGTTTTGTGGTTCTATTTGAAAAATAAAACTGGGAGTATTCTGTCTATTGGTTATAAATATCAATTTAAAATAGAAAAGGGAAAAAAGAAGAAAAAGGTAACAAAAAAACCCAGTAACTACAAAAAACCACTCTGCAACAAAAACAACCACCAAATAATAATGACAAGAATGAAAAGAAGGGGCCGGGTGGTGGCACTAGAGGTAAGGTGCCTGCGCTAGCCTTGGATGGACCGCGGTTCGATCCCCCAGTGTCCCACATTGTCCCCCAAGCCAGCAGCGACTTCTGAGCACATAGCCACGAGTAACCCCTGAGCGTCACGGGTGTGGCCCAACCCCCCCCCAAAAAAAAGAATGAAAAGAAAAAAAGAAAAGGAAAAAATAGAAAAGAGAAGAAAAATAAACAAAAGAAAAAAGACACAGGAACAAGGGCTGGTGTGGCAAGGTTTTATGCTTCCTTTTTTTTTTTTTGCTAGGCAAAGCAAGTATTGGGGGAAATTAGAAAGGGACTTCCCTGTGCCAAAGATATACAGGTTTTCTAGGCCTTTGAAGCATACTGCCATGGGAACAACTACAGACTACATAAACGCTCTTTAAGGTTTTCTAAATATAGTATCATGTCATCGGCAATCAGCAAGAGCTTGACTTCTTCATTTTCTATCTAGATGACCTTGATATATTTTTCTTGCCTAATCACTAGGGCAAGTAATTTTAGTACTATTTTGAATAGGAGTGGTGAGAGAGGGCAGTCTTGTTTTGTACCATATTTTAGAGGAAAGGCTTTTAGTTTATCTCCATTGAGAATAATATTTGTCATTGGCTTCTTGTAGATGGCCTTGACTATATTGAGATATGTTCCTTTCATTCCCATCCAGATGAGTGTATTTTTTTAAATCAAGAATGGGTGTTGGTTGGGGCAGGAACAGTGGCACAGGCTGTAAGGCATCTGCCTTGCACGTGCTAGGCTAGGATGGACCGTGGTCCGATCCCCTGGCATCCCATATGGTCCCCCAAGCCAAGAGCTATTTCTGAGTGCATATCTAGGTGTAACCTCTGAGTGTCCCCGGGTGTGGCTGAAAAAAAAAACAAAAACAAAAACAAATGGGTATTGGACCTTACTGAATATTCTGCATCTATTGAAATGATTATACGAGCCACTCAGCCTAAAGTCCAAGAAAGATGGAGTGAGTAAAAACCAGCTATCATGGATGCCAGACAGAGAAGTGACACCTTTGTCTGTGAAAAAGTTGGCTTTACTGTGAAGTTGGCAACTGGGAGAAGCTGAGGGGACCTGTGTGTTTCTCTTCTCTGGTCTCCTGAAGATCTTCTGAGAGGGCCAGGAAGGGCCCCCAAAACTGTCTCCTAGAGGCCCCTGAAGAGCACAGCTGCTCTGCTTCACTTTGTGAAGCAAAGCACTTGTATTTATTTTTTTATTTTTATTTTTTACAGCATTATTTATGGTACATAGTGGCAACGAATAAGGGGCACTCCCACCCCAGTGCTGTCCTCCCTCCACCCCCGTTTCCAGCATGCATCTCATATTTCCCTCCTTCCCCCCCCCAGAATACTAGTGCATCTGGTCTCCACTTTATAGCTTGTTGTAGATTGTATATTCTGTTGTCGTTTGCGATAAAAAGGATAAGAAGAAAAAAGAAAAAAGAGAAAAAAGGAAGAGAGAAAAATTGGCCGCAACTACCAAAAAAAAAGAGAAAAAGAAAAAATGCACCTGCTAATGAGAAAAGAAAAAAAATTACCAAATAATAATCACAGGAGTGAAAAGAGAAGAGAAAAGTGGAGGAAAGAAGGAAAATAAAGTAAAAAACTAACAAGTCAAAACAAAACAAGAAAAAGAAGGGATGCTGCAGTGGTAGGATTTGGCGTTCCCTCCACTTTTTTTTTGTATAGGCACAGTAAGCATTGGGGGAGATTGGGAATTCCCGTGGCCTAGGAGATTCAGGGCTTCTCCATCCTTGAAGCATACCATCATGGGATCAACCCCTGGCTCCATAGGTGTTCATTAGCTCATCCCAAGGGCTTTGTATGTGGTGACAGGAAACTTTCCTCTCAGTGTGGGTGAGACAATGAGGCCACTGTATCCAGTGTTCTTGGCATTTGTACAGGTCCTAAGACAGGGTCTAGGTTAGAGTCTTTACGATTCTAAAGGTTCTGTTCCACCATTGTTGTGTACAGTCTTATGTATCAGATGCTCCTTGTTTTCATTCAGTCCCCAAGCCGAAGTATGGGATATTATGTATCTAAGGGTTCTGCTCAGCCTCTGTTGTCCAAGTTGGGCCTCTGCAATAAGAAATCCTTTTTTTAAAAATAAGAGTTCTGGTCCACAGTCTAGGGCACGGTTTTCCTTATCAGTCCCCAGGATAGTGCTGCCCAGTCATATCTGTCAAAGTCAATTTTCTGTACATGGTGCTCTTATTTTTGCTGTACATCTTCTGGTTTCCATCCAGTGTTAGGTGAGGTGATAAGACAACTTGATCTTGGGTCAAGTTGTCATTTCCTCATTGTCATATCAAAATGGTACAAGTTAGTGCCAGAGCTGTGCTATAATTCTCCCAATGGAGTTGGTTCCTGGAGTTGTTGCCCAGAGCTGTATCAGTTCTACTTCTGGGATCTGGGGTTTGGAGTTGAACTGCCACTGTCCAATCCCCTGGAGACTGGGTTGTATCCACATGACACATGTCCAGGATGAGAGGCACCCTAGTGTTATAAAAAGTGTAAGGTCTTATCCCTAGAAGATAAGATCTTATTTCTGTGTCTATGGTTTCCCCTTGTTTACTGTGCCCATACAAAAACGTATGGTTTCATGTTGGATTGCTGGTGCTATTCTGGGTAAGGATGCTGGTTTTACTCACACTTTCTGTGGTCTGTTTTTGATCTGCCATTTTATCCCAGGTAAGGCTTTAGTCCAAGCAGCACCAAAAATGATAATGATAGCAAGAATATGAATACATTAAAATAGAACAGATAAATAAACCTGTGTTTAAAAAGAAAAAAAGAAAAAAGAAAGAAAGAAACAAAGGTATTTGAAGACAACAGGTGATAGTTGAGTTTGAGACATGTTTTGTGGCATTACGGAACCCTATATTGTCCTTGAACTAGGAGTTTTGCTGAAGCTGATTCTGGTATCATGCAACAGTTCATAGTTTGATGGGGGTGAGAGGGGCCACCAAGCATGGGTCAGCGGGCGTGTTGGTTGTAGTTCTTTGTTGAGGCATGAGATGGGGACCTAGAGGGTGTCTTTCAATGAGGAGCTGGGTGGTGGTCTGTTGGGGCAGAAGGTCAGTCTTGGTGTCTATCCAGTTAGGAACAGAAAAATGAGGGACGGCTTTCCTGACATGTGTGCTCTGCTGGGTCCAACTGCAGGCTCCCTCTCCAGTTTGAAAATAGAAAGAGGAGGGCTTTCCCTCCTCTGCCTGCCCCCCAGGGCCTGAGTTGCCAGGGCCGGCCATGAAGACCCACCTGGTGTGGGGGGCTCTCAGTCTCCTGTTCCAAGTGTTCAGTCCAGGAGGTCTGTGGCCCACTGTCTGCCCAGAGACCTTGACATACCAGAAAAACGAGGGACGGCTTTCCTGGCATGTGCGCTCTGCTGGGTCCAACTGCAGGCTTCCTCTCCAGTTTGAAAATTGAAAGAAGAGGGGTTTCCCTCCTCCGTCCGCCCCCCAGGGCCCAAGTTGCCAGGGCCGGCCATGAAGACCCGCCTGGTGGGTGGGGTCTCAGTCTCCTGGACTAAGTGTTCAGTCCAGGAGGCCTGTGGCCTGCTGTCTGCCCAGAGACCCTGACATACCAGAAAAAAGAGGGATGGCTTTCCTGGCATGTGCGCTCTGCTGGATCCAACTCCTCTTTCTAACTAATAAACCCCACAACAAGATGCAAAAAAAAATCACACTACAAGTGTGACAATGGGGAAACATCGCAGGCAAACACCATGCATAGAAAATGAAGATGATAGCTCTGATGACCCAAAAAACACAAACCATCTGATTAACCTCTCAGATAACACTCTGAAATTAGATGTGAACTACAAAGAGACACAGAAGGAAAACTTTAACACATGGAAATTAAGCAGCATACTATTGGACAACCAGTGAGTCCGAGATGAAATCAAAGAGGAAATCAGAACTTTCCTGGAAACAAATGCAATGAAAATAAAAACTATCAGAATCTATGGGACACAGCAAAGGAGGCACTGAGAGTAAAATTTATAGCTTTGCAACACACATCAGGAAGGAAAAGGGGCATACCTGAACAGCTTAATGATGCTGCTTATAAAATTAGAGAATGGTCAACAAAGGAACCAAACAGAGGGAGACAGAGGGAAATAACAAAGCTTAGAGCAGAAATCAATGAAGTGGAAACCAAAAAACAATACAATAGATAAACGAAAGTAGAAGTTGATTTTTTAGAAAAATCAACTAGCTTGATAGACTATTAGCAAACTCACAAAGAAATGGAAAGAGAAACTTGATAACCCGTATTAGAAATGAAAAAGGGGAGATCACAACAGACATTGCAGAGATTCAAAGGGTAATCATACACTACTTTGAGAAACTCTGTGCGACTAAATATGAGAACCTGGAAGAAATGGATAAATTCATGGACTCATTACCTTCCATGGTTGGATAAGGATGATGTAGCATATTTGAACATCCCCATCACTTTTGAGGAAATTAAAATGGTATTCAAATGTTTGCCCAAAAACAAAAGCCCAGGTCCAAATCGATTTACTAATGAATTCTTTCAAACCTTTTAAGAGGAACTATTACCAATGCTAGCCAGACTCTTTCATGAAATAAATAAACCGGGAACACTTCCAAACAGCTTTTATGAAGCCAACATGTTGATACCAAAACCAGACAGAGATGCTGCCAAAAAAGAAAATTACATACCAATAACCCTGATGAACACAGATGCAAGGATCCTCAACAAAATCCTGGAAAATAGAATTCAATGCCTCATTAAGAAGATCATCCACTACTATTAGTAAGTTTCATTCCAGGAATGCTATGGTTTAACACCTGTAAATCTATCAACATACTATACAACATCAACAACAAGAAATAAAAATCACATTATCATATCAATAGACTCAAAGAAAGCAATTGATAAGTTCCAACAGCTATTCTTGATAAAAAAAAACTCTCAGCAAGATGGGAATGAAAGAAACCTTTCTCAATATAGTTAAGGACATCTACCACAAGCCAATGGAAAATATCTTCCTCAGTGGAGAAAAACTAAAAGCCTTTCCTCTAAATTCTGGTACAAGACAGGGTTGTCCTTTCTCATCACTGCTTTTCAACATAGTACTGAAAGTACTTGCTATAGCAATTAGGCAAGAAAAAAATATCAAGGGAATCCAGAAAAAAAAGGAAGAAGTCAAACTTTCACTGTTTGCAGTTGACATGATACTCTACTTAGAAAATCCTAAAGACTCTACCAAAAAGCTTCTAGAAACAATAGATTTATATAGCAAGGTGGCAGGCTACATAATTAACACACAAAAATTAATGGCCTTTTATAAACTAGTACTGATAGGGAAGAAATGGACATTAAGAAAACAACCCCATTTAGATTAGTGTCACACAGACTCAAATATCTTGGAGTCAACATGACCAAAGATGTGAAGTACCTATACAAAGAAAACTATAAAACCCTGCTCCAGGGCAGAGAAGCAGTGACGGTGATACTTGCATCTCGGTCCCCTGGCACTGCGCTTGCTGGCTGGCCTTTCCTGCTGCTCAGTAGATTCCTGTGTCGAGCCCCAGATCAGCCCTTAGTAGTACACCATATCAGATGCTGTCATCTCCACCAAGACTCTGTTAATCGTGGAGCTCTCACTGACCTGCTACACTGATGTCAGCGGGAAGAAGTTCCTCATTACACATGGCCAGGATGTGGGGTGGTACCAGGTGTCCTGGAGTTCGGAGCACAAGACCATGCATGCAGGGACTTATCAAGTCCGTTCTTTTGATGAGGTGTCCTACAGACTGCTGAGAAAGGCCCAAAGAAATAACAAGTATGTTTCCTACATTCCCTTCTTTTCTCAGTGAACATTGACCATCGGGTTACCTGGAAAGGGCCCTGGGTGTCCACAGAGGTTCTGGCCCTAGTCATCCGCATGGTCATATACTACTTGACCTTCAGTGCCAAGAGCTACATCCAGGTCTGAGAGATGGCCTACCTCGTGCTTTCAATAAACATCTACTGGTTGAAAACAACCTGCTCCGAGAAACAAGAGAGGACACATGGAAATAGAAACAAATACCCTGCTCATGGATTGGCAGGATTAAAATCATTAAAATGAAAATACTCCCCAAAGCATTATATAGATTTAATGTGGTCCCTCTAAAGATACCCACAACATTCTTCAAAGAAAGGTATCAAACACTTCTGAAATTCATTTGGAATTATAAACACCCTTGAATAGCTAAAGCAATCCTTTGGAAAAGGAATATGGGAGGCATTACTTTCCCCAACTTTAAACTTTATTACAAAGCAATAGTTACCAAAACAGCATGATATTGGAATAAAGCAAACACTCAGATCAGTGGAATAGGCTTGAGTACTCTGGGAACGTTCCCCAGACATCTAATTTTTGATAAAGGAGCAAGAAATCCTAAATGGAACAAGGAAAGCCTCTTCAACAAGTGGTGTTGGCACAACTGGTTAGCCACTTGCAAAAATGCAGAATTAGATCCTTAGCTAACACCAGGTATGAAAGTAAAATCCATATGGATTAAAGACCTTGATATCAGACCTAAAACCATAAGGTATATAGAACAACATGTAGGTAAAACACTCCATGACATTGAGACTAAAGGCATCTTTAAGGAGGAAACAGCACTCTCCAAACAAGTAGAAGCAGAGATAAACGGATGAGAATATATTAAGCTGAGAATCTTTTGCACCTCAAAGGAAACAGTGCCCAGGATACAAGAGCCACCACTGTGTGGAAGAAACTATTCACCAATACCCATCAGATAAGGGGCTAATCTCCAAAATATACAAGGTACTGACAGAACTTTACAAGATAAAAAAAACATCTAATCCCATCAAAAAATATGGAGAAGAAATGGAAAACACTTTGACAAAAAAGAAATACAAATGGCCAAAAGGCACATGAAAAAATGCTCCACATCACTAATCATCAGGGAAATGCAAATCAAAACAAATATGAGGTACCATCTCACACCACAGACATTGGTGCACATCACAAAAATGAGAACAAGCAGTGCTGGCGGGGATGTTGAGAGAAAGAAACTCTTATCCACTGCTGGTGGGAATGCCATCTAGTCCAACCTTTATGGAAAGTGATATGGAGATTCCTCTAAAAACTGGAAATTGGGCTCCCATTCTATCCAGCTATACCACTCCTAGGGATATACCCTAGGAACACAAAAATACAATGCAAAAATCCCTTCCTCACTGCAGCACTATTTTCAATAGTCAGACTCTGGAAACAACCAAGATGTCCTTCAACAGATGAAGAGAGAAAGGCTGGAAGTTCCAGCTCACTACATGAAGCTCACCACAAAGAGTGGTGTAGTTAGAGAAATAACTACATTGAGAACTATCAGAACAATGTGAATGAATGATGGAAGTAGAAAGCCTGTCTAGAGTACAGGCGGGGGTGAAGTGGGGAGGAGGAGATTTGGGACATTGGTGATGTGAATATTGCACTGGTGACGGGGGGTGTTCTTTACGTGACTTAAACCCAACCTTAATCATATTTGTAATCAAGGTGTTTAAATAAAGATATTAATTAAAAAGAAATGATTATATGATTTTTGTTTTTATTTTGTTGATATATGTATTATGTGATTGATTTATGGATGTTAAACCATTCTTGCATTCCTGGGATGAAACCTAGTTGGTCGTGGTATATGACCTTCTTGATGAGACTTTGGATCCTATTTGCTCGAATTTTGTTGATGGTTTTTGCATCTGTGTTTATCAAGGATATTCGTCTGTAGTTTTCTTTTTTGGCAGCATCTGTCTGGTTTTGGTATCAAGGTGATGTTAGCTTCATTAAAATCTATTTGGACGTGTTCTGGTCTCCAATTTTATGAAAGAGTCTGAAAATGATTGATATTTCCTCTTGAAAAGTTTGAAAGAATTTATTATTGAACCCACCTGGGCCTGGGCTTTTGTTTTTTAGAAGGCTTTTGATTACCATTTTAATTTCCTCAATATTAATGGGGTTGTTTAGATATGCTATAACCGTGGAAGTTTTATAAGAGTCTAAGAATTTATCCATTTTTTCCAGGTTCTCATCTTTTGTGGCATAAATTTTCTCAAAGTAGTCTCTGATTTCCCTTTGAATCTCTGCAATATCTGTAGTGATCTCCCCTTTTCATTTCTGATCTGATTTATTTAGTTTCTTTCTTTCTTTGTGAGTTTTGCCAGTGGTTTATCAATCTTGTTTAATTTTTTTTCAAAATACTAACTTTTGCTTTTGTTGATCTTTTGGATTATTTTCTGGATTTCTACTTAATTTATTTTTGTTCTAAGCTTTGTTATTTCCTTCTGCCTACCTATTTTTGATTTCTTTTGTTGATCAATTTCTAATTTTATAAACTGTGTCATTAGGCCATTCATGTAGGCAGTTTTTTATTTTTGAATGTGTCTTGGAGTCTCAATTCTATTACATTGGTCTGGAATTTGTTTTTATTCTAGTACCATACTGTTTTGATTACTCAAAGTTTAGAGTATAATTTGGAGTAGCGAATGTCCAGTCTTTTTTGTAGGATGCATTTGTTATTTAGGGGTATTAATTGCTTCCTAAATTACTTCATAAATTTCAACAATGTTTATATATTTAAAGAATTTCATGGCATTTTATCTTAAATTTGAGAATATGTATGTTAATTTATCTACATAATTTAAATTTTGTCCTTTTCTAAGATTGCTTATGTCCTTTTCTAAGATTGCCATGCACATTCTCATTGGCTCAATATTAGTGATTCAGTGCTGTTAAAATGTCTAGGATGCTGACTATTGTAGTAAGGAGTGCTGCAATAAGCATAGAATTGCAGAGAGCATTTTTATATTGTGTTTTTGTGTTCCTGGGCTATATCTCTAGGAATGGTATTGCTGGATGATATGCAACCCAATTTTTAGCTTTATTAGCAAATGTCTTTATTGTTTTCCAAAAAGGCCAGACTAGTCTGCATTCCCACTATCAGTGAATCAGAGTACCTTTCTCCAAAATCCATTCCAGTACTATTATTTCTTTTTTTGTGATATATGGTAGTTTCTGTGTTATGTGATAGTATCTCATTATTGTTTTGACTTGAATATTAATGATGTGGAACATTTTTATTTGCCATTTGGCCAACTGTATTTCTTCTTGAGGAACAACCTTTTCATTTATTCTCCCCATTTTGATGGGGTTAGATGTTTATTTTGTTGAATTTTATAAGTATTTTGTTTATATTAGATATTTACCTTTTATCTGATGGGTACTGGGTGTATAGTTTCTTACATTTCATAGGTAGTCTATATATTTTAGTCACTGTTTCCTTTGAAGTACAGAAGTTTCTGAGTTTAATGTAGTCCCATTTGTTTATCTTTGCTTCACTTGCTTTCCCAGTGGTGTTTACTCCTTGATGATGTCTCTAACTTTAATGTCATAGAGCTTTCTTCCTATGTTTCCCTCTATGTACCTATAGTTTTAGGTCTTATATCTGCTTTTTAACCAGGTCTGATTTCAAGGTCTTTAATTTGATCTTTGTGCATGGTATTAAGAAGAGGTATGAGTTTATTTTTACATGTAATTTACCAGTTTCCCAGAACCACTTGTTAAAGAGGCTTTCATTGCTACACTTTGTATTTGTTGAACCATTATCAAATTTAATTGTTTGTAAACCTGTGAATATCTATTTCTGGATATTTTGGTCAATTCCACTGATCTAAAGGTCTGTATTTATTCCAGTGTCATGCTGTTTAAATGATGACTGCTTTATAGTACAGTTTAAAGTTAAAGAAACTTAGATGCCCCAAAACAGATGAGTGGTTAAAGAAACGGGTATATTTACACAATGGAATGCCATGCAGCCATTAGGAAAAATGAAGTCATGGAATTTGTTTATACATGGATAGATATGGAAACTATTATGCAGAGTAAAATGAGCCAGAGGGAAATGGATATACATTTATTAAAACAAGAGATAGGACGGTAGTAATACTCAGAGACTATACAGAAAAAGCTTAGAAAGTTCAGCCCAGTTTAGAAAGCTTGTTATATCGAGTGGTGAGTGTAGCTAGAGTAGAGAAGGTTCTACTCATTAAATGATAATTGGAACTGATTGCTCTGGAAAGAATTTGGCACTAAAAGTGGGGAAAATAACAGGCAAAACACTCCATCCATTAACAATAGTACAAACCATAGTGTCAAAAAGGAAAAATATAGAGAAGCAGTTTCAAACCATAGTGTCAAAAAGGAAAGATATAGAGAAGCAGTTTGTATGCTCTAGATCGAGGCAGGGGGCAACAGGTGGAGGTGAGAGGGAAACAGGAGATATAGGTGACGGTAAAGGTGCACTGGTGAAGTGTAGTGTACATTGTATGACTGAAACCCAACAATGAACAATTTCATAACCATGGTGTTTAAATTAAGAAATTTAAAATATTCAGGACTTGGGGCCAGCGAGGTGGTACTAGAGGTAAGGTGTCTTTCTTGCAAGTGCTAACCAAGGAAGGACTGCGGTTCGATCCCCCCGGTGTCCCATATGGTTCCCCTAGGCCAGGGGCAATTTCTGAGCGCTTAGCCAGGAGTAACCCCTGAGCATCAAACAGTGTAGCCCGAAAAACCAAAAAAAATATTCAGGACTCACATATGTTGCTGATGAAACTATAAAATGATATAACCACTTTGAAAAATAAACAATTTTGCAGTTACTTATAAAACTAAAGTTGAGAACTAGAGGAAAATTCATCTGTCATCCCCTAAATTTGATTCATGGTAGAACATATTTTTTCTGGATGTGACCTTTGTGCCCCCCACAACACAATGGATTGATTATTGAACCATCAGGCTCATTACACTGGACTTAATATTATTGGAAATGATCCCCAAGTACCACTGGTATGACCATAATTAAGAAAAACTGAAGTTGAAATAGCTATAATCCAGCAATATTATTTTGGGTTATGTGTGAGATAGATAAATAGAGACATACAGAGACAGAAAGAGGCATTGTAATGATTAGGAATTACTCCTGATTCTGCACTCAGTAATTACTATTGGCTGAGTGTGAAAGATTCTAGAGGAAGCCAGGGATCAAATCTGTTTTGGCCACATACAAGACAAATGCTTTATTGAGATCCAGAAAGGTGCTTTGGCACAGGAGGCATTTTGAAAGGTCTCTGCTCTGCTGCATTCTGGGCTGGGAAAAACCATGCTTGAAAAATTCCGAAGGGCACAACAACAGAGGTGATCTGTTGCTGCCCACAAAAGGTGGAGCCTGATTCCTACCATTTACTTTGGCAAACAGGAGACATTTTGAACAGCCTCTGCTCTGCCGTGTGGTGGGCCATGAACCACCCTGCCCAGAACAGTTCTTGAGGGCATGACAAAAGAGGTGTGTTGTGCCTACCCATGAAGGGTGGAGCTTGATTCCTGATGTGTGCTTTGGCACATGGGAAACATTTTGAATGGTCTCTGCTCTGCTGTTTGCTAGGCCATAAACCACCCTACTCAAAACAGTTTCTGAGGGCACAACAGCAGAAGTGAACTGCCTTCACCCATAAAGGGTGGCGCCAGAAGAGCACAGCCACTGTGCTTCACTTTGTGGTCAAGCACTTCTCCTAGCCAATGAATCCCTGCACAACACGTATAAAACACCACACTACAAGTGTGACGATAGGGAAACAATGTAGGCCATATGTAGAAAATGAAGATGGCACCTCTGATGAACCAAAAGTGCCAAACACTTATATAGCCTCTCAGATAGGAGTTTAGAGAAGAAATATGGGGGAAGTTTACAGAACTCAAAGGAAGCACGGATCGGGCTGAACGAACCACAAATAAAAATCAAGAGGATATTAAAATAGAAATGAGAAAACCCCAAACTGAAATAACAGGACTGAAAATTTAGAAGGCAAAATGAGAAGCCTCTCCAACAAAGTAACAGCAGCTGAGGACAGAGTCAGTGAGCTGGAAGATGAAGTGCATGACAACTTTATATAACAGAAAAGATTGAAAAAGAGCCTGAAAGCAAACATTTTAGACAATAAAAAAATCCTCAGGCCCAGGGAGATAGCACAGCGGTGTTTGCCTTGCAAGCAGCCGATCCAGGACCAAAGGTGGTTGGTTCGAATCCCGGTGTCCCATATGGCCCTCCGTGCCTGCCAGGAGCTATTTCTGAGCAGACAGCCAGGAGTAACCCCTGAGCATTGCCGGGTGTGGCCCAAAAACCAAACAAACAAACAAACAAAAATCCTCAAAGAATATTAACAAAAAAATAGAAGTCTTTGATAAACTCAACAGAAACAACGTAAGAATCATTGGAGTCCCAGAGACACAGGAAGAAAATCTCCAGGAAGAATCAACAGTCAAAGATATTTCAGAGAAACCCCCAGAGCTAAAGGCTGCATGCAACCAAATCCTGCATGTCCTAAGAGTACCAGCTAAAAGAGATCTGAAGAAAAGCATGTCAAGATACATCCTTGTCACAATGACAAGTTCTATAGATAGGGACAGAATACCGAATGCAGCAAGATAAAAAGGGAACTTATATTCAAAGGAGCATCCTAAGGTTTACAGCAGACCAATCACAAGAAACCCTCAAGGCCAGTGGTGGCATATAGGACAAAACTGAATGAAATGAATGTTTTGACTAGAATACTGCACCCAGCCAGGCTCACTTTCAGTTTGAAGGAAGTGTACATAGCTTCAGAGATAAACAAGAGCTCAGAAACTTTAGAGACTCAAAACCAGCTTTAAAAGAAAAACTGAAAGCTCAAGACAGACCAAGACACACACCAAAATCCTACATAAATATGACACTAAATCCCATGCCAATTATATCTCTCAGCATCAATAGGTTAAATGTGCCAGTTAAGAAACACAGTGGCAAAATGGATCAAAAAGCTGAATTCAACGTTATGATGTGTACAAGAAACACATCTGAATAGTCAGAACAAACATGACTCAAAATCAAATGTTGTAAAACAATCATTCTAGCAAAAAACTCATTTAGAAAGCTGGAGTGGCCATATTAATAGATGACAAAATCTTTAGCCATAGAAAATTTATAAGGGACAAAGATAGACATTTTGTTATAATCAAGGGATATGTACAACAGGGAGAAATCACATGTCTAAACATATACGGACCCAATGAGCTACTGCAGAATATTTAATACAATTGTTGACAAATCTGAAAGAAGACATTAATAGCAACACAATAATAGTGGGAAACCTTAACACCCCTTGCTAGGTCACCCTTTGCTAGGTCACCCAGGATGAACACCAATCAGAAATTCTAGCTCTGAAAGGAGAAATGGAAGAAAGCATCCTATTTTGTGTATGTATGTATATATATGTAAATATATGCATATATATGTTTACACTAGGGCACTCCACCCCCAAAACTGGATACACATTCTTCCTCAATGCACGTACGTCATTCTCCAGGATAGATCACATGCTGGCCCATAAACATACCTCCATAAAATCAAGAGGATAAAAATTGTATGGCTACCTTCTCAAATCATAATGCACTAAAATTAGAAGTGAATTAAAAAGGGCCACAGAAGAAAAACTTTAACACCAGAAAATTCAATAGCTCTGAACAACTACTGAACAACAATGGGTCAGAGATGAAATCATATGATTCCTTGAAACAAATGAGAATAAGATCCAAATTATCAGAATTTGTGGGACATGACAAAAGCTATACTAAGAGAAAAATTTATACCTTTATAAGTACACATCAGGAAGGAACAAAAAGCCTACATAATAACTTAATGACACAGCTTATAAAATTAGAAAATGATCAACTAAAGGAACCAAAAATAGGTAGGCAGAAGGGAATAGCAAAACAGAACAGGAATCAATGAAGTGGAAATTAAAAAAACAATCCTAAAAATCAACAAAAGCAAATGTTGGCTTTTTGAAAAAAATCAACAAGATTGAAAAACCACTAGCAAAACTCACAAAGAAAGGTAGAGAGAGAAACTTAATAAACTGGATTAGAAATTAAAAGGAGGCAATCACTACATATAGTATAGAGATTCAAAGAGAGTACAGAGACTGATTTGAGAAACTCTGTGCCTCAAAACTTGAGAACCTGGAAGAAATGGGAAATTCTTGAACTCTTATAATCTTTCATGATTAAACCAGGATGGTCTAGCATATCTAAACAGACCCATTACTATTGAAAATATTAATATGGTAATCAAAAATCTTTCCCCAAACAAAAGCCCAGGTCCAGGTGGATTCACTAATGAATTCTTTCAAATCTTTTAAGAGGAACTACTACCAATTCTTTTCAGGCACTTTCAGGAAAGTGAAGTAACAGACACACTACCAAAAAGATTTTCTGAAGCTAATATCACCCTGCTAGTAAAAGCAGATAGATGCTGCAAAAAAATAAAATAAACGTATAAACCAATATCTCTGATGAACACAGATACAAAGATCCTCAACAAAATCCTGGCAAATAAGATTCAATGCCACATCAAGAAGGTCATATACCATGATTAAATGGGTTTTATTCCAGGTATGCAAGGATGGTTAAACATCCTCAAATCAATAAACATAATACACCATAACAAAAAAGAAAACATAAAAACTTATGATCATATCAATAGATTCAGAGATAACATTTGATAAGGTCCAACACTCATTTATGATAAAAACTCTCAACAAGATGGGAATGAAGGAAATTTTTCTAAATCCAATGGCAAATATTCTTTTTCTTTTTTGATTTTTGGGTCACACCCAGCAGCGCTCAGGGGTTACTTCTGGCTCCATGTTCAGAAATCGCCTCCTGCAGGCACAGGGGACCATATGGGATGCCAGGATTCAAACACCATCCTTCTGCGTGAAAGGCAAACGCCTTACCTCCATGCTATCTCTCCAGCCCCGGCAAATATTCTCAATGGAGATAAATTAAAAGCCTTTCCTCTAAAATCTGGTAGAAGAAAAGGCTGCCCTCTTCCACCACTCCTATTTACCATAGTTATGGAAGTCATTGCCATAGCAATTAGGTAAGAAAAAGATATTAAGGGCAACCAGAAATGAAAAAAAGAAGTCAAGCTGTCATTTTTTTGCAGACAATATACTACTATATTTAAAAAACTTTAAAGGCTATACCAAGAAGCTTTTAGAAACAATAGATAAATATAGCAAAGTAGCAGGCTACAAAATTGACACACAAAAATCAATGGTGTTCTTATACACAAATAATGATTCAGAAGAAATGGACAGTTAAAAAACAATCCCATTCACATTAGTGCCACAGAAACCCAGATACCTTGGTGTCAACTTTACTAAAGTGGTAACAGACATATACCAAAAAAAACCCTACAAAACACCGTTTCAAGAAATAAAAGAGGATAGAAGGCCATGGTGACACATACCCTGTTGATTTGGCAGGATTAACATAATTAAAATTGCAGTTTTTCCCCAAAGCATTGTACAGATTTAATGAAATTCTCTAAGGGTACCCTTAACATTTTTCAAAGAAGTGGATCAAACACACGTGAAATTCATTTGGAACAATAAAACACTCACAAATAGCTAAAACAATCCTTAAGGAAAAGTAGATGGGAGACATCACTTTCCTTAACTTTAAATTGTTTTACAAAGCTATAGTCATTAATACAGCATAGTATCACAATAAAGAGTGAACCTCAGATCAATGGAATAGACTTGAGCATTCAGAGAATGTTCTCTAGACATACAATCAATTAACCTTTGATAAAGAGGCAAGGAACACAAAATGGAGCAAGGGTCCATGGACCTGCTTAACATTTTCTAGGAATTTCCTTGCCCTGAAAAAAAGAACTGTCAGCATGACAAGCCCTTGACAGATCCTTGAAGAATTTCTTTAGAGTAAGATGCTTAGTGAGGGCAGTAAGATTTCCTGGCCTCATGCTTGCCAGACAAGTACTTTGAGCCACTAATTTATCATTGCTGGATGATGTTTCTGTTTTTATTCAACAGTTAAATTATTAAGTGACAATTTTTGCCTTGAAGACTCAGGATCCCAAGAACAGATTTTTGGTTTTTTGTTGGTTTGTTTGTTTCTTTTTACAGTGTCAGTAATCAAACCTAAATTACAACTTCATTCGTTTAAGGTAAGCATTTTGCCCCTAATCTACAGCCTCAACAAGAACAAAGCTTTTTCCCATTGACTTAAAGAATTTAGAGAAGTATGTGTGCATATGTATATTTTAAGTAAATCACTGACTATAGAAGAAACATTAAAAGGGTTTCAGAGAATGGATGTATAATACAAAGGATTGGTACTTGCCTTGCACATGGCTGGCATAGTTTTGAACTCCAGCATCCCATATTGTTTTTATTTCCCATCATCCAAGATTAGCCCATATGAATGTCAGGAGATCCCTCAGAACATAGTGATATACATAGGAGCCCGTTTTCTTAAAATGAATTAAGCAGAAAGATCTTTTGGTAGTACTTTCACACCATATTAGTTTTGAAGTTGTGCCTGAATCATCTTCCAAGTAACTGGAAAATGTGTAACTGAATTATAAAAGTAAAATGGTTGGGCTAAATATGAAAATAATTGTCCAATGTGAGTATCAATGTTGTCTCCCTCTTTGTCTCTTTCTTCCTCCTTATTCTTTATCTCCTTCAGTTTATTATAGTCTTCTGGTTATTTCAGCTTATTATAGTCAGAGTACATCCTTCTGAAATTTGCTTTTGTTTGCTTAGGAATTGACAGGACAAATGGTATTTTAGAACAATAAAACCTAATGTTGAACGTTATTTAATCAGAACATTTCTTGCTCTAGGAGCAGTAAATAATTGTTTCAGAATTTAAAGATATTAATTATGTCATAGGTTCTCTGTCAAAAATCTCAGTGTAATTTGTGCTTTTTGCTCTTTTCAGAGACACTTTTTCAGAAATCTTGGATCAATTCTGGCCTATGCCTTCTTGGGGACTGCTGTTTCCTGCTTTATTATTGGGTAAGTATTGATCAAAAACTACATTAATGCATTTCTTGATTATGTTTTGTTTTTGGCTACATTTGGTTGTGCTCAGGGCTTACTCTGGCTCTGCATTTAGGGACCACTCCTAGGGCCCCATATGGGAGACCACAGTTCAGCCACATAAAAGGCAAGTGCTCTACCTACTGTAATATTTCTCTGAAACTATATCTCAACACTTTTTCCAAAGAAATGAGATCCACACGAACCAAGTCTAGTTATTTTATAGACTTTAGTTTTTGTTTTCAAGATCTACTGAAGCATAAATGGCTATATCACACAACTCGCATTGTAAATTCAAGGTGTACATATCTATTGATGAATTTATGAACTATAAAATTACTACATAGATTTAGCCATTACTTCTATTCCTTAAAAGTTAACATTTTTTGTTTTTAGAATATTTGAGATCTACTCACCATGATGTACATTAAATCCCTAAGCTTGTTTTTTTAAATAACTTTATCTACAATATTTTTTCTCTTTACTTTTTAAGGTATTTTTATTTATACCATTGTGATTTTAAAAGTTATATATGAGTTTTAAAAATACAGGAACAATTTCACTACCAATGTCAACCTCCCTCTATCAACATTCTTAGAGTTTATCCCATGCCACCACTCCCAGCCTGCCTGCCATTATAACAGGCACATTTTTAAGTTTGTTAAATATGGGTTTCCGGGGCCGGAGAGATAGCATGGAGGTAAGGCGTTTGCCTTTCATGCAGGAGGTCATCGGTTCGAATCCCGGCGTCCCATATGGTCCCCCGTGCCTGCCAGGAGCAATTTCTGAGCCTGGAGCCAGGAATAACCCCTGAGCACTGCCGGGTGTGACCCAAAAACCACAAAAAAAAAATATGGGTTTCCTGATTTATTTTTGTTGATTAAATATAATTTTGTCTTTAATGCCACTAATGCACCTGTTACCCCTTAGCATGCATCTCCCATCATTTTATTTGTGTCTTTCTCCTCCTCCAGTCAATTTCTTTCCTGAGAAAATCCCAGAGTTTACAACTTTAGGGTCCTATTTTATCTAAGAGGTTTAACTGATCATGGAACTGACCCATTTCTGTAGTAGGGCTTACAGTTTGGCTTTGGGCTGCAGAAGGGGAAATCTGGCCCTCCTTTTCTAAAAATGTCTCAGAGGTATCAGCCTGGACCAGGTTACTTGGGAATAATCAGTGTCTATTATTTTCTTTTTGAGTTTAGTGGCAGGAGCAGGCTGATTTTATGCTGGGAAGATGGTTGAAGATATAGCTATTATGGTTATTTTTATTTAGCTCCCTGCTCTTGTTTCTCTCTCTCTCCCTCTCTCTCTCTCTCTCTCTCTCTCTCTCTCTCTCTCTCTCTCACACACACACACACACACACACACACACACACACACACACACAAAGTCTTTTACCATTTACCATTTCTGGGAAATGTACTTGAACCAAGATGAAATATTTAACTTGGTGGTCCATCTGGGTTTACATACATTTTGTATAACAATTAGGAAAAATAAGTACTGCTACTGGCCTGCCTATGCAAGGCCTATGCAAAAAGTGAATGACTCACTTTGATGATAAGCACATGGAGGATTTAACACGATGTTTAGAATAGAAGTTTTCACTCTCCAATTTTTGTCCCTATGCAGGTCCTCAATGGTTAAAATAAAGGTTGAGAATTGCTGCTTGAGGATTTTATATCTCTCCTCTCCTTTAAAATAATTTTGATAGAAATTTGATAACTTGGATCTTTATGACCAATCTATTTTTAAAAAATCATTTAATTTTATTCTGTACAGCATTTTTATGTAAAGTGCAATGTGTAGGCATAGTGCAGTGTGTTGGGTTTTGTTGTTTGTAGCTACTTCATTCTTCCCTTCCCTGGCCTTCCCTGTGGTAGTGGAGGTTATGGTAAATGGGAGTCACAAACATTTGGTGCTAGGGTTCACAAATGGCACTGCCCCCAGGATGGCACTCAGTATATGGGGTAGGAACCAAGCCTGTATTTGAGTTCTCCATCTCACATCCGTAAGAAGTCTGTGCCTATGCCCCAATTAATCCATTTTTTCCTATCCAACTTTATATAGTCTATTAATTTCCATTTATTTAATTATTCAGTATCTAAATATTTAAATTATTTAGTTTTGGGGCGTGTTTGAGCCCCATACAGTAGTCATTAGGGATTACTGTTGGCTCAAGTACTTAGAGACAATTCCTGGCAGTGCGCTAGAAGTTTTTTCAGAGTCCAGGATCAGCCTGGGATTAACATCATGCAAATCAAACACTTTACCTCCTATATTCTCTCTCCAGTCCTATCATTTTCATGACTTTAAATGTACTTTCATAAGCTCCTATGATATTTGTACCAATTTATTACACATTATTCAGTAATCTTTATATTTCCTTCTCTAATGCCATCTGCTTAAGATGCTTCACCTTTGTTGCTAATTGAGGTCATACCTGATTATATTGTAAGTAAGGATACTTTTAAAATATATGTCCTGGGGCCAGAGCAATATAGTACAGCACATAGGGTCTTGCATACAGCCAACCTGGGTTCAGTCCCTGGCATCCCATATTGTCTCTTGAGCCCTCCAGGTGTGATTTCTAAGTGTATAATCATAGTAAGCACTGATCACCACTGGGTGTGGCTCAAATCCAAAAAAAGTCCGGAGCACATGGATGTGGTTCAGTTACAAAGTACCTACAGGTGTGAGGTTATAATATTAATATTCACCAATGCCTCTTATGCTTACTGTAGTCACAGTAAAGTTCATGACCTATAGAGCACCAAAACCAAGAATGTATGTGACTTCTGGTAATTTCAAGAACAATCATAAATTAGAAGGGAAGGCAGGTGAATGAAATGTTCAGGTATTTTAGCAAAATGACATTAACTGTGAAACAGTCCACAGTGCCAGAGGCCTAATTACATATATTCCTTGTACATATCCAACCATAGCAGCTGCTTGATGTTTTTGCTAACCGCCTTTAAGCTACAATATTCTAATAACTTGCTTGCTTACTCGATCATTAAATTAGGAGGGTTTTAATATTTTTTCTTACTTCTGACATAGTCTACCTAACCTTCTTTTAGAAATCTCATGTATGGTGTAGTAAAGCTTATGAAGATTGTGGGACAGCTTTCAGATAAATTTTACTACACAGATTGCCTCTTTTTTGGTGCAATTATCTCTGCAACTGATCCAGGTATGTATATTTTGTATTATGTTATTTAAATATTCAAGAGTTTATGATACTCAGTGATTACATTTTGCTGCAGTAGAGAAACTATATTTTTAACATGAAATGATGGGGAAAGAGACCAATGAGTGGTCTCACAGACTTAGATGGCTTTGCTAATACATGCATGAATTCTCCTTTATTATTATTACTATTGATGCTATTATTATTGTTGGCATACATTATAATCAAAACACATAATAAAATTTACATTTATAACCCTTCTTAAATGAACAGTTCAGTAATGTTAAATATTTTGCACTGTGCAACCTGTCTCCTAAACATTTTCACACTTCAGAACTGAAATCATTAAAAGCAAAAACTCCCCAGGCACTTCTCTTCCTTAGAAGCCAATGTTTTATTTTCTATTTACATAAGCTTGCTGCTGAAGATACATCAGCTAAGTAGAGCCACATGGCATTTTCCCTTTTGTATCTTGCTTAACCCATTCAGTAGAATGTCGTCAAGGCTGTTTTGTAGTCTGTATCAGATTTCCTTTATTTTGGTTTTGGGGCCACACCTAACAGTGCTCAAGAATTAAACCTGGCTGTGTTAAATGCAAAAACCAATCCTGGTGGCACTAGGGGGACCATGTGGTATGCTTGTTTGTGTGCAATGCAAGTGCCCTATCCACTGTACTCTTTCTTCAGTCCATCATTCTATGCTTGAATAATATTCCATTATATGTAGATATTATTTTGTTTATTTTTATGTCCACCAGTAGGCACTTGGATTTCATTTTTCTGGATGCCCCTCTTTCTTTTACTTAAAAACATTAGTTCAATCATTATATTTGGATTTAGACTGTAGTCTTTCTCATCTGCTTTTATGGAAGCATTGATCATGAATAATTATGTTTTTTAAGTGTAAATGTGTTTTGGTTCCTGTAGTCAATATAATATAACTCGTAAACCAGTTTGGTGCAATATTTCTGCATGACTGTACATCACTGTGGTATGATTTTTTATTCATAATTATATTACCTTGTATTTTCCCCAAGTGTTAGTTGAGCAAGTTCTTAAAGTAGAGTTACTATATCCCTCCTTCTTTGCAGCTTAAAAGTAAATGGGTTCTTTTCTCTAAAAGAGAACCCATAATTAAATCTGTTCAGATGAATAAGTTACAGCTATTCCTTTCATTAAGTCAACTATTAAGAGTACATACTAGGTGGGGCTGAAGCCATAGTACAGTGCATATGGCAATTGCCTTGCATATAGTCAATTTGTTTTGCTCCCTGGTGGTCCCATATGGTCCCCCTGTATACCACCAGTAGCAATTCCTGAGTGCAGATAGGAGTAAGCCTGAGAACTGCCAGGTGTGAATAAAAAAGAAGAGTATATACTAGGGAAATAATTTATGGAGAAAGAACAAGTCCTATTATACAAGTAAAGATAAAAGGTCTTCTCAATGTCTATGATACCCCCATTTCTTCTGCTTTTCTTGGGAAGCATACCCAGCTACACTCAGGAGTGACTCCTGGCTCTGTGCAAATCAGTCTCCTGCCTGGTTATTCGCCTCCTATACCATTTACATTTCTTTTTTAACCTTTTTATATCTTTATTTAAACACCTTGATTACAAATATGATTATAGTTGGGTTTCAGTCATGTAAAGAACACCCCCCTTCACCAGTGCAACAATCCCATCACCAATGTCCTAAATCTCCCTCCTTCCCACACCCACTCCCTGCCTGCACTTGAGATAGGCTTTCTACTTCCCTTATTCATTCACATTGTTATGATAGTTCTCAATGTAATTATTTTTCTAACTGCACTCATCACTCTTTGTGGTGAGCTTCATGTTGTGAGCTGGACCTTCCAAACTTCCTCTCTTTTGTCTCCGAGAATTATTGTAAAAATGTCTTTTATTTTTCTTAAAACCCATAGCTGAGTGAGACTATTCTGTGTCTATCTGTCTCCCTCTGACTTATTTCACTCAGCATAATAGAATCCATGTATAGGAAAATTTCATGACTTCATCTCACTTGATGGCTGCATAATATTCCATTGTGTATATGTACCACAGTTTCTTTAGCTATTCATCTGTTGAAGGGCATCTTGGTTGTTTCCAGAGTCTGGGTATTGTAAATAGTACTGCAATAAATATAGGTGTGAGGAAGGGAATTTTGTATTGTATTTTTGTGTTCCTAGGGTATATCGCTAGGAGTGGTATAGCTGGTTCATATTGGAGCTCAATTTCCAGTTTTTGGAGGAATCTCCATATCACTTTCCATAAAGGTTGGACTAGACGGCATTCCCATCAACAGTGAATAAGAGTTCCTTTCTCTACACATCCTTGACCGCACTGCTTGTTCTGACTTTTTGTGTATGCCAATCTCTGTGGTGTGAGATGGTACCTAATAGTTGTTTTGATTTGCATCTCCCTCTTGAGTCAAATCAATTTTGTTTACAACAATACTTGCTGCTTTGTACTGAATATTTTCAAGATGCCCAGTACTCTTTAGTACAGATCCACCTATGGGATATTTTGGGTTTGATTCCAAAACCACAACAATAAGGGAACATTAAAAGGCACATGAGGTTTTTTTTTTAATATTTTATGAGTTTTTTGAGGTTTCTTTTTTGAGTTTTCACTGTATATAAAAGTGATTTCCTTGGGGGCCAGAGCAATAGCTCAGTGGTAGGGCATTTGCCTTGCATGCTGTTGACCGGGATGGAACCGGGTTCTATTTCAGGCATCCCATATGGTCCCTCAATCCTGCCAGGTGCGACTTCTGAGCACAGAGCCAGGAGTGCTGTTGGGTTTGGCCCAAAAACAACAACATCAACAGATTTTTTCCATATACTGTGAACTATTAAGTATATGTCAGCATTGTTTAAAAAATAATGTATTGACATAAATTTAAAATATTTTATTGTTGGATGCAGAGTGAATAGAGAGTGCATTTGCTTTACACACAATTTAATCTGGTTCAATTCCTAGTATTCCATATAAGCCTCTGAGCTTACCAGTAGTCCTATACATAGATCCAGTAGGAGTAAGCCCTGAACACCACTGCATGACACTAAAACCAAAGTAGATAATAAAATAAAATAATTCAAAAAATGCATCATCTTAGCTTTCTGTGAGACATAATATTTTTGTTTGTTTTTCCTAAGAAATTTTCCTTGCTCTGTGACCAAGTGCCTCCTGGTGCATTATGGGACTATACTGCTTTTTACATATGTGGATCAGTTCTATTTGGCCAGTTAATTGTCACATAGCAGTTTCTGTTCAACTGGGAGTAGCAGTTGTGACTTTGCCTCTGATTTCTGGAGCAACCTGATAGCTGATTTCCACTCCCCACTCACACAGTCTTTCATCACCATCCATCACAGTCATATTCCTCATCTTGCTTGGGCATAGGCTTACTTTTAAATATCGTGGAAAAGTTTGTATCTCTTTTATAATGTAACGGGCAGGGAGAATGGGAAGTTAAAATTCAGGCCATTCAAATGAGACCAGTGCTTTATTGTTGTTAATAGGAGCAAACTAGCTTTTGGTCACAGATAAATGAGTGAATTGGATTTGCTGTAATATTTTAACTGTTGTTTTTGGAAAAGTGTTTAAAATTGAGAAGGACTTTAGGAAATCAGGAAGTCCAATGCCTCACTTTGCTAAATCTTTTGGACTAAGTTGAACTGTACTGAATTCTATGTGTGTGTGTGCCACGAACACGCATACACATACATAGTGCTCTAAATTATTATATCAGTAAGTGGTTATGTTAAATGACTTCAGATTACCTCACTAGATTTGTTCACTGCTTTTCTTCATCCTCTTCTCAGCACCAGAAAAGTGCCAATGACATAAATGATTTGGAAATATTAGAGGTTCCTTTGCGTGTTTAGTCTCATGGAAGAGTTTTCCTCAACATCCATTATGGTCACTCTAAGCCCCATCATGAGTGATTCCTTATTGCAGAGCCAGGAGTAAGTCCTGAGTACCACTTAGTGTGACCCATAAACAAACAAACAAATGAATAGAAGTTGTGTAGTTAAAGCAGATGAGGGAAAAGGGAGCTTATTACTGTTTATTTTGATTATCAGGGAATTCAAAAATTCCCACAAACATTCACATTTAAATTGAAGGGCCCATACTAGGAGTAAAAATCTTTGTGTGGGGTGGGTAGAGAGATATCTCAGTGGGCTGAGCACATGCTTTTCATTCAGGAGTTCTAGGTTCTATCCCCATCATTGCATGGTACACAGAGCTCTTACAGGAGCAACAACTGAATACTAAACAGAGAATAGTTTCAAAGTGCCACTGTTGTGTCCCAAAAGCAAAAACTCAAATAGAATAAGAACTTTTTGCGCAATATGTTAACAGTTAAAACTAGGAAGAGGTTTTATATAATGCAATTTATGGGTAAGTACAAGGCTGGTAGAGGAGGTTCTAGGCTAGAATGACCGAAAACTTTAAGAATAGACAAGATCCCAGACGTAGAACTGAAACAAGCCCCTGCAACAACACCAGGAACTAAGCTCCATTGGTAGATATACTTGTGCCAGTGTTAATATGACAACGAGGTCAGCGAGGAAATGACAACTTGACCTAAGACCAGGAGGTCCTATCACATCACCTAACACTAAGTGGAAACCAGAAGATGTATTGTCCTTTGAACTATGAAAACTAAGAGTGCTAACTACAGAAAACTGACTTTGACAATGGTGACTGGGCAGAACGTATCTTGTGACCATTAAGGAAAACCCTACCCTAGGGTATAGCCCAGGTCTCTTGCAAAAATCAAGATTTCTTAGTACAGAGGTCCAATTCTGACAACAGAGACTGAGCAGAACCTTTGGAACTATAATTTCCTAGACTTTGGCTTAGGGAATGAGCAAAAACATGGAACATAATGATACAGAAAACTGAACACACCAACAATGTTGGAACAGAACCTCTAGAACCTTAAAGACTCTATCCTAGGCCTTGTCCTAGGACCTGCGCAAATACCAAGATTGCTTGCTACAGTGGCCTTATTTTCTCAATCACAACCGAGAAGAAAGGTTCCTGACACCAAACACACACATACACACACACACACACACACACACACACACACACACACAAAGAAAAGAAAAGAAAAGAAAAGAAAAGAAAGGAAAGGAAAAGAAAAGAAAAGAAAAGAAAAGAAAAGAAAAGAAAAGAAAAGAAAAAAACCTGGAATATGGCAATGAAAAGGTATGGAGCCACTGGTTGTTCCCATGACAATATGCTTCAAGAGTGGAGAAACCCTGAATCTCTTAGGCCACGGGAATTTCCTTCCTTCGCCAATACTTACTGTGCCTATACAAAAAAAAAAAAAAAAAAGAGGTGGGGTAACACCAAGCCCTGCCACTGCACCACTTTTTCTGGTTTTGTTTTGTTTTATTTTTTTTTAATTTTTTCTCTTTATTTGAATATCTTGATTACATAAATGATTGTGATTAGGTTTCAGTCATGTAAAGAACACCCCCCTTCACCAGTGCAACATTCCCACCAAAAATGTCCCAAATCACCCTCCATCCCACCCCACCCCACCTGTACTCCAGACAGGCTTTCCAGTTCCCTCATTCCTTCACTTGATTATGGTAATCCCCTGTGTAGTTATTTCTATAGCTGTACTCACCACTCTTTGTGGTGAGCTTCATGGAGTGAGCTGGTGTTCCAGCCCTCCTCTCATTGTCTCTGAGAATTGTTACAAAAATGACTTTTATTTTTTGTAAAACCCATAGATGAGTGAGACTATTCTGCGTCTCTCTCTCTCCCCCCTTCTGACTTATTTCACTCAGCATGATAGATTCCATGTACATCCATGTATAGGAAAATTTCATGACTTCATCTCTCCTGACGGCTGCATAATATTCCATTGTGTATATGTACCACAGATTCTTTAGCCATTCGTCTGTTGAAAGGCATCTTGGTTGTTTCCAGAGCCTGGCTATTGTGAATAGTGTTGCAATAAATATAGGTGTGAGGAAGGGGTTTTTGTATTGTATTCTTGTGTTCCTAGGGTATATCCCTAGGAGTGGAATAGCTGGGTCGAATGGGAGCTCAATTTCCAGATTTTGAAGGAACCTCCATATCGCTTTCCATAGAGGCTGTAATAGACGGCATTCCCACCAGCAGTGGATAAGAGTTCCTTTCTCTCCACATCCCCGCCAGCAGTGATTGTTCTCATTCTTTGTGATGTGCGCCAATCTCTGTGGTGTGAGGTGGCATCTCATTGTTGTTTTGATTTGCATCTCCCTGATGATTAGTGACGAGGAGCATTTTTTCATGTGTCCTTTGGCCATTTGTATTTCTTTTTTATCAAAGTGTCTGTTCATTTCTTCTCCCCATTTTTTGATGGGATTAGATGGTTTTTTCTTGTAAAGTTCTGTCAGTGCCCTGTATATTTTGGATATTAGCCCCTTATCTGAAGGATGTTGGGTGAATAGTTTCTCCCACTCAGTGGGTGACTGTTGTATCCTGGGCACTATTTCTTTTGCGGTGCAGAAGCTTCTCAGTTTAATGTATTCCCATCTGTTAATCTCTGCTTCTACTTGTTTGGAAAGTGCAGTTTCCTCCTTGAAGATACCTTTAGTCTCAATGTCATGGAGTGTTTTACTGATGTGTTGTTCTATATACCTTATGGTATCCGGTCTGATATCAAGGTCTTTAATTCATTTGGATTTTACCTTCATACATGATGTTAACTGGGGGGGTCTATGTTTGCTTTTTTGCAAGTGGCTAACCAATTCTGCCAACACCACTTAAGATTTCTTGCTCCTTTGTCAAAAATTAGGTAATTGTATGCCTGGGGAATGTTCTCTGAGAACTCAAGCCTATTCCACTGATCTGAGGGTCTGTCCTTATTCCAATACTATGCTGTTTTGATAACTATTGCTTTGTAGTACAGTTTAAAGTTGGGGAAAGTAATTCCTCCCATATTCTTTTTCCCAATGATTGCTTTAGCTATTCGAGGGTGTTTATTGTTCCAGATGAATTTCGAAAGTGCCTGATCCACTTCTTTGAAGAATGTCATGGGTATTTTTAAGGGGATCGCATTAAATCTGTATAATGCTTTGGGGAGTATTGCCATTTTAATGATGTTAATCCTGCCTAACCATGAGCAGGGTAAATGTTTCCATTTCCTTGTGTCCTCTCTTATTTCTTGGAGCAGGGCTTTATAGTTTTCTTTGTATAGGTCCTTCACGTCTTTGGTCAAGTTGACTCCAAGATATTTGAGTTTGTTTGGCACTATTGTGGATGAGATTGCCTTCCTGACTTCCATCTCTTCCATATTATTATTGGTGTATAAAAAGGACATTGATTTCTGTAGGTTGATTTTGTAGCCTGCCACCTTGCTATATGAATCTATTGTTTCTAGAAGCTTTTTAGTAGAGTCTTTAGGATTTTCTGAGTATCATGTAATCTGCAAACAATGAGAGCTTGACTTCTTCCTTTCCTATCTGGATTCCCTTGATATCTTTTTCTTGCCTGGTCGCTATAGCAAGAACTTCCAGTACTATGTTAAAGAGGAGTGGTGAGAGCGGACAGCCTTGTCTTGTACCACAATTTAGAAGAAAGGCTTTTAGTTTTTCTTCATTGAGGATAATATTTGCCATTGGCTTGTAGTAGATGGCTTCAACTAGATTGAGAAAGGTTCCTTCCATTCCCATCTTGCTGAGAGTTTTGATCAAGAATGGGTGTTGGACTTTATCAAATGCTTTCTCTGCATCTATTGATATGATCATGTGATTTTTATTTTTCTTGTTATTGATGTTGTGTATGATGTTAATAGATTTACGGATGTTAAACCATCCTTGCATTCCTGGGATGAAACCTACTTGGTCGTAGTGTATGATCTTCTTGATGATGCATTGGATCCTATTTGCCAGGATTTTGTTGAAGATCTTTGCATCAGCATTCATCAGGGATATTGGTCTGTAATTTTCTTTTTTGGCAGCATCTCTGTATGGTTTTGGTATCAAGGTGATGTTGGCTTCATAAAAGCTGTTTGTGAGTGTTCCCGTTTTTTCGATTTCATGGAAGAGCTTGGCTAGGATTGGTAGTAGCTCCTCTTGAAAGATTTGAAAAAATTCATTAGGAAAACCATCTGGGCCTGGGCTTTTCTTTTTGGGCAGATGTTTGATTACAGTTTCAATTTTCTCAGTAGTGATGAGGGTGTTTAGATATGCTACATCCTCCTTACTTAAATGTGGAAGGTTATAAGTGTCCAAGAATTTTTCCATTTCTTCTAGGTTTGTGATTTGTAGCATAAAGTTTCTCAAAGTAGTCTCTGATTATCCTTTGGATCTCTGCAATTTCTATCGTGATCTCCCCCTTTTCATTTCTAATATGGGTTATCAGATTTCTCTCTCTCTCTCTCTCCTTCTTTGTGAGTTTTGCCAATGGTCTATCAATCTTGTTTATTTTTTTCAAAAAACCAGCTTCTGCTTTCGTTGATCTTTCAGATTGCTTTTTGGTTTTCCACTTCATTGAGTTCTGCTTTCAGCTTTGTTATTTCCTTCTGTCTCCATATTTTTGGTTCCTTTTGTTGGTAATTTTCTAATTTTTTAAGCTGCGCCATTAAGTTATTCAGGTATGCTCCTTCTTCCTTCCTGATGTGTGCTTGTAGAGCTATAAATTTTCCTCTCAGGACTGCTTTTGCTGTGCCCCATAGATTCTGGCAGTTTGTGTCTTCATTATCATTTGTTTCCAGGAAAGTTTTGATTTCATCTTGGACCCACTGGTTATTCAGTAGCAGGGTGTTTAATTTCCAAATGTTAAAGGTTTTCTTCTGTGTGGCTTTGTAGTTCACATCTAATTTCAGAGCCTTGTGGTCAGCAAAGGTAGCCTGCAAGATTTCTATCCTCTTGATTTTATGGAGGTATGTTTTATGTGTCAGCATGTAGTCTATGCTGGAGAATGACCCATGTACATTGGAAAATAATGTGTATCCAGGTTTTTTGGAATGGAGTGTCCTGTATATATCTACTAGTCCTCTTTCTTCCATAACTCTTTTCAGGGCTAGTATGTTTTTTTTGGGTTTCATTCTGGTTCACCTATCAAGTGTTGATAGGGCTGTGTTGAAGTCTCCCACAATGATGAATGTCTAAAGAAGAAAATGATTTCTTTTTTCAGATTTGTCAGTAATTGTATTAGATAATTTGCTGTTCTCTCATTGGGTGCATATATGTGTAGTAGTCTTAATTCTTCCTGTTGCACATATCTCTTGATTAGGAGATAGTGTCCATCTTTGTCCCTTACCACTTTTCTGAGTATAAAGTTGGTGTCATCAGATATTAATATGGCCACCCCAGCTTTTTTGAGGGTGTTGTTTGCTTGGATAATTTTCTTCCAACCTTTGATTTTGAGTCTATGTTTGTTCTGACTATTCAGATGTGTTTCTTGTAGGCAGCAGAAGGTTGGATTCATCTTTTTGACCCATTTTGCCACTCTGTGTCTTTTAATTGGTGAATTTAGTCCATTGCCATTGAGGGAGATGATTGTTATAGGATTTAATGTCATCTTTGTAGATAAGTTCGCTGTGTTTGTTGGTCTCTCTTGTCTTAGAGTAGACCTGTCAGTTTTTCCTTTAATGCTGGTTTATCATCTGTGAAGTTTCTGAGCTGTTGTTTATCCATGAAGCTGTGTATTCTTTCTCCAAACCTGAACGTGAGTTGGGCTGGGTGCGGTATTCTTGGTGAGGCATTCATTTCATTCAGTCTTGTCACAATATCCCACCACTGTCTTCTGGCCTTGAGAGTTTCTTGTGACATGTCTGCTGTAAGTCTTAGGGATGCTCCTTTGAATGTAATTTCCCTTTTTGATCTTGCTGCTTTCAGTATTCTATCCCTATCTATGGGATTTGTCATTGTAACGAGGATATGTCTTGGGGTGTTTTTCTTTGGGTCTCTTTTAGCTGGTATTCTTCGGGCATGCAGGATTTGATTGCATGTAGTCTTTAACTCTGGGAGTGTCTTTTTGATGATGTCTTTGACAGTTGATTCTTCTTGGAGATCTCCTTCCTGGGTTTCTGGGACCCCAATGATTCTTATGTTGTTTCTGTTGAGTTTATCAAAGACTTCTATTTTCATCTGTTCGCATGCCTTGAGTACTTTTTCCATTGCCTGTTCGTTTGTCTTAAGGTTCTTTTCCAATTTCTTCTGTTGTGTTGGGCTTTTCTGCATCTCATCTTCCAGTACTCTGATTCTCTCCTCAGCTGCTGATATTCTGTTGGCGAGGCCATCCATTGTGGTTTTCAGTTGAGCAACCATATTTTTTCAGATCTGTTATTTCAGTTTGGAGTTTTCTGATTTCTGTCTTTGTGTTTTCAGATCGATCTATGCTCTTTTTGAGTTCTACGAACATATTCCATATTTCTATTCTAAACTCCTTATCTGAAAGGTTCATCAGGTGGTTGGAATTTATTAGGTCAACCGAGCTTTCGTCTTCATTTTCTATGGATGGTGTGTGCCTGTGAGGTTTCCCCATTGTCATGCTTGTAGTGTGGTTTTTCCTGCGTGTTGTGGTGGGGTTCATTGATTAGAAAGAGTGCCCGGCTGCGAAGCGAAGGGAAGTGGCTGAGGTCTTCTGCTGCCTCTAGGTGATAGTCCTCAGAGTGAACAAAGGCACAGCAGGGCAGAGCGAACCCGCAGCCCCAGAATGTAGGCACTCACCAGCTTCAAAATGCAGGTTTTTGAGGGTGCGCTCCTTAGGCCTCTGAGGAAACCTTTGGGGATTCAGAAGCACAGTTTCAGGCAGACAGAGATAGGAGTTTCTCCTGAAGTCCTCAGTGTGAACAAAGGCACAGCAGGGCAGAGCGATCCCGCAGCCCCAGAATGTAGGCACTCACCAGCTTCAAAATGCAGTTTTTTTGGGGGTGCGCTCCCTAGGCCCCTGAGGAAACCTTCGAGGATTCAGAAGCACAGGTTCAGGCTGACAGAGATAGGAGTTTCCTGAAGTCCTCAGAGTCGTTTTATTTTTTTTAATATTATTTCCCTTCTCTGTTTTCTTCCACTGTTTTCTTTCTTTTTCACTTTTTTGGATATTATTCAGTGATTTTTAAAATCTTTTTTAGTAGTTGATACCAAATTATTTCTTCTCTTTTCCTTAACCTTTTTATCTCCAACAGAATAGCATAACTTGAATCATTCAGCTTCATAAATTGAGGGCGAAAAGAATGGTACCAGGACCAGTCATATGAACATGTAGTGTAAATAAAAAATGACAAGACTGGAACACCAAACAGAATAGATACCCAACCTATAACAAGCTGTAAGGTGGAGACCAGTTGCACTAGGATTCTGGGGGGGGGGGGTAAAGGAGGGATATGTGGGAGACATGCTGGGAACAGGACTGGAGGGAGGACAGCATTGGTGGTGGGAAAGCCCTTCACTCATTGTCACTGTGTACTGTAAATAATTCTGTGTAATGAACTTCAGTCACAATAAAAAAAAAAGAATAGATTAGTGAAGGTCCACCTGGAAGGCTAGAGGTGCTCTCTAAAATGAACTGGTAGGGACAAGGACTTTGTTGTCAGGGAATTAAAGGAGAAAGAAAGCTGATACTAATGGAGAATGAAACCAAAGGATGTGAATCTTCTAAAATATTGGAAAGGTGGCAACTCCTAGTAGCCATAGTTTTAGTACTTTAATATAAAACCAGAAGGGGGAGTCCTAGAGTCATGAAAAAAGAAAGGTAATTTGGACCTTCTACCTAACTCTGCATCTCATTTAACTGGGACTTTTGTGGCAGGAAATGTGCACTGATGAAGGGTGTTGTACATTGTATGACTGAAATTAAAACATGAACAATTTTGTAATTGTGGGGAAAAGTGAGATCATACACACAAATAAACTGAGAAGCCAGAGAGATAGTACAGCATGTAATGTACTTGCATTGAACACAGCAAACCTAGGTTCATTCCCTGGCATGAATGAGTATCACCAGGAGTAATCCCCGGGTTCAGAGTCAGGACACCACCAGGTATGGCCCCAATACCAAAATAACCCTCCAAATATGGTGATAGAACTTCACACAAACCTATTGTAAGAAAAGTTGAGTATAACTGCTGAAAAATAAAGTTAAGATAAAAAAAAGTGAAAAAATAGATCCTAAAGCAGATAAAAGTTTATTAATATTGGGCCTGGAGAGATAGCACAGCGGCGTTTGCCTTGCAAGCAGCCGATCCAGGACCAAAGGTGGTTGGTTCGAATCCCGGTGTCCCATATGGTCCCCCGTGCCTGCCAGGAGCTATTTCTGAGCAGACAGCCAGGAGTAACCCCTGAGCACTGCTGGGTGTGGCCCAGAAACCAAAAAAAAAGTTTATTAATATTATAGAAGTGAAAGCAAATTAGGAAAATGATAGGTATTATAAAAGATTGTCCCCTATTTAGATTGAAAAAAAATTAAGAAATGAAAGAACCAAATAATAGAATAAAAGAAAATGTAGGAAGAGAAGGTGACATAGGTAGAGCCAAAGATCTGAAAAATTTAAATGTATAAACTTAAAATGGATAAAACCATAGAAAGTGTCAGGGACAAAATACTTTCGGCGGGTTAATTATGGGGTGGGCTGAAGAAATAGTAGAGTGGATAAAGTACATACTTTGCATGTGGCTGAACCTAGTTTGATCCTAACCATGCTCTGAGAACCATTAAGAATGATTCCTTGTGCACAGAACCAGGAGTAAATCCTGAGAACTGCTCGGTATGACCCCCAAACTGAAAGAAATAAAAATTAAATGATGAGGAAATGCTAAGAAATATTTCCAAAAGTAACTCTAAGCTAAGTGTTTTGGATAGTGTTCTCATTTTGTCAGTAATGCTTCAGGCTGCAAATAACAGAGAAGGTTGGCTAGTAAATGTTTAAACAGGAAGCTGTGTATCTTTATTGATGGTCCTGTTTTGGTATCATATCTGCCACTCTAATATGGCTTCTGGGTGCACAGGTACACAGGTTTTTTCCCCTGCAATACCTTTCATTTCAGCCAGACATTAGTTTTCCTTGGAGGGGCAAGATGATTATGCTTTGTCTAGTCTCTCTATTCTCTTACAGGCAGGAAGAGATTGCACTCATTATTAGGAAGGCTAGGAAAAAGAGGTTTAAATTTGTAAAAATCTGTTGATAGAAAGTAAATAAAATAGAATATAGTTGGTTATGGGTGCTGAGAGAGAGTCCTGGTGCATGCATGTATATTTCTAACAGTCTGGTTATTAACTGGGAGATTTCTTGTACCCCCAAGGAGATATTTGAAGAGAAATATATGGCACTACTAGCTTCTGATGTAGAAGTTAGAACTGTTGGCAGTGATTCTCCAATATGGTTCAGCAGCCCACAGCAATTACCTGGCTTCAAATGCTAATAGATTCCCAAATGAGAAAGTCATTAACCCTTTAAGGGGTCTGTGTTGTCAAAGTTGATTTAATACTAGAAGTAATTCAGGATCTATCTTTTTCATTTTTGTTTTCTTACAAGGATATGGTGAGTAGAGTTGTTTAGAAGCTCTTTAACTTAGTGATGACTACTAATCAGATATGGAAATGTATGAGAACCTGTCATTAATCTTACATTAGTCATAATTTAATTCCAAGATTTAAGAGATCTGAACTTATCATTGAATACTTCTCACTAAAAATTATTGTTTCTGAAAAATATTATATTTTTCACTAGAATATGTTTATTTATTGGGTTTATTATTTATTTTAATTGACTATTTAAGCTTTTCCTACATAGTACAATACAGTAAATATTGATAGCTGTAAATCACAAGACTGAGGCTCTTTGGAGACTTCAGTCATTTTTTACTGTAAAGGGGTACTGAAACTAAAAAAGTAAGAACTGGTGTAAAAAGCCTAAGTAATAAAAAGACTATGAAAATCTAGTTATGTGTAGGCTCCCTAAGTAAAGACACTTAATAATTTCACAAGTGTTCCTTCTGTTTTCTTTTGTTTTTGGTTTGAAAATCACACCTAGGGCCTCACCAATGCAAGGCATGTACTTTGCCATTGAGTCATATCCACACCCTGTCCCCAATCCTTTTTAAAATTGTATTAAGCACGATGATTTACAAAGATGGATTTTAGGGGCCGGCGAGGTGGCGCTAGAGGTAAGGTGTCTGCCTTGCAAGCGCTAGCCAAGGAAAGGACCATGGTTCGATACCCAGGCGTCCCATATGGTCTCCCCAAGCCAGGGGCAATTTCTGAGCGGGTAGCCAGGAGTAACCCCTGAGCATCTAACGGGTGTGGCCCGAAAAACCAAAAAAAAAAAAAAAAAAACAAAGATGGATTTTATATCTACTATATTCTAGCATCAGTATCATCACGAGTGTCTTCTACCCTTCTCCAGGGTTCCCAGGTTCTCTCTTACCTCACTCCCTCATTCCCAGCCTGGCACTTTGACAGGCACATTTTTTTAATATGTACTGTGCCCCTTTTACTGCTGTTCTTTTTTTTTAGCATTATTATTATTATTATTATTATTATTATTATTATTTAAACACCTTGATTACATACATGATTGTGTTTGGGTTTCAGTCATATAAAGAACACCACCCATCACCAGTGCAACATTCCCATCACCAATGTCCCAAGTCTCCCTCCTCCCCACCCGACCCCCGCCTGACAGGCACATTTTGTATTGCATTGTTTTCTTTTGTTTTAATCACTCCCAGTGGCATTCAGAGCTTACTCCTGGCTCTGAGGCCAGGAATCATTTTTAGCAGGGGCTCCAAAGACCATATGAGGTGCTTTAGAACTCTTGTTGGCTGATATTGCTTTAACCCCTGACAGGCACAATTTTACATTTGATTGCTGAAGTTTGGATCTCTTGTTTTCAGTATTGATGACTGTATGGTTTAGATATTTAGCTAAACTTCTTATACACTATTGATGATCTTGGATTTCCTTAACTCCTGCTCTCTGTTGCCTCCCATATTTTTCATCTCTTGATATTTTTTGCCTGTTTTACTTCTCCCTAATACTTTGAAGCCAACAGTGATCTAGGCATGCCCCCTTCTAACATTTCATTCCCATGTTCCAATATTTTATATACCACATAGAAAATTATCATTTACTTATTTTTCTTCTGGCTCATTAAAAATCAAGGTTATATAAATGTTCATAGTTAGATTTCGATCATAGAATGCATATCACAACTTGGCTTCCTGATCTCCTGCTTGAGGCTGCTGCAGAGGAAGACCCCAGCGAACTTAATCCAATCAAGGTAGCTGTACCCATCCACAAAGGGTGGTGCCAGAGGAGTGCAGCTAACTGCTCAGTGTCATGGCCACACTCATCTTCTAGCCAATGAACTCCATTATGCATAGAGAGAACCACATCACAAACAAGATAATAGTGAAACAAAGCAGGCCAACTCCATACATAAAGAATGAAGATGGAATCTCTAATGACCTGAGAAGAGCCAATCACCTAATTACCCTGTAGGATTAGGAGTTTAGAGAAGAAATATAAAGGATGTTTCTAGAACTTAAAGAAAGCATAGAGATGTACAGAACACAAATAAGGGTCAAGAGGATATAAAGATAAAAATCAGAAAACTCAAAGCTGAAAGAACAGGTCTGAAAACCTCAGAGACTGAAACTGCAATGAAAAGCCTCTCCAAGCAGAGTAACAACAGCTGAGGGCAGAAAAGGGAGCTGAAAGATGAGATGTATAACAACTCCACACAACAGAAGAGATTGGAAAAAGTCTTAAAGCAAATGATAAGACAGTGGAAAAATACTCAAAGAATGTGAACAAATGAAAATAAAAGTTTTTGATAAACTCAACAGAAGCAACATAAGAATCATTGGGGTCCCAGAGACACAGGAAGAAAATCCTTAGGAAGAATCAATAGTAAAGAGCATCAATGCAGAGAAATTCCCAGAGCTAAATACTGCATGCAACCAAATGCTGCATGCCCAAAGAGTACCAGCTAAAAGAGACCCAAAGTAAAATAACCCAAAACACATCCTAGTCACAATGATGAATCCAACAGTTATGGATAGAATACTGAAAGAAGCAAGATCAAAAAGGGAAATTACATTCAAAGGCGCATCCTTGAGATTTAAAGTAGACCTGTCACAAGAAACCCTCAAAACTAGAAGGCAGTGGTGGGACATAGTGAAAAAAAAAAACTCAATGAAATGAATGCTTCACTTCTGGCATCTAGCCAGACTCACTTTTAGATCTAAAGGAAGTATATATAGCTTCACAGATAAACAACAACTCAGAACGCAAATAAACAAAACTCAGAAACTTTACAGATTCAAACCAGCTTAAAAGAAAATCTGAAATGTCTACTTTAAGACAGGAAACACCAACAGACACACAAAACTTATACACAAAGATGACACTAAACCCCATTACAGTTCTCTCTCAATGTCAATGGACTAAATGCTCCAGTTAAGAGACACAGAGTGGCAAAGTGGATCAAAAACTGAATCCAACATTCTGCTGCCTACAAGAAACACGTCTGAATAGTCAGAACAAAGATAGACTCAAAATCAAAGGTTGGAGGAAAATCATCCAAGCAAACAACTCCCTTAAAAAGGCTGGAGTGTTGGACCCTAGTGATAGTGCAGGAGTAGGGCATTTGCCTTGCATGTGGCCGATCCAGTATGGACCTCGGTTCAATCCCCGGTGTCCTATATGGTCCCCCAAACCAGGAGAGATTTTTGAGCACATAGACAGGAGTAACCCCTGAGCATCACTGGGTGTGGTTCAAAAACCAAAAAAAGAAAAAAGTCTGTAGTGGTGGCTATGTTAGTATGTGATGACATAAACTTTAGACTCAGAAAAGCTATAAGGGACAAAGATGGACATTTTGTACTAATCAAGAGATATGTACAACAGGAAGAAATTACACTCCTAAACATATACACACCCAATGTGGGACTAGCAAAATATTTAATACAATTGTTAAAAATCTGAAAGAAGACATCAATGGCAATACAATCCTAGTAGGAAATCTCAACACTGCCCTGCCACCCCTTGATAGGTCAATTAGTTTGAAACCCAACAAGAATATACTAGATCTGAAAAGATAAATTGAAGAAAGTGGACTAGTATATATATTGGACTAGCTGGCACTCCTTCCCCAGAAAACAGGATACACATTCTTTTCCAATACACATAGGTCATGCTCTAAGAGAGACCACATGCTGGCCCATAAAAATATCTCCATAAAATCAAGATGATAGAAATTTTAAAGACAACCTTCTCAGATCACAGTGCATTGAAATTAGAAGTGAACTACAAAGGGACACAAAAGAAAAACTTCAACACCTGAAAATTAAACAACTCACCACTGAACAACCAGTGGATGAGGGATGAAATCAAAGAGAAAATCAAAACATTCCTGTAAATAAATGCCAATGAAGACACAAATTACCAGAATTTATGGGACACAGCAAAAGCAGTACTAAGAGGAAATGTTACTGCTTTGCAAGCACACATCAGAAAGTAATAAAAGGCCTACAATATAAAAAGCTTAATGACACAGCTTATAAAATTAGAAAATGATCAACAAAAAGGAATCAAAAATTGGTAGACAGATGGAAATAACAAAGCTTACAGCAGAAATCAATGAAATGGAAATCAATAAAACAATCCAAAAGATCAATGAAATCAAAAGTTGGTTTTTTGAAAAAATAAATAAGGTTGATAAACCACTAGCAAGACTCACAAAGAAACAGAGAGAGAGAAACTTAATAAACCAGATGATAAATGAAAAGGGGGAAATCACTGCAGATACTGCAGAGATTCAAAGGGTAATCAGAGACTACTTTGAGAAACTCCATGCCACAAAACATGAGCATATGGAAGAAATGGATACATTCTTGGACTCATAATATTCCACAGTTAAACCAGGATGATTTACCATATCTAAAAAGACCCATCACTATGAGGAAATTAAAATGGTAATCAAAAGTCTTCCCAAAAATAAAAGCCCAGGCCTTGATGGATTCCATAATGAATTCTTTCAAACATTTCAAGAGGAACTATTACCAAACCTTTTCAGGCTCCTTCTTTAAACTGAAAAATCAGAAGTACTCCCAAATAGTTTTTATGAAGCTAACATTACCTTGATATCAAAACCAGATAGATGCTGCAAAAAAGGAAAACTACAGACTAATATCTCTAATAAACACAGATGCAACGATCCTCAACAAAATTCTCACAAATAGGATCCAATGCCTCATCAAGAATGACATACACCATGTCCAAGTATGTTTCATTCTAAGAATGCAAGGATAGTTTAACATATGTAAATAATCAGCATAATACACAATATTAACTAAAAGAAAAATAAAAACCATATGTTCATATCAATAGATGCAGTGAAGCATTTGATAAAGTTCAACACCCATATTTGATAAAAACTCTCATCAAGATAGGACTGGAAGGAACTTTTCTCAATATAGTCAAGGCCACTACTACAAGCCAATGACAAATATATTCTCAATGGAGATAAACTAAAAGCCTTTCCTATAAAATCTGGTACAAGGTAAGGCTCCCTCTTTCACCACTCCTATTCAACATAGTGCTGGAATTTCTTGCTATAGCGATTAGGCAAGAAAAAAATATCAAGGGCATCCAGTTAAAAAAGGAAGAAATCAAGCCCTCACTGCAGATGACATGATACTATATATAGAAAACCCTAAACACTACCTAAAAACTTATAGAAACAATAGAGTCATATAGCAAAGCTGCAAACTACAAAATTAACACGCAAAAATCAATAGCCTGCTTGTACATCAATAATGATAGAGAAGAAATGGACATTAAAAACTAATCCTATTCACATTAGTGTCTCACAAACTCAAATATCTTGGAATCAACTTGTGCAAAGAAGTGAAGGACCTATACAAAGAAATGTACAAGACCTCCAACTAACACCATGCACAAAGGTCAAATCCAATTGGACTAAAGACCTTGGTACTAGGCCTGAAACCGGAAGGTATATATAATACCATGTAAGTAAAATACTCCAGGATATTGAGACTAAAGGCATCTTTAAGGAGGAAACAGCATTCTCCAAACAAGTGGAAGCAGAGATAAAACAGATGGTACTATATTAAGCTGAAGCTCTGCACCTCAAAGAAAATAATTCCTAGGAATCAAAAGCCACCCACAGAATGGGTGAAACTATTCACCCAGTACCTATCAGATAAATCAGATAAGGGGCTAATATTGAAGATATACAAGATACTGACAAAAACCTAACAAGAAAAACGCATCTAACCCCATCAAAAATGGGAAGAAGTGAACAGACAATTCTTCAAAGAAAAAGTATAAATGGCCAAAAGGCATGTGAAGAAATGGTTCACATCACTAATCATCAGGGAGATGCAAATTAAAACTGCAATGAGGTACCATCTCACACCACAGGGACAGGCACACATCACAAAGAACAAGAACAATCAGTGCTGGTGGGATGTGGGAAAAAGGAACTCTCATTCACTGCTGATGGGAATGCCATCTAGTCCACCCTTTATTTAAAACAATATGGAGATTCCTCAAAAAACTGGAAATTGATCTCCCATATGATCCAGGTATACTACCCCTAGAGATATACCCTAGAAACAACAACAACAACAAACCTACAATACAGAAATGCCTTCCTCATACCTATATTTATTGCAGTGCTATTTGAAATAGCCAGAATCTGGAAACAACCAAGATGCACTTCAACAGATAAATGGCTTAAAGAAACAGTGATACATCTACATGATGGAATACTATGCAGCCGTCAGGAGATGAAGTCATGAAATTTTCGTATACGTGGTTGGATATGAAAACTATTATACTCAGTGAAATAAGTCAGAGGGAGAGAAATAGACACAGAATAGACTCACTCATATATGGGTTTTAAGAAAAATAAAGTACATTATTGTAATAATGCCCAGAGACAATAGAGATGAGTGCTGGAAGGACTGGATCAAGATATGAAGCTCACCACAGAGAGTGGTGAGCGCAGTTAGAGTAATAACTACACTAACAATTATCATGACAAATGAGTGAGAGAAGTAGAATGCATGTCTCTAATATAGGCCAAGGGTGAGGGTGGAGGGAGATGGAGGCATTGGTTGTGGGAATATAGAACTCATGAAGGGGGTGTTCTTTTTATGCCCGAAAAACCAACTACAATCATGCTTGAAATCATGGTGCTTAAATAAAGTTATTATTAAAAATAGAATGTTTATCTTCACTATTGAAAAATTTCCATGACCAATGTCGTATTGTTTCCCATAGGAATTAAATCAGACAAGATTCTCACTAGCAGTGAAATGATAGTTCCTTCTTCAGCACACCCCCCATAAGCACAGATGTTCCCAGTATCTTTATATGTACCATTCTCACTCTTATGGGAATATATCTCATTGTAGTTTTGATTTAGATTTACCCAATAGCAAGTGATGATAAGCCTTTTTTCTTGTGCCTGTTAGCTATCTATCTGTTGGTCTTTCACACAGAGAAGTCACTATTCATTTCTACTCTCCATTTTTGATGGTATTTTTGGACTTTTTGTTGATAGTTGTGAGTACTTTGTGTATCTTGAATATCAGTTCTTTATCTGATGTGTTAAATGGAAATATGTTCACATTCTTAGTTAATTGACTTTTAATTTTATCTTGTATTCCTTTTGCTATGCAGAAACTCTTTAATTTGATGTAGTCCCATTTGTTTTTTATTCTGCTATCTTTGCCAGTGGCATTTTATCATTGAAAACATCTTTGAGTTCATGTTTATGGAGCAGTTTGCCCAAGTTTTCCACAGTATACTTTCTATATTCTGGTCTGATCTCAAGGTCTTTGATCCACTTTGAATTGACTTTTGAGTGATGTATGAGATATGGATCCAGCTTTAGTTTTTACATGTTTTCCCAGCACCATTTTTAAAAAGGCTCTCTACTCCATTTCATACTCTCAGCTCCCTTGCCAAAATGTGGGGATTTGTCCTGAATATTCTATTCTGACCTATTAATTAGAGAGTCTATCCTTATTCTAGTAACACAGTCTTTTACTTTTTGTTTTTTGGGCCATACCCACTCGTGCTCAGAAATTACTCCTGGGGGGACTATATGAGGTGGATTGAACTTTGGTCAGCCATATACAAGTGAGCACCCTACCTGCTGTGCTATCACTCCTGCCCCAGCCACAATCTCTTTTATAATAATTACTTTATTTAAGTACCATGGCTACAAAATTGTTCATGATTGAGTTTCAGTCATAGAATGCACACCACCCTTCACTAGTGCACATTTCCTGCAACCAGTGTCCCCAGTTTCCCTCTAAACCCCACCTACCTGCCACATTTTACTTCCCCCTCTGTGTTTCTTGCAGAGAGTTTGATGGCCACACTATTAGATATAGCTTCATGTTGTTTGCCATTGGGATTCAGAAGAATGTATGTTTTATTTTGGCCACATGCAATCCTTGTCTCCTTTTCTATTTCTCAAAATTATTGGGTCCCACCAATATAGCATATGCCACCAATGACTTAAGATCAGAAACTTAAATGACTTTCTGTGCTTTTGATCCATTTTGCAGTCACTGTACTGGCGATATTTAATGAATTGCATGCAGACGTGGATCTATATGCCCTTTTGTTTGGAGAAAGTGTCCTCAATGATGCAGTTGCCATTGTACTATCCTCGTAAGTACTCACATGTCTGCTCCAATAGCAGCCTGTAAAGTGTTGAATATTAAATTTGGTGTTTTGCAAAATGAGTTTCTTCAATTTGATAGAAAATGTTTGTTTTGTCTGGTGAGCAGTGATCTTCATGTATGGTTACTGCAGTTTTTTGATTAAAGGAGGCATGGGAAGGCTCAGTAAGTGTAGACAGATGTGTGGATCAGTATTTTCAATGCCATGGTAGAAAACCAATGCAATCTTTTGAAACCCTTCTTCTTTTTCAATTCTAGATCTATTGTTGCCTACCAGCCAGCGGGACTAAATACACACACCTTTGATGCTGCTGCCTTTTTTAAGTCAGTTGGCATCTTTATAGGCATATTTAGTGGTTCTTTTACCATGGGAGCTGTGACTGGTGTCGTGACTGCTCTAATATCCTTTTACTAGTTTCAACACATGCCTGGATATAATTGGGTGTTTTTCCACTTGCACAAAAGGAAGTTTTCAGTTCTTTCTTTTAGATAAGCATCTTTAAATATAATTCAACTTTTCTTTAATATTTGAAGAAGTAACGCATACAAGTAGTTTTTTTTTACAAAAATCTAGAAAATATATATCAGATTATTTTCCAATCTAATCTTTCTTATTTTTTAATTTCTTTCTTTTTTATCATTCCTTTTCTTTTCTTTATTTCTTTTATTTGTGCCAATCCCAGAAACGCTTAGGAATTGTTCCTGCTTCTGCACTCAGGAATCACTCCTGACTGTGCTCCAGAAATCATGTGTGATGTCAGGGATCAACCCATGTTGGCCATGGAAACACTGGTCACAAAATTTAATGTTGGTCCCTTGTAGCTTCCCCTGATTTTGTGTATCTGTTCTCACATATTCATTAGGTATCAGTTCAGTTTTCATAACAGTATGGTCCACAGAGGTTAGGGCCTTTTACTCTTTCCCCTGACCAGCCTGAGTCACCCCAAGTACTGCCAAAATTAACTGACCTTTCACATCTTATACCAATAGTGTGCTTTCAGACCCATAAATATTAAAAAGAGCACTAAAAATTAGCTTCCAATTTTGTAAGAAAACTTACTCTTTTTGTTTCCTCGTGGTACCAGGTTTCAAATCCAGGTTTCATACATACAAGGTTTGAAGTTTACTGTTGAACTATATACATAGCCCATAAAACTTCCTTTTCAAACACAATATTATTTAGAGGCTGAATGGGTGATTACCCTTCATGTGATCAGCCTGTGTTTGATGTATTGATTTCCCATATGGCACCCACATGGTCCCTTAATCCCCATCAGGGGTGATCTCTGAATGCAGAGCCAGAAGTAAGCCTGAATACCATCAGGTATGCCTTCCCACACACAAAGAAGGCAACTTTTCTAAATAGAACTGACATACCATGAAAATCACCAATTAAATATTTATAATATACTGGTTGTTAGTATCAAATTACAGTATTTTAATTGTAATACATATATTTGTAATGCCAAATTTGCCAGTTTTGCCATATGTACATATATAATTTAGTGGCATTAAGCACATGCATAATGCTGTATGGCCATCCTCATGATCTGTTTCCAGAATTTACTCATCATCCCAGTGACAGTGTACCAATTAAGCAATGTCCATTAGCCCTTGGTACTTCCAGTCTACTGTACATTTTTATTATTTAAAAAAACAAAGAACCATGGAGATAGTACAGTAGGTAAGGTGCTTTCCTTGCATGTGTCCAACCCAAGTTTGATCACTGATATCCCATATGCTCCCTTCGAGCATTGTCAATAGTGATATATGAGGGCAGAGTCAAGAGTAAACCCAGAGCATGAACAACAAACAAACAAAATCAATGAAGAAACTACTTTGGGATACCAAAGTAAAAGTAGAAGAGAAAGAATTGCCCTTGGAGTAGAGTCTGGTTATTTGGCACCGATATTTGGTAGAGACAGTTCCTTGATACAGTCGGACGTGACTAAGTTCACCAAGCTTCACTGCTTCCCTTTGCTGGAGACTGCACTCTTCTTCCTGATGTCCTGGAGCACATTCCTCCTGGCAGAAGCCTGTGGCTTTACAGGTGGGTTTTTGCTTCAATTGGGCCATCCTTACCATCGGTGTGGCAGGAGATATGGGAGCTTGAGGGGACAGAAGAAGTCTTAAAAGCTGCTTCATGGAGTTGATGAAATCCTCACAGCAGGATTTTATGGAAGACTACTAAGCTAGGGTCATGTTTTACCATCAGAATAATTGAGCTTCCCAAATTGAATTTTTGTCTTGGGGGGCTTCTCAAACAGTGGTCAGGGGACCCAAAGGAATCTCCCAAGGATATTCAGCTCAGATATGCAGACTGATGCTTCAGTTCTTGGATTCAGTGTGGCTAGGGGGACCCTAGTGCTCTACCCAGAAATCTATGAGGTGCTAGTGGTTGAAGTAGTGTGGTATGTGTCAGGTAGGCCCTTTGGACTCTCCCTCTGACTTCTAAAGCGGAATATTTTAACATTTTATTGTTATTGAATCATCATGAATTACAGTTACAATGTTATTCATGGTTGAGTTTCAGGTAGTCAATGTTCCAACACCAATTCCTTTACTAGTATCTATTTCCCTTCACTAATGTTCCCAGTTTTCCTCCTGTACCTCAACCAGCCTCTATAGCGGGCAATTTTAAATGTCCTTTCAGCAGCCTGTTTTTCAGAAAGGCCTCTGACCTCCACCATCAATTAAGTGGTCTCTTCCCTGCCATGTCCCCTTACTGCAGTGGCAATATTTGGAAGACCAGTTTCCATGGCAAAGATGAACATTTTTAAGGCTTGTTTAGTTTCAGACTCAGTTATGTCTTTGAATACTTCTTCTCAGTCCTAAATGGGTATTTAACTTCAAAGACTACATAATACATTAGTTTCTTATGTATTTTTCTCATAGATTGCTATCTTATTTTTTAATAATAGCAGCAATAACAAGCAACGCCTTTCCATTTAAAGGTAATTTTGCACCTACTGAGATGAGTGTGAACATTTTTCCTTAATTTTTCTCACCTATATGATAAATTTTTTTCAGCATCAGGTTTTTATTAATCTAGTCATAAATAGTGGTGGAGTGCTTGCCTTGAATATGTGAAGTCCTGGGTTTGATCCCTAGCACTGAAAAGCAAACATACAAAAACAAGAATCATTAGAGCAAGCAGTAATATGATTTTAATTCTTTATATTTTTTGATTAAAGACAATAACTCCCTAAATTTTTAAGTATTTTTATACATAATATAGGTAGTTCAGGAGTCCTTTGTACTAAAGTGCTGTGACATATTATAAAATTTTTCATTTAATTGCAACTTGACAGTTATCTGTAAATGTTCAGGTAATATACCAAGTGGGTCAGTTGTCTTACTCAAAAAATGGTTACCATTAAACTGCATTGTATACCAGAAGAGTTTAGATAAATTGAATTGTACTGTGGATCCAATTTATCTGAAGCTCTGGACCATTTAAAAATTAAAAGACATTGGCTTGAAATGAAATACACTCAAAGTACAGAAAAAATGACAGAATTGGGGCCAGAGTGGTGGTGCAAGTGGTAGGGCATCTGCCTTGCACACGCTAACCTATGATGGACTGCAATTCCATCCCCCAGTGTCCCATATGGTCCTCCAAGCCAGGAGCAATTTCTGAGCACATAGCCAGGAGTAACCCCTGAGCGTCACCGGGTGTGGCCCAAAAACCAAAAAAAAAAAAAAAAAAAAGACAGATTTATATTATGGGACCTTGCAAATTCTGAGAAAATACATGGTGAATGCCAAATTGCCATGTACAAAAGGTAAATTTAGTTAGACATCAGAAGAGAAAAGAGAACTCCTTAAAAACTAGAGCTTGCTGATGATGACAGAGGATCACTGGGGCCTTGACTTTGAAGAAAGGTGAGGTTGGGCAAAGGAACCATTTATACAGATGGCAGCGTTAGGGGGAGCTTTAACTAATAACAAACTTCTAAAAAACACTAGGAAATTGAACATGCTGAACTTGCTTGCCCACCAGCTTCTTTTTTGATTGGGGTTTTTTAAAAAACTGCTTTGCTTTTTCATTAATTTTGGAAAAAAATGCATTTCCAGGCGTTGTAGCTGTCCTTTTCTGTGGAATCACACAAGCTCATTACACCTTCAACAATCTGTCTGTGGAATCAAGAAGTCGAACCAAGCAGGTAAGAAGGAACCCAGATTCCTGCCAATACCAGGGAGAGACCTGCAAGCTTCACAGCTTCCTTCCCCTTTCCACACAGCTCTTTGAGGTGTTACACTTTCTGGCTGAAAACTTCATCTTCTCCTACATGGGTTTGGCACTGTTTACATTCCAGAAGCACGTCTTCAGCCCAGTTTTCATCATTGGAGCTTTCGTATCCTTTTTTTGTTTCCATAATTCTCTATATGAGATGTGACTACTTCTGAAAATATGAGAATATTACTATTACTAATATTTCTTTTTTGGATGGGGACCATTAAGTACTAGCTCTTAGAGTTCTTATAGTAAGCAAAAGAAGGTACATACATATAGTTCATAAAGGTAACCTGTAACATGTCTCTGATGTAAAGAATCGCTATTCTAAGGTGGTCATTTTCTTGTCAGCTGATGTTTCTGTTACACTGATGCCTGGTAAGTTTATTTTCTAAAGCACCCTTCTTAGCAGTTCTAAAGACGCAGCCATATAAGTCTCCAGATATTTTTCTTGTGATTTTCCTTCCCCTAGAGCCCAGCTACTATCTGCTTCTCTCAACTCAGAATTATTTTATGAATTCCAATCTAGAAAGTTCACCATTTTGAAGACTGTTGCTCTTTCTCACGTTGTTTAGAGAAGTGAGTAGTGAAGAGAATAATCCATAGTTATATCACTCAACCAATATAGATCCCAGTGGAAATACTGTCTCTCTCCCTCTCACAAGGAATGGAGGACAAAAGGAAAAACTAATTCAGTTTACTAATACCATAGTTTCTTTATTTGTAAACACATATTTTAGAAGAGAAACACTAATTAGGTGAGTTTTCTTTTATCAAAAGAGAAAGATTTCAAATGACTACTGGTCTGGCAGCTGAAGGTTTTGATTATTTGGCCTAGTCTTCTTATTATATTTTGTTCTGGTTTTGGGGTCATAGCTGATGATGCTCAGGGATGACTCCTGGCTCTGCATTTAAGAATTACTCTTGATGGTGTTGGAAGAAAATAAATGATGCTGGGGATTGAAACTGAATTGAACCCAGGTCAGCCACATGCAAGGCAAGCTCCCTACCCACTATATTATTACTCCAGCCCCTTTGACCTACTCATTTAATTAAGGTGAATTTTTGTGGGTCTGGGAACTATTGCAGTACCACTACACTGAACCTGGATTTCAAAATTCTGAGTAGAAGTCCCCTGGTTGATTGGGCATTAACACTGGGGGTGGGTGATTAAGTGCCACACTGATGGTGCTCAGGACTTACTCTTAACTCTGTACTGAAGGATAATTCCTAGCGCAAATCAGGAAACCATGTAGTAATGTGGATCAAGTCCAGATTGGCTTGTGTAAGCAGCTGCCCTACCTGCTGTGCAATATCTCTAGTCCCTGGGCATTCACTCATGCCTTTTCTATTGCCACTTAAGTATTATTGGGTGTTTGGCTGCAGACAAAATGGACTCCTCTTTTGGTCTTTTTCTTTATTGTGCAGGAATAACCATTATTCACCAGGCCACTAGATGATGAAGGCTACATGCCATGTCAGAACCTTTCCAGTTAGAGTAGATTTTAGCTTCATCAAGGTTCATTTCTTGACTTTACACAATACAGAATACCAGTGAGAAGACTATGAGTTCAGTGTTTTTATTCTTGTTGTTTGTTTTGGGTCACAACCGGTCACACTCAGGGGTTACTCCTGGCTCTGCACTCAGAAATCGCTCCTGGCAAGCTCGGGTGACCCTATGGGATGCCATAATTCGAACCACCATCTGTCCTGGATAGGCTGCATGCAAGGCAAATGCCCTACCGCTGTGCTATCTCTCCTGCCCTTTATTCTTGATCAAGAATGCATGTCATTTTTGTGGGGGAGGCACACCCGGTGAAGCTCAGGGGTTACTCCTGGCTATGCACTCAGAAATCGCTCCTGGCTCGGGGGACCATATGGGACGCCGGGGATCGAACCCAGGTCCACCCTAGATCAGCTGCAAACGCCCTAGATCAGCTGCAAACGCCCTACAGCTGTGCTATCTCTCCTGCCCAAGAACGCATGTCATTTTGATTTGCATTCCTAGCACAACATCCTGTGGAGATAGTGGGAGCACAGCTTTTGATTATAGATGAGGACCCTGGTCCTGGCAGACAGATGAAGGGCCCATCCTCTGGGAATCTTAAGGACATCTGCATAACCTCTTGTATAGGAGTTATTTTAAAAGCACTACCTGTTACCTCCTGTTCAAAACAAAACTCCCAAAGGGAAGAAACATAGTCGGTTCTTAGCTACAGCTGTGGCAGCTGATTATTGGCTAAAACGGAAGCACCCTGTTCCTCTGCCTCCCACATGGTTTCTTCCTGTGAACAGCTCAGGGTGCATCTCTGTTGGGCTTTGTTCTAAAATTAGCAAGTGAGAGGTGACTGGTTTCCTTGAATTCTTTGATTTTTACAGTGGAGTTCCTCTTCCACGCCCCTTTTCCATTTCTTTGTATATCTCCTAAACATATCTTAAATCACTTAAGTTGAAAAAGATCTCCCCAGGTTTATTCTTGAAAGAAATATGAGGGTGGCTCAGATTTCTGTTCCCCTCCCACTTAAGTTCAGAGTCTTCCTGGTCATTCATGCTCCTGATTCTTACTTTCAACTAACACCTACACATTTAGTTCAGTTCACTAATGCCTTAGTCAAATTCTCTAGGTAGTTTTAATCAGAGGTTAGTGACTATTTTTTTACCTTGACAATTTTTTAATTTTTATTTTGATCATAGTGGCTTACTTATCTGTCACATTAGTATTTTAGGTAGATATTAACATTGAATCAGGGGAATACCCACCACCAAATTTGTCCTTCCCCCCTTCCCCGTTCCCTTTCTGCAACCCATATCCCCCACCATCACTGGCCAGGCTGCTAGAGTAGGTGGTCCCCTCTTTGTCTAGCTTATTATCAGTGATCATACATCTGTTTGGTACTGGTGCCCTCCTGGTGACTATTTTTTTATGTAATTTTTCTTACCCTAGAGCTCAGCCACTGCTCCTTTCAACACAGACTTCCTGTATGGGTACTATAGAATATTCCTCACAGTATTTTAAGATATATTAGAGATATGATGAAACCCAGTTAATGAAATAAAGATATTCAAACAATATATTTAACAGACCAGAAAATATTTCAAGGATCCGATAGGTAGGGATGTGGTCTAATTGAATTCCACTTATTATTGAGATTTGTTTGGAGGGAAACTCTATAGCTTGGATGTTCTTGTACAGCTTTATGGTTCATAATGAGGCATCACATCATTTCTAAAAGCCTATGCTCATCTAGAGAGCTTGCCATTCTAGAAAACTTGTTATGCCCTTAACCTCCATTTGATGGTCAGGTTGCCATCTTCCTGGGCAGAGCTGCGCATATCTACCCACTCTCCTTCTTCCTCAACTTGGGCAGAAGGCATAAGATTGGCTGGAATTTTCAACACATGATGATGTTTTCAGGTAAAGAAGAATAAATATAAAGAAATTAGATTTATTCAACAGGCTATGTTAGTATGATTAAGATATAATTAATAAATCTCATAAAAAGTTAGAAAATCAGTGTTTAGGTTTCTCTTTTGTATTTTCTGGTGTACTTAGTAGACAGATGCATGATACTATTAAAGTAATGTATATTTTTCAAGCCAACAATCAAACATGAACATTATCCTCTAAAGTCTTTTTATTTTTTAATTCTGTCACCCAGAGACCTGGTGTGATATATTTGATTCTTTGTTTTGTTTTGTTTTTGGTAAATGTTCACAGCCTTTAATTTCCCAGACCTAAAATTAGAAGGAAAAATAGGTTTTTGCTAAAGAATATACACCAAGTCATTCAAACCCTGAGCTGTGGTAAGTTTTTCCTAAAATAATGACATTGAACAAATTAGTCACGGCCTCTCCCAACAAGAACTCATAGCAAAAGAAAAAAAGTTACATATATGGTAGGAAGAAGAACCCAGGCTGAGAGATCATAGTTATGCCAAACTGGAAGATGATTGCTGTGATAGTTCTGCTTAATTTATACTGTGTCCCAGAGAGAGGAAGACAAAAAGAAACAAAGAACAGGATAGAAACATGTGGAGATAAAAAGGAGACAGCAATTGACCTTAGTAGCACTGTACTGAAGATATGCAGTGAAGGTGTCAAACTATGTAGGTGAGACAACACTGCAGTGCAGAGGGAGGAGATTGTGGGACAAAAGGCCAAGGAGACCCTTAAAAGTACCTCTATTGTATGAATGAAAGATTTGGCAAGTCTGTGCAAGAAGCATAGTCACTGCTATGCCTTGATTCTTGGGGACCCCAGAAGAACATACTGAAATCTTATCAACAAACACAGCTTGGTCTGGTACTCACTTGCACCTGAATTTAAATATATAGTCTACTAGGATGGTCTTATTTCATAATGACAAATATATGTTTTGCATCCTATTTTTATAAAGCCATAAATTTAGTTCTAGGATGTGGAATAGACATAGACCAGTCCTGTGAAGGATCTCATAGTCCACTAGGTAGAAGTAGGTGTGCAGAAATCAAACTTTCTCTGAAGAGAGGGTGGCCAATTGCAACAAAGAAATGTGGAATAAATATGGACAGAAAACCCAGTGCTATCTTCAGAAAAGGGGAGAGAAATAGAATGTTATGAGGTGGCAGGTTTAAAATACAAGAAAGCATGAACATGCATGGCTTTTTCAGGAAAGGAAAGCAGTCTCATGTTTAAATATGAAGCATGTCATAATGCAAAAAAATGCAGTAAAGTTGGAACATTTATGTTGTTTAAATTAACCTGTTTGGCTGGCTGTAGCCAATTTCTAGACCCCTTTGCTAGAGTATGTTTCTGAGGGTCTGAGGTGGGCTTTGAGAATTTGTATTTTTAGAGAGTTAACAGCTTCTATTGCTGCTCTACTCCCCTTGTTAGGAACTACTGCTGTTTTATTTAGAACAGTGGTTCCCAAAATGGAATGTACTGTCCTCTTTAGGTAACCACATGGATGATGTGGGCAGGGTTAATACTACCACTACGAGTGGTAGTAATTTTGTTGTTCATTCAGTTAAAGAATTAGATTTGGGGGGCAGGGGAGGGGCATAGTTATTTTTTTTTCTGAATGGGGGCTTTAGACTAAATTTGGAAACATCTACTCTAGCCCAGCATTTCTCAACTAGAGGCATTTATAAATCCTGTGGACCCCAGGATTTTTCATTAGGCCATAGTTGAAAATGTGGGGGCATAGGAAGAAAATAAAGTTAGGAGCCCAACATTGGAACAATGATTGAGAAACAAAAGTCTAAACCATGGAGACCTTCCAGTTCTGTACAAGTGTTTGGGCTTTCCCAAGAACATATGGGAAACATTAGAAGTTTTCAAGAAGGTCATTAATAAGATCCTCCTTATATATTAGGAATATGCTTCAGAAAAGAGAAAGATTAATGAGGAGACTTCTGTCATAGAGCCAGAATATGGAGTGAATAAAGACATGAATAGAGTGAATACATGGGCCAGAGTGGTGGCGCTAGAGGTAAGGCTTATGCCTTGCAGCAGTAGCCTAGGATGGACTACAGTTCAATCCCCTGGCATCCCATATGGTCTCCTCAAGCCAGGAGTGATTTCTGAGCGCATAGCCAGGAGTAACCCCTGAGTGTCAACGGTTGTGCCACCCACCCCCCAAAAAGAGTGAATTTAGACATGGAATACACAATGGAAATGCTGCAGCTATAAAAAAGATGAAAGATTGCAATTTGCTGTAATATGGATGGAACTGGATGGTATCATGTTACGGGAAATAGTCAGAGATAATACTAGATTATCTTACTCTTCTGTAGTATATAGAGGAACAAAACGGAATAGATGACATTGAATGATAAAACGCTTGGCCTTGTATTACAAAGCTAAGATTACCAAGCAGTGAAACCAGTTACTGGAGTGGAGATAGAGACAGGCTATCAGGGAAGTTTCTTGGGTATGTTAATGGTCCTGAAAATGCAGTAACTATGTACATCAGAGTCAAAAAAGGAACACTATTGTTACTGTTACCTAAACTAAACAACAAAACCAAACTACTTGGACATGTTCAATATCTTCTGTACTCAGAGACTAAGAGTACTGATGCTCTTCAGAGATACCAAAAATGGTTTTTGGAGCTGGAAAGGAAGTACAGTAGGTAAGGTAATTGCCTTGCCCACGGCTAATCTGGGATCAGTCTCCATCTGACACCACAGTGGTTCCCTCAAATCCTGCCAGGACTGACCGTTGAACACAGAGCTAGGAGTAAGCCCTGACCATCGCCTGGTGTGGTGCACCCCCCAAAAATTTTCTGCATGAGAACCATTGAGTGTTGAAATTAATTCTTTGATGCTACAAAATATCTGAGCATTCACTATCATATTGTTCAAAATATTCACCAAATAAAGTAAATTAAAACATAATAAAATAAAGATATGTGTAGTCCACATTGTCTTTTTCTGTTCCCAAGCTTTCTTCATTGAGATAATATACATTTTTAGAGGTTTAAATAGTAATCAGTGGAAGGCCAACCATAGGGTGAGCTAATTGTGTATAAATATTATTTTCCAAGGATAGATTAATAAAGTCACTTTTGGTCTGTGTGTGTGTGTCTGTGTGTGTGTGTGACTTGGGTTACTTCTCTAGAGAAATGTAACAAAGCTCTCAGATAAAAGGAATTGCAAAAGTCATGGAAAAGATGGGAAAACATACAAACAGTTGCAATAGATAGTAACTATTCAGTCTCTCTTTATTTTTGTGGCTTTGCATCACACCCAGCAGCGCTCAGAGGTTACTCCTGGCTTTACATTCAGAAATCGCTCCTGGCAGGCTCGGGGGACCATAAGGGATGCCGGGATTCGAACCACCGTCCTTCTGCATGCAAGGCAAATGCCTTACCTCCATGCTATCTTTCTGGCCTCTCAGTCTCTCTTATAACACCCACAATGATACTCTGGGTTTATACTTTATAGAGAATACTTTATAAAGGATTTTATACTTTAATGAGTTAAGGAACATAGTTTTAGTATTTAATGTAGGACCATCTATGAGCATGGTCTGGGGGAGAAACAAAAGAGGTGAGAGAGAAACTTTACAATATTAAAACCTGGGTAATTAGTCATAACATCCATGAATGGCTCCACAAACTATAGCCCTTGCATCAAATTGTGTCTATGGCCTGTTTTCTAATACTCTTGAATGCAAGAATTATGTACCGATGAGTATTTCCAAACTGTGTGATGGTCAATAACACTAACTTTGAAGTCCAATTAATCAAATTAATAGTAGACTTATATCCTGAGAGAGTATACTATTTTAGTATTCTTATATTTGATCAATAGAATTTTATGGGAATTTGTTTTCTCTCTTTAAAATTCTCATTTCTTTATGTTGTTTTTCCTCTCTTCTCTAAGTATCTGTATAAGTAGCCTTGATTTTGCCTCAAAGTCTAAAATATTTAATAGTTAATCTTCTGAAAGATGTTGCTAACCTCTCTGTATGCTATGTTATATTGTATTATTCTCATTGTAGCTTCCCCTTTTGCTAAGGAAATGCTAAGCAGTTTTGTGGTTCCTGCTATACAAACCACAAATATGTGTTTGATGTTCTTAATTGGAATGTTTAAATCGATTATGAAAGTGTAGTCTTTGGATCATATGGATAAATATCTTATGGCTTTATTAATTATTTTTTACCATATGTCACGACAAAAATTTATTTTAGTAAGAAAAGAGTGTTCTTGTTCTCAAATATATTAGGTAGTACAGTGGTTTATCTCGTTGCATTTGGGCATTTTGCAGTAGCAGGCTTCAAGGAAAAGCAAATTATATTCTTTCAAGTTCTTTCTGAGAAAAGCCACTTGATTGCTGAATGCTAAGTGGGTTCACTGCTAATAGCCCCAAGGGGAACTAAGGAATAAAATGACACAATGTTCTTTTAACTGAGAGATCTTCTTTTTGGTCACTGTAGGCCTCAGGGGAGCGATGGCATTTGCACTGGCCATCCGGGACACAGAATCCTACGCTCGACAGATGATGTTCACAACAACCCTCCTCATTGTCTTCTTCACTGTCTGGGTCATTGGTGGAGGTACAACACCCATGTTGTCATGGCTGAATATCAGGTCAGTTTGAAACCAGGATTACTTTTGTGTCTGACTGGATCACATGCTCATGCAGGGTATGTTATAACATTGTGTATAGAGTATCTTTACAGTTTTGTTTTGTAATGGGGAAGGTTTTGGAATAAAAATGAAAAATTGACATTTTAGATTTTCCAGGAGGAAAAATGATGTTATTAACATGTTTTGGTATAAAACAGGAATTCAGAACACCTGGACCTTTCGAATTCAAAATGTCCTAAAGCTTAAGAAGACAGAGGTTATGACAGTGTGTGGGATTTTATGTTCCTTTGCAATCATACTAAAGGCCTTAAAATAAATTAACCAACTAAGAAAGTAAAAAGAGCCATTCAAGTTTCTGGGTTGCATAAAAGAGGTGATATTTCCTGTGTAATCCTCATTTGTTGCAGCCTCATGGAAACCCCTGTGCTTGTGGTTTTATAGCTGTGTCTGTCAGGCTGGAGAGATACAGGCCTAAGTGCTTTAAAAGAGAATTTGAATTCCAAAATGTGCTTGGAATATCAGCATCTCACAGTAAAAGAAATTGTCAAGAGACCAGGTACCTAATTCTGCTGTCAGTTCAAATAAATTCATTGGGGCTTGGGGAGTGGGGTTTTGCTCAGTGAGTAGGCTCTGGTGGATTTCTCTAGCTCATCAGAGGCGCTTTTGCCCAGCCTCTGTTTCAGCTAAACAGGAGGTGAAAGTGTTTGGAGAGTCTTGGGCTGTGTGTGTGTGTGTGTGTGTGTGTGTGTGTGTGTGTGTGTGTGTGTGTGTGTGTGTGTGTGTCTACAGGAGATTTCTCCAACAAGCAACAAGGTGGAGAGAGGCTTGGGCAGTGTGTGTTTGTGTGTGTGTATGTGTGTGTGTGTGTGTGTGTGCGTGCGTGCGTGCGCGCGTGCGTGTGTGCGTGTGTGCGTGTGTGCGTGTGTCCAGAGGAGATTTCTCCAACAAGCCACAAAGTGGCGATGGTTTTTCTGTTTCTCTGCTGGCTTTCAATTTGTGTTCTCTTAGAGGGGGTAAAGTCAGTCTTGGATTCAGAAATAATATGGGTATTTGTGAAAATAGTCTCCTCCAGGCAGTACTTTTGTATTAATGGTAGACAGGTATTCCAGGTCTTGGACCTTGCCAAATCTAGATGAGTCAGTTTATAGAGGTTTCCCAGTAAAAAAAACCTGTTGTAGTTTGCACTTGAGCTAGATAGTCCAGATGCCCTGTATATTTAAAACAATCCTAATAGTATTCCTATAAGAGGACTACTGCTATTATCTTCACTTTAGAGTTTAGTAAATTGAAGTCCTGAGAAATAACTTGTGTAAAGGAATCAAGTTTCAAGTGGACAAACTAAGACATGAGCTTCGATGGTTTACTATAGATTTCACATTATCAAATACTATGCTATACTATGTTATGGCATTTGTATGTCAGACAGTTGTTTTATGATGTCAAGTTTGGATGGCTAGAATGTCATCTGGTATGAATCTGAGGAGTGCGGTTAAGGAAAATAATTTATCCATGGAAAAATACCTTAAAAAGTAAGTTTATAGGTTTATCCATTATCATTATTATTACTATTATTTACTTATTTACTGTGGTTTTTCAATTTTATACATAAAATGGTACAGTTTTTCTTCGATGTGGCAGAAACAGAGAAAGAAAGGGAGTTTTTCCTGAATTGCTTTCAGTGACCTCTGAGATTACATTCTGTTCTTATTTTATTCCCTTTTTAAAACCTTTTTAATTTAGTCATCATGAAATTACAAAGTTATTGATAACCAGTCTATTTCCCTCCACCAATACCTCCTACTTCCCCATTTGCCTCCCACCTGACAGTCTGTTTGTATAAGAGTTGTTTTTTAAATCTGTATTTATTTTTTTATTTTCTGGTTTTTGAGTCACATGTGACAATGCTCCTGACTACACTCTTTTTGCCTCTTGAATTTGTAGAGATCCCAAGGGTGGGGGAAGTTCTCTGTTATTACCTCCCTCACTACTTGTTCTCCCCCCACCCTTTTTTGGTTTTCTTCCCCTTCTGGAATTCCTGTAATTCAGAGATTATTTCTCTTGTCTTTGTTCATTAAGTACCTTACATTTTCTTCCAGGGTTTTTTTCTCTCCTTTTTTTTTTCACTCCTGTCACACCCCACTCAGAAGAGGCACACACCACAAGGTAGAGTGCCCTCCTGAGAAAGAAATTATATGCCAAAAAGGCCCGCAAAAAGCAGTCAAAATCACTTGACCCTTTGCGTGGATTGTTTGGACATTAATTTCATAAGTGGCTGTAACTATTTCTCTCTTTATTTTTAACCTATATTAGAAATCAGGCCTTAGTAAATTCTTTCTAACTAGAACAGCAATCAATCCAGCCAAAAGTCTCCCATTTAATAGCTCCCTGTAAGTTTTGCTACCTTGGCGCCTAAATTCAGGCCTTTCCATAAACTTAGCTCATAATAAAGTAATTTTCATTTTTTCCCCAAAACTCTGAAACATTCCTCACATTCCAACTCCCCTGTAATTACGTTTTTCTTCTGTTTTACCCAAAGCAAAGGGAACCCAAAACTAGCTGCTTTTTTCACCTTCAGTTTCAACTCTTTTACATGCTAATTTAAGCCAGGGTCTTTCCTTTCTTTCCCAGCCTCTTTGATGTTTAGAATTTGCATCTGCCTTCCAAGTCTCTAACCTTTAAAAACAGCTAGCTCAAAAAATAAATTTGTCTTTCGTTTCTGCTAACGAAAGTCCCCATGCAATCTGCGTGGTTTCATTCATTTCTACAACATATTTTCCGTCGTTCGCCGTCTGTGTACCCACTTTCTCCCCGTGGGATTTTTCCCGAAACTCCACGAAGGATCTGTTTGCAGGCGCTGGCGTCTTGCGAACAGGTTTGGCCCGCAACAACTCCTTTATCAGAGCTGGCTTGTAATTTATCTTCAAGTTTGTCTATTCGATTCTCTACCTGTGTAATTCTACTATATGGCTTGCTAACATGCTTTTTAGTTCCTTCAGTTCCTTTTGTATGGATTCTCTCACCTAATAGAGTTCTTCTTTGAGTTGGTTGAAGCGTTCATCTATAGGTTTCTTAATTTCGCAGGCTAGTGACTCCTTGATGTCCATTGCTAATGATAAGTATTGATTTTAGGTACTCATCTATAAGGTTCAGGCATTTGAGTGAACTTGGAGATTTGCCAGAATTTCTCTCCATATCCCTTACAGTAGATGTCTTCTTTAGCTTCCCCATTGAACTTTGCTTTTAGTGGTTTGGGGTGCTTTTAGTAGTTTGGTTCTACGGCTGTTGAATAAGTGCTCAATCCAATCTGGCTGGCCCCAAAGGGCAGGTGAACAGTGAAGGCACTCGCATAAGGCATTTTGTCAATTTTCTAATTGGAATTTTAAGTGATTTTTTGCTGTTATTTTTATTAGTATTGTCAGAAATATAGTTTATAAAACTTCATCATCTGTATGTAGCTTGTCTTTTATCCTTTGGTACAGTGTGTCACAGAACAGAAGTTTTATTTTGATGGCATGCAATTTATTTTATTTTTCTTTTAAAGATCAAGCTTTTTAGTATGTGCCCAAGGACACATAATCTAAAAGTTTTTGTCTGAAATACTTTTTGAGTTAATGTTTTCATAAGATAGCCATCAGGTTATACTGGAGGTTGGATTTTATTATTTTATTTGCCTCTGGCCTTCTAGTTCCAACACAGTTTGTTTAAAGTTTACTTTAAGTTCTCCGTTATCCCAGCAGAGCTATATGGTTCTTTTTGAAGCTGACTGTAGATAAATGAGACCCTTTCTATTATGCTCCATTGATTCATGACCCTTCTAAAGTACTATAGTATCCTTATAGTGCTACAAAAAGCCTCTGTGACAAAGAGAGCAAGACCTTCCATTTTATTTTTCTTTATGGAAAAAATGTCATAACTTTTCTAGTCCCTTTTCAAGTATAGTTTATGTACTTTATCTCTGTATAAAATCAATCTTACTTGGTTTGTAAGACTAAAAATCTTGAAACAGTAGTCTGCCAGTCCATGAACATACCACATTTCTCCATTTATTTATATCTTTAATTTCTTTCATCAGTATTTTATGGGTTTCTGTATAAAATATTAAATGCAATTTATAGACCTGTATATTATTATTTATTTTCTTTTTAAAACAGTTATAAATGTTACTTAAATTTTTATTTATTTTGGGTGGGGGGCACCCAGTGAGGCTCAGGGGTTACTCCTGGCTATGCACTCAGAAATCGTTGCTGACTTGGAGGACCATATGGGATGCTGGAGTATCGAACCTTGATCAGTCTTAGTCTAGCACTGGCAAGATAGACGCCTTATTGCTCCATGCCACTGCTCCAGCCCTTATCTTAAATTTTGGATTCCATCTATTCTTTCCCAGGATATAGAAATGCAGTTGAGTTTATATTTTAACTTGGAATCCTGTAACTTTACTGCAGTTTGTGTCACTTATTTATTCTAAGGGGATTTTTTTGGCTTATGGATTTCGGGGGATTTTTTTGGTTTGTTTATGGGTCATAACCAGCAGAACTCAAGGGTTATTTCTGGCTCTATGCTCAGAAATTATTTCTAGCAGGCTCAAGGACTATATGGGATGCCCTATCTGTTGTGCAGTCACCAAGGCCCCAGTTTTATTGGATTTGGGGGGAGGGTTTGGGCCACACCCAGTGATGCTCAGGGGTTACTCCTGGCTATGTTCTCAGAAATTTCTCCTGGCTTGAAGGACCATATGAGATGCTGGAAGATTGAACAGTGGTCCGTCCTAGGTCAGCTGTGTGTAAGGCAAACACACTACCACTGTGCCACCGCTCCAGCCCCCTTTATTGGATTTTTTTATTTTCTTTTCCCTTTTTGTTGTTGTTTTTGTTATTTTGGGGGGTATACCCCACAGAACTCAAAGATTACTCCTGGCTCTGTGCTCAGAAATCTCTCCTGGCAGGCTCGGGGGACCATATGGGATGCTAGAGATTGAATGCAGGTCCGTCCTGGGTCGGCTGCATGCAAGGTAAACACACTACTGCTGTGCTACCTCTCCACCCCCTATTTTTCTTTTCTTACTCTTGTTTGTTGGGCCACAACAAGCAGTGTTCATGGCTTACTCTTTTTATCTGCACACAGGGATCGCTTGTAGTGGTCTCAATGGACTACACAGGAAACTGGGGATTGAACCTAGGTTGTGAAATACACTATCTACTATACTGTTGTACCATATTTGGGATTTTCTATTTAGACCATTATATTATTTAAAATAAAGATAATTTTATTTCTTCATTTCCAACCACTATACCTGTTTCTCCCTTTCTTGACTTATTTTGTTTCAAATGGGCATCCTTTTCTTGTTTCCCTTTGTAAGAAGAAAACATTGCATTTTTAATCAATAATTACTAATGTTAGTCATAGAATTTTTGTAGAAGTTCAATAAATTGAAGGACTTTCCATCTATTACTAGTGTTTTGAGTGATTTTATTTTGTTTTTATTTTGTTTGTTTGTTTTTGGGCCACACCTGATGGTATACAGGGCTCTACACTCAGAGATCAATCCTGGTAGGTTCAGGAGGGCATACAAACTGCTGGGATAGAACTTATATTGATCATGTGAAGGCAAACAGCCTTCTCTCTACTACTGCTCTGGCACCAAAGTTTTCTGCGAGTTTTTATCATGAATAGATGGTAAATTTTATCAGATGCCATTTCTGGATCTACTAATATCATCAAAAGAGTGATTGTCCCTGATTTATTCCTGGTGTTAGTAAATAATTGGTAAATTATTTCACTCCTGCTAGAGGTTTATCCATTTTATAGGTTTTTTAAAAAGATATAATTTTTTATTTTGTTGATTTTCTGTATTTGTCACTTTTATTTTACCACACCTGGTGGTGCTCAGGGGTTACTCCTAGCAGTGCTCAAGGTATCAAACCTGGGTTGGCCATATGCAAGACAAATGCCCTACCTGTTGTACTATTACTTTGACCCTTGTATTTTTCGCTTCTATCTTTACTTCTTTTTTATGTCGATCTCTCTCTGGACAGTATACCATATTTTTTTGTATCGTAAGTTGTAACACCACCACCACCCCCTGACCCAGAGATGGGGGAACATGTCTGTGTGTCTTATGGAGTGAATGGCACCTGGAGCTGAGGTTTGAGTGCAGGAGAGGGGAGCATATAATAGTCTCTTGACATCTGCAATGTTACATCCCCTTTTTTATGCAGGCATCCCATATAGTACGAGCAATCAGGTTAATGCACTTTCACTGTCACACATAAAGCTTTCATTTATTTGATAAGTGCTGCGACTTTTTATATTAACAAAAATAGTATTCAAAATGTTCTTTTTTAAATTTTTTGGGCCATACCCATTGCTGCTCAGGGGTTACTCCTGGCTACGTGCTCAGAAATCACTCCTGGCTCAGGGGACCATATGGGATACCGGGAATTGAACCCAGGTTCATCCCGGGCCAACCTCGTGCAAGGCAAATGCTCTACCGCTGTGCTATCACTCTGGCCCCTGGTTGGTTTCTTTGTTTTTTTTTTTTGTTTCTTTGTTTTTATGTAAAAAAGTTAGGTAAATGTATTGAATCAGCTGTTGACTGGCATATTGTAAAATATACTTCAGCCTTGCAGGCTGGTTGTTCCCAGCCACCATTTCCTGATGGTGTCTTGAGTTGCACCATTTGCAAGTCTTCTGGTCAGGTGTGTCTTATGTGAAAAATATGGTATATAGCAAAACGTGCTATTGTTGAAAAATACATATGGTATCAGCCTATCGCATCTTCCAAATGTGTATAAATAATAATTAAGTAAAAGTAGAAACTGACATTTACAGAGATTATTACATCAAAAGAAATTTCCTCTGAAATTAGGTAGTGAGACAAAATTGGTCTTTCTGACTTGTGGCTTTTGTTTTTAGTTGTCATTAGTCATTTCTTTAAACCAGATTCTGATTCTAAATTGATTTAGAATCCTCCCAGAGCTCAGTATAGTTTTGTGTGTTTTTGTTACTACCTTTGTGAACTCTTAAGACAAACACCTATTTGCTCTTTACCTCTCTAGCTGCTGCCAGGATTTGATGAGCTTGCTTTGATGAGGTGGCTGTTCAGAAGGGAAGCACAGTCTAGAATTCAGTTCCATAATAAATGACTATGAGTTAGCCATCATTTTTCAATGGCTAAATTCAAGTGTGTTTATGAAATAAAAGAGAATATGACCACAAATCCAAAGCTAGTCACTTTCTTTTATAGATATCCAACTTAGCTTTATTAATTGGTATTTTGTAATTGATATATTTTTTTTTTTTGGTTTTTGGGCCACACCCGTTTGACGCTCAGGGGTTACTCCTGGCTATGCGCTCAGAAATCGCCCCTGACTTGGGGGGACCATATGGGACACCGGAGGATCGAACCGCGGTCCTTCCTTGGCTAGCGCTTGCAAGGCAGACACCTTACCTCTAGCGCCACCTTCCCGGCCCGATATTTTAAGACATAATGGCGGGGCCAGTGGGGTGGCACTAGAGGTAAGGTGTCTGCCTTGCAAGCGTTAGCCAAGGAAGGACCGCAATTTGATCCCCCGGCTTCCCATATGGTCCCCCAAGCCAGGAGCGACTTCTGAGCGCTTAGCCAGGAGTAACCCCTGAGCATCAAATGGGTGTGACCTGAAAAACCAAAAAAAGATATAATGGCAAAATGTTCAACTTGTTTTCTCTTAATGTACTAATGATATCATATTATCCGTAGTTCTTCTGATGATTGTTATTCACAAAGGCTATAATATTTCAGCTTAAAAATAAAGAACCAAATAGTTATTTCACCAGATGAGTTTCATACATCCTGAGCTCATTTTGGCAACATTTAGTCTTCTTAGAGATGCCAGCTTCAAGTGACTCATGCATGAAATACACACATAGGAAATGAAGATGATGATATTAAGTAGAAAGTTCTATACCACATTTATCCTCATGCCTCAGAATGAAGTAATACAATTAACCAAGGACAAATAAGTACACTAATAAGTATAATTCTATTAGACAAAATTTGTGAATAAGCTCCTTGAAAGCAGGTTAAGTAGTAAAAACTGGGAGAAACTTTGAGCTCTTTATGTTACTTCAATTGTAAATAGATCTTTTGAAAGAACTTAAGGATCAAATTTTAGGCTGAAACAGTAAAATGGTAGGTAGGGCGTTTGCCTTGCACTCAGCTGACTAGGTTCCAGGTTTGATCCCCAGCATCCCATATGGTTTCCCTGAGCACACCAGGAGTTATTCCTGAGTTAAGAGCAAGAAATCCCCTGAGCAGTGCTGGGTATGCCCCACCTCCACAAAAAATAGACTGTCTTGTGAAGAGAAGTCTCTGAAGTCTAAGAAACAGGACTGCCATCTTGTTCTAACATTGCCTTCTTTCGTGGCCTCAGACAACTTATATAACCCTTTGAATCAATTTCTCACAAATTAAATGGGTGATGATACTAATGTGAGGGGGAAATGTAGTAACAAGTAAGTATGGTAAAGATTTCTTTCATCAGATGAGCCATTTGTCACATGGTGTGCATTCAGTATATTTTGGGTTGCTTCAAGTGGGTAAAGGGGAGTTAACTTGTATGTTATAGAGGCCAAGGCGTCCAAAAATGTAGTGCTATGGTTGTGAAACAGTTCTCTTAATATGGTGGTGATGCTGAAATATTCTATGAACACTATTGTAAGTATTAAGGAAGGTAAAAATGAACCTCCATCAACCCCAAGGCTACAAGATAAAGATATTAGCAGAAATTGGATTCATGACCTTTCGATTGAACCTATGTATAGTGTGGTTAATTTGCCAAAGAAGGGAAAGGCCAGCTTTTTCTTCTTAAATCCAGTTGTTTTCAGTAAATATGGTATCTTTTGCTTTTTCAGTTAAATATGCGTAAAATGTTTATGAATAATCCCAATATCATTTAATGACTATATATATTCTAGTGTTATAGGAATTTTGGTATTGACTTTTATATTTTGCTTTAGCCTGAAACAGATGAATTCCTGAAAATTGGTATAAATTCATTTTTCATCAAGTTGCATGTATTCCTTGGATTTCATTATGGTATAGTTTGAGATTATTTTTATTCCTAATTCATCTTCATTTGACCTAGGATCCTAATAGTGGTTGCTTTAAATTTATATATAGCAGCCCATCTGCCTGTCTGAGTTTTAGGTAAAGGCAACAGTTTTGGACAAGGTATTGATTAATGTTTAAAATAGAACAGCCTATTCTCTGATGGCCTTAGACCAGCTTGTGTGCCCAGAATGCCTGGAACTCCTGTAGTCCCTGTCACATTTACATTCCCTTCTTCTGCTGCTCAGAGTTGGCATCGAGGAACCCTCCGAAGAGGACCAGAATGGACAGCGCTGGCAGTACTTCAGGTGACAGAAGGACATCCTAGATATAAATTAACCAGGCCTGGCTTTTTCCTTCCTAACCTGAACTGTTTCTCTTTATGCTGTTTGGTTTTTTATTTTTCTCTCTGTGTGAATCAACCTTCTGCCACTTTTAGCGGAACAGCAGGAGGTTAGGTCTAGTCTAATTATTATTTCTCGCCTTTCTCTGAGTTCATTATTGTGTCAATGTTCCTAAGGTTGTCTTCTTTCCTCAAATTTTGTGAAATATATTTTCCTCACAGAGTCAGCTGGCAAAAACCTCTTCCTTGTACAATGGGGCCCCTTTTCTGAGCACTAATACTTTGTCCATAAAATCCAGATTGCAATTTAGAAAAGGAAACTTTAGCTCATACAGGGAACTAGAATTTTATATTTTAGCCATGATTTGGGTATTGTTGCATCTTCATTAGTCACTGTTACAATTTTTTAGGTATTTAATATAGACATAATAGGTATAGAGTACAGTGTGTGTAGTATGTTTATAAGTATGTACTAGTACCTTATTAAGGTGAATCAGAAAATATAAAACACAAGATAATTTTAATCTAAGTATTTCTAATGGCTCCTAATAAATTTTGTTTCTTGGTGCTAATCCAAGTTTGTGATTTGGTTATGCTTAACTGGGCAATCAAAGTAAATATCTTCTTCTTATCTTTATCTTTATTTAACAAGCATTTGTCCTGCTCTGATTCTGGGTGCTGTTAGAAAAATCAAGTGTAAATTGGGCTTGAATATTGTTCTTGTCATTTTGAAAGTTATTTTACTATGAAGTCAATGGTGACAGCAGTGATACCTTTCATGGGACATATATTTTGTGGCTGTCCTCAGGTTATGAATTGATACTAACATAATGCATAAAAGTGTATATCAATTTAATGCATAAACTTAATTAAAATTTTCAGCTTACAATTGTTTTCTATTTAAAGTACACAGGCTAAAATTATAGTATTGTATGTAGGGCTCTTGCCTTGCACACTGCCAACCCAGGGTTCGATCCCTGGCATCTCATATGATGCCGAGTCCACCAGGAATAATTCCTGAGCATAGATCCAGGAGTAACCCCTAAGACTGAGCATTGCTGAGTGTATCCCAAAAACTAAAAACTAAAATAAATAAAGTACATACCCACATATGTTCATTTTAAGAGACCTAATTTTACAGGTCAGACAACTTGTAAAAGAAATCCTTTCCTTTGAAATATCCTTTCAGAGAAAGGCCCTTTAGACAACTAAAAATTATTAGACTTTGGGCACATGAAAGACTTCAGATTATGATTTGGTGGTCCAGGTTTATTACTCAGGGTCATTATTTTGATTTTGGGCCACACCCAGCAGTGCTCAGGGGTTTCTTCTGGATCTGTGCTCAGAAATTGCTCCTGGCAGGCTTGAGGAGCCATATGGGATGCAAGGGATTGAACCTGGGTTGGCTGTGTGCAAAGCAAACACGCTACCCCTGTACTCAGACCCTGGCTGTTCATATTTTTTGAAAACTTAGCATCAAGCTGAATTTCTAAAATTTATGAGATTCCCTAGTATTATATATGGTAGTTCATCAGAGTGTTTGTGAATGATTCATTACCTAAAGAGAAATGATTCATTTTTTATTTTTCCAGTCCAATATAAGCACATCTGTTTGATTGCTTATATTATATTTGTTTTGAGAAGATTCTCCCTACTACCACCCTTGTTTTGGTTTCTTAATACATTGAGATTTGGGCTTTCTTGTTGTTTGTTTGTTTTTTGTTATCTAGGGAGTTGAGTATAGTATAGCAGGTAGGGCAGTTGCTTTTCACAAAGCTGACCTGGGTTCAATTCCTGGCATCCCTTATGCTCTCCAAACACCCCAGGAATGCATCCTGGGTCACAGCCAGGATTATCCCCTGAGCACCACCAGGGTGTCCCCCCAAAAAATAACAAATGAAATAAAAGTATTTCAGAAAATGATTTCACAGAATATCCCATATTATATTTTTAAATCTATTTTCATCATAACTAGCTAACTAGAAATACATCATAATTTTTGCCCAGAATGTTTTCAAAGTGATTTTTCACATTTCTTTTTTTGCATCATCTAAAGTGGCATATTGTCAGATTATACTTTATTAGTGATGTCAGAATCAATTACTTTAGACTCAAGGTCTCTTCTGCTGTAAAGATATAGGTTTTTCCTTCCCAGGTGTTTCCTAATTCATTTGTCCTACCCCCACCTCAATAAAACATCACACTGAGCCCCCTGAAAAATATATCTTCAAAATGCCCCTAATTGCACTACTCCTTAAGACTTCTGTGGACCTTTCAGGAATGCCTTAGGGAGCTGCCCCTCTGCCCCCTGCTGTGGTAAATGCTGCTGCAGAGAGACCTGGTCACATCATGAGTATCCTGATTACCAGCACCTTATCACTTGCCAGTAAAAGCATGCATTGATGAATTTCTTGAAACAATTATTATGCTAGAAGTGGGAAATGGTTTTCTACTTCTATCATTCTTCTTGTGTCTGAAAGATGTTATTTATTTGTAACCAAAAGCTTTCTGGTGGTTTCAGAACTTCATTTATATATGAACTCTCTACTATGTAACTAACCAGTTTAAGAAAAATTGTACTTAGTATTATGGGGCTTGGAGTTGTATCTCTACTAGATTTCAGTGGAAAATGTCACTGAAAAAAAGCCAAAATTTGTAACATTGTCCCTTTTGTGGTCTAGAAAAATAGTTGTGCTTAGAGCGATCTATGTGTGGCTAGAATTAATATGATAAAGCATCTTCACTGTTCAATTGGGTAGCCTCAGCCAAATGTAGTTATTGGATTTAATTGAAAGAAAATAAAATGTAAACTCCAACTTCTGAATTGTATTGCCATATAGTGCTCAATGGTCACACTAACTGATAGTTACCGCATATGTGAGCACAGATCCAGAATACTGCCATCAGTACAGAAAGTTCATTTGGCAGTGTAGTTTGCTCTTATAATATGCCAAACAATATATTGGGTATCAAAAATTTGGGATGATATTAGGATGGCCCTAATTTTGTGAATATGTCAAGTTATTCCAGTCTTTTGTACTTCTGTGTTTGCGATTCTGGTCTTTTCCTGACACAGGGTCAGGAATAAGCCCTGAAAACATTTGTGTATGTCCCTCCAACAAAATATAGAAAAATGATAATCTAGGATCCTACTTTTGGGTGCAGAGGATTTCACTGTAAGACTATAACTTCAACATTTACTTGTGCACATGAAAAAATTAAAATAGGAGCTGGAGAGATAGATTGTACAGTTGTCAGGGCATTTGCCTTGTACATGACTCCCTAAATTTTCATCCAAGCCCACCATGAATGATCCCTGAGCACAGACAGAGCCAAGTATATACCATAAGCACTGCCAGGTATGGCCAAACACTCTCGCCTGTGTTTTTAAGACAAAAGTTTAGGAAAGTAAAATCAGGTTAGGGGAAAATGAAGAAGCAGAAGAGAGGGAACATGGTACAGGAAGGCAGATGACAATTGCCAGCTTATGTGATCTTCAGAGGCTTTGTTTAGGGTATAAGCATACAGGATTTATTGCATCTCCTACCTCTGGCATCAGAATTGGAATATAATCTCTTTCTCCCAACTTTAGCATGACAGCTTTCCTCTTCTTTTAGCTAATCACTTCTTCTGCTTTGGGAAGATGGTCTTTGACTACTTTAAATGGCATGACTGCCATAGTCTAATTGCTTTCATATTTTTCCTTGTCTTTCCCTTTGGTGACTTACAGAGTTGGTGTTGACCCAGATCAAGACCCACCACCTAACAATGACAGCTTTCAAGTCTTACAAGGGGTAAGTCATAAAAGATGCTTGTTCCCTGGAAAGTAACTGAAATGTATAGAGTAGTTACTGTGCACACAGGCAGTTTACAGATTCTTTTATTGTGATTTTGACAGTCTTGTGTGGTAGGAACTAGAATTCCTATTTTACAGATTAGAAGCTGAAGTTTAAAAGTTGAACCACCCAGGGGCCAGAGAGATAGCACATCAGTAGGGCATTTGCCTTGCACACAGTAGATTCAGGATGGACAGTGGTTTGAATCCCAGCTTCCCATATGGTCCCCCGTGCCTGCCAGGAGCGATTTCTGAGTGCAGAGCCAGGTGGAACCCCTGATTGCCACCAGGTGTGACCCATAAACCAAAAAACGTTTGAACCACCCAATATTTTGAATCATCAAAGAATCAGAGTGATATAATACAAGTAATAGGTAGAATTAAATCCCAGAGACTATATTCTTAAGCAGCATATTATGAGGGTGAATTATCTAGAAAGAGTATTAAGTCCCTGGCTAACCTTTAAAGAATAGGTATTAGAATAAAGAATGTATCAGATACATTGGTGATTGCATTGCCATATTTCTTTCTGAGTCCTTACCTGAATATGACCCATCGATTCAGTTTGGGGATTCTGAGGATAAGAGGCAAGAACATTAGGTGACTACATAGTCTCCTGTTCCTTCAGAGCCTGGAGTCCTCTATACCTCTTGAGCCTTATACCACCATCCCCCATCTACTAACCAGAATAGGAATACTCTCACTTAGGTACTACATGTCAGAACAAGGATAGCCACTTAAGGTTTGGGAAGTTTGGTGACAGCAGTGACATACTTGGGACAGTATACTAGGGAGGGAAGCTAGAGAGTCAGTGAAGTGAAGAACACTAAGGTCACCTATGGGACCTATGGGAGGAAGTGCTCCTATTGCAGAGAATCCTGGTAGACATTAAGCAGTTACTTAGAGGTTATCACTGCATATCAAGCTGACCCAAGCATAGGGAAGAAAACAGAAATTATATTTTTTGTAACTGTATTTTAGTTGAGATAACAGTAGTTTACAGGAGTGTGAACATTTTTATGTTACAAGGTACCACACAGTGATTTCAATCAGACTGGGGGCTGAATTATACCAAGTAGTATTGGCATACAGGCCTAGCACCTGTGCAGTAAGGACATAAGGATAAATCAGGCTGGGGGTTATGTTATTCTTTTAAAGTCTTATTGGCATTGTGGGTCTGACACCTGAGCTGGAAGGATGCAAATATAGGACTGCTAACTAGAAGGCCTATGCATGGCTGGTCATTATTGTACTTCATACATGAGATTTTAGGCCAGTATCCCAGCAAGTTGTGTGGAAGCTTCATTGCCTTTTTAGATGTAGCCTTGTAAATTTCCCAACATCTCTTATTACTTAGGATGGGGTGTCAGAGCCATGTCATATTCAGTAAGTAGGAATCTCATAATTGTTGGGCAGAAGTAGTGACAACAAACAGATTATAGGTATTTTAGCTGTTATATTATTTTTGTTGAATAGCCAGTGGAATGAAGTTGTCTTCAATTTTTGCTCACTTTCCAGGCTAGATATAGGGGAAAAGAAGAGTTATGGTATGAGCCAATATTTTGGGTTTTGGCCAAAATGTTATTTGGCCCTGGGAATCAGAAACTATTCTATTAATCATTTAGCATTCAGTGCTGAAATGTGTGGGGAGCTCTATGGAGAGCTAACAAGAATAGCAACAGAAGCAAGAGTATGGACAGAAGCATTGCATATGTTCTCCCTGAAATCATGTCATATATATCTTTTTTCTTTAAGTCAGGGTTGAATTGTTCTCATTACAGATACTCCTCGCTTAACGACCAAGTTTCATTTCAATCACTTGATTGTTAAGCGAATTGGTCATTAAGTGAGGAACTGCATGTACTGTATACAGTAGTACAGTATATGCATAGTACTTGACAATACAGTATTCTGAATAGGTAAAATTTTGAGAAAGATCAAACTGAAAACTTCTACTTGTTCTAATTTGCATAGGTTGTATAATTTACACACAGTACTGCAATGTATTACAAAACATAAAGTTAGTAAAGTAGGTACATTAAAGCACCAAAAACCACAGTACTGTACTGTAGAGTACAGATGGAAAAAGGATATTTAAAATAAAATAAGATAATTGTGAAGAGATGGTCATAAGTGCGAGCGGTCGCTAAACAGGTAGGTCGTTAAGCAAGGAGTATCTGTATTGCACCTTGTTCTATATCTAGTGTACATAGGTCAGATTCCATAAAATCCCAATGACTGTTTCCATCTGACAGATCATATTTAACAAGTATTATATAAGATGGTAATATGAAGGGCTTGGGTTGTGTTACAATAGCCTTTACCGATTTCTTTCTCTTTGAGGGAGGTAGTTGATATATGATATAAAATGAAATATATCTTTGGAATAGTTGATATCAAGAATGCCTGATAAAGAATCCTTGGTGTTGAGGAAATGCAGAGATGTGATCTCTAAAAGTTCTGGACATTTATGTGGGCTTCATGGAAAATTTGGTACTTTAATGGTGCTCCAGATTATCTTTGAAGTCAGATAGAATTGGCCATTGAAGCAGCTGAAAATGGGTGACTTCACTGAGATGTTCTTTGTGTAAGTCTCCATTTTTATTATTTTTGATCAAGAGATTCAAACAATAGGAGTTATGGAACTCTGTACCCAGAGTATTAGTTTAAACTAATAGCTGGGGAGATCTTGAAACTCACCCTAAGACAATGTGGGCACAAAGCAGGATAGATGCTTTTTATTTCACTGACATGAAAATAAAGGTTCCAGTAGAGTGTAACTATCCTACTCCAGAACATCTTTTATAATACTGTAATCAGTCAAGATGAACTTTGTAAGGAAAAAATAGGCAATTCCAAAAAATACGTTCAAAGTTTTGAGAGATGTTATCCTGTTTCAGACCAGTTGTCCAAGGCCTTGTGTTGGTTGCCACTGCTTCTGCCCCTGTCAAAGGAAATGTCGGGCATTTATCAAAGGAGAGTGGGAAATGGTGTGGTGGGTTCTGTGAAGCTGTGCTAGCTGCACATCTGTAAGATCCACACATGGAGACACTGGGTGTTTTAATAGTGTTAGTAGCAAACTTTATATCACTTTTCTCTGGAAATGTGTAAAAAAACAATGGGTTCAATGTACTACAGATTCTAAGAATTCATTTTGTCCTGAAGTGACAGCTAAGTGACTATACTCTGCCCCATATGTGATGAGTCAGTATTGCTGATACTTCCTCACTTACTTCTTTCTGTATTATGGCCTCTCATAGTCAGCCCAATCTGGGAACTGTACCACCAACTTCCTCTTGACCTTCCAGGCCTCACACAGTCATGCAGGGAGACCTCAATATTATTTTCCTGAGCATTTGGAGGCCTTTCAAGATTTCTGTTATATTGGGGCAATAAAAAGGTCACCTAAATTTTGGTTCCCCTGGAAAATTTCTTTAACAATGACTTGGGAAGAATGGGCCTTGTTTCTTTAAATTGTTGATCTGATTTTCCAGCCCAGGGAGCCACCCACAGCAGGACTTGGAGTAGCACTCTATTGTTATGAGAAACAGGAGAACAGAAATAAGTGGATCTTTTCATTTTCGGGTAAAACTCTTGAGTTCTTGCAGTTTCCCCTGAAATGGATCCAGGTCACACACTCATTGTTGTCATGCAACTGAAATCAGAAGTTGGGAAAGTCCAGATGTTTATTCCTCAGTAGGAATAAGAAGGCAGTTCTCTTTACCTCTATTTTTCCAATTCTAAGGGAACTTGTCAAAACAAAACAAAAATCCCATCATGGTTAAAGTGAAAAAACATCAACAAATGTGATGTTATAGATGTGCAGCTAGCACAGCTTCACAGAACCCACCACACCATTTCCCACTCTCCTTTGATAAATGCCCGACATTTCCTTTGACAGGGGCAGAAGCAGTGGCAACCAACACAAAGCCCACTGTTTTTTAAAGCATAGCTACAAAGCTTCAGAATTCAGCTCATAGGAGCCAATAAAGTTGTTGACTAGAACTTTTGCCTTAATGTTAGGGAAGCAATACTGTGCACAGACTTCAGCTTCATGCGCCTGGCAAACTTCACTCATTCAAACAAAACAAAACAAAAAATCTGGGTTTCTTTGTTTCTTTGGTGATCTTGGTGACTTTGCAACCAAAATAAAAACAACTCCAGCTGGAAGCAAGCTGCTCTGGCTTTGGGGGTGGCTTCACATCCCATTCAAGGGGGGACCTTTTATGCGGGACATGCAGGAACCTCATTCACTTCCTTCTCCAAGTTCATAGCCATGTACTCAGGGATTTCATGGATGAGGCTGCTTTGGAGCAGTTAGAAGCTAGACTCTGAATTTATTTAGGGCCTATTGAGAGAAGGTCATGGGAAGGATATTAGTGAGATGTGGAAGAAGGGAAACCACTGTGTATGCTCTGTGAGTGCATGCACACATGCTTGCATGCAAATGTTTATTAAATGGGAGAAAATTTGTTCTTTATGCTTGCAGTGGCATGCAGCTTTCTGGGGAAGTCCGGTTTGTTTGTGTCTGACTCATCAGTCTGAAATCTGATCCCCAGTCAGATTTCACTTTGCCCAGTTGATAAAACAATATTTTTTCCTCAGATGATCATTCTTGCTCCTCCCCTTTCCCTCTGCAGATTCTTTTTTTTCTGATTTCCCCCTTGGCTTCTGATTTCCTTTTCTGTTAATCTCTTTTCTTCTTTTAGATGTGCTTTGCTGTACTCCTTCCTGTGACAAATATTTATTGAGCACCTGGAACTTTTCAGCCATTCTTTCAGGCTCCTAGAATCCTGTAAACAAGACATGAATTTCCTCCTTAAGGGCTTGGTGACTAAGTGCTGAAGGCCAAGGGTGAATGGAGGAGGTTAGAGATGATATAGTAGTAGACCTTGGCTCCTTTTGTTCAGGGATCCTTTATCTCTCCTTGACACTGTCAGTGTCCACTGTAAAAAATCATGAATTTAGCAGCTTAAAACATGACAGTCTTACAATTCTTTAGTTGATGAGCATAGCAAGTTTCTCTGGTTCAAATTCTTAAAATTGACATACAGTGGCCACATTAGATTTTTAGGGTGAAATCACTTCTAGGCTCTTTCAGATAGTCAGTAGAGTTCAGTTCATTTTGACTATAGGACTGACCCATTTCCTTGCTAGACTATTGGCTCTGTGTCAGCCTCAGCCCTTAGAAGCCATTTATATTTTTGGCTCTTAGTTCCCTCTTTAAAGCTGGTAAGAACTGGCTGGGTTCTTATCATATTTCAAATAATTTCTTCCTCTTCCCACTCTGACTTTTTGTTCTCTTCATCCTCTTTTAAGAGACCAGGTCATCTTATCAGGCCAATCTGGAAAACTTTGTCTTATATATAAAGTCCTTTTTGCCACATAGTGTGACATACTCACAGACACCAGAGATTGGTATATAGAAATATTTTGAGTGTGGCAAAGTATTTTGTCTATGATATTTTCTGTCTCTGAAATAAAAACCTAGAAGTTATTATCACTATTGTAATGGCTTAAAATTAACTTAATGGCTTAAAAATAAACTTAAAATATGTATGTATATATTTACAATAGGAATGCAATGAAATAGAACTCTACCAGAAATCAATATTCATTAGTTGTAGAAAAAGTGTTAAAAGCAGTGTAGCTAATCACCTTAAACACATACCCTGTTTTAACACCCAGAGCATACACCCTGCTTTCCCTAATCTCATTAACAACTGGCACTTGATTGGTGACCCAAGGACCTGAGAAGACCCCAACGCTGATGAGTGGTTTGGCCTTCTGGTGGATAATCACCATGATGACCCCCTTGAGCTGGACTGAGTGTACAGTGCCCTTCACCAGAACATCGGTGCACATGGCACCCCTTTTTCATGGCTTCATGTTGCTACCTATATTTCTCATTCTGGATTGTATGTGCCAAGCTCCCAGAGATTCTCCCTCAGAGGTGGAGTGCTTTCCCAGTGGTGACAAGTTCTTGATCTAAAGGCCTTTCCAGGGCTGATAATTTATCATTCACTACTGGCACTAAACCAGAGAGACACCCATCTCTGAAGGATAATGAACCAACTACTGTCTCTGCAGACTCAGAGTCTGAAAATAGCTCAACCAGAGATATCCTTGAGCCCCAAGCCCTGAGTCAGGTGAGCAAATGAGTTCTGGCACTCTTAATTCCTGGGCACTGTCAAGTGGTTAAATATCTGGAATGGTTATAGAATCATTAACAGAAATGACACCAAAGAAGATGCTTTGTTCACTGGACAGCTACTAAGAGAAAAAATTTCAGAAGTTTCTGTATAGCATTGGAGATGGGGAGACTATGGAGTTTGATGTAGTGAAAGGAGAGGGTGGTCCAAAAACTACTATTATATTCAGACCTGGTGGAGTGCCCGTGAAAGGTAGCTGAAATGCCCTAAATCAACATAGGTTCATCACTAAGCTGCCCTACCACCTGTGGTGGCAGAGGCTCTGTCAGACTGGACAGAAGCAAGCAGTGAAAGGGAGAGATCTGAAGAGTCTGGGCAGCATCCCAGCCACCAACACCCACCACCTTTCTTCTACCAGAGGTGATGTTTGCAAGGGTCTTGTCCCCCCAATTTGCAGCAGCTTGTTGAGGCCACTGATGGGGTTCAGGCCAAAGATATGACCATTGGAGGTGGACCAACAGCAGGGAGATCAGTGAATTCCCCCACCCAGATTCTGGCCCAGGTACCAAAGGCCTTTCTGTCTCGGGCAATCTCAGAAGCCTACCACAGAGGGTAAAGATGGAGAATACAAGCCCAGCCGAAGCCCAACTGAGAAGAAACTGCTTTCAGAACCTCTTGCACCTCCAAAAAATTAACTTCAAGTTTAATCTCTTAACCTTATTTGCATTAGTCACTATCTTCCTGGTTAAATTGCATGTTCTACCTGTTACCTTAATAACTACTCTTCTATTCCCCACTGCAAACAGATAATTATGTATTCAACTCTAGTGGAATAATATTAGTTTGCACAGTTCCAGGGAAATGCATAATGTTAGAGTTTTTATTTTTATTATTATAATAATAATTTTTGTTTTGACCAAAGTAATTACAAATCTTTCACAGTAATATTTTAGGTACATATTGACATTGAATCAGGGGAATTCCCACCATCAAAGCTTTCCTCCCTCCACCCTGTTCCCAGCATGCATCCCATATCCCCCTCCCTTACCCCCCGGGCTGCTAGTATAAGTGGTCCCCGCTGTGTCTAGCTTGTTGTAGATTGGGTATTGATTCTGTTGTTGTTGGTTTTGGATTTGGTGTTTAAGTCTGGTCATTTTTATTACTACTTAGTGATCACACAACTGTTTGGTCTTGGAACCCTCCATTATTTCCTCCTCAATTTGAGAGGCAGAACAAGATGGTTCAAGTTGTGTGGTTCTGTTTGAAGAAAAGAAAAATATAAAATGGGGTAAAAATCAAACAAGCAAAAAAAGTGGGCGGAATCCTTCTAGAGGCTATATAAATATCAATTTGAGAGAAGAAAGGGAAAAGGGAAGAGAAACACAACAACAATACAAAAAGAAAAATCAAAAAGAAAATCCAAAAAGCACCACAGCAATAAAGACAGCCACCACACAATAACCATGGTCCTGAAATAAAAACAAAACAAAGCACCAAAAAATGAAAACAACAACAAAACAAAACCAATAAAAATTATTTTGTGTTGCTTTATTTTTTTCTGCATATGCACATTAAATATTGGGAAATTAGAAAAGGAATTCCCTTGGCCTAAGAGTACAGGGTTTCTCTGCCCTTGAAGTTTACTGTCATGGGAATAACTACCACCTCCACACATGTTCACTTACTCTCCCCTAGGTCCTTTTGTAGTGTATGGAAAACTTCTGCTCTGTCGTGGATGATAAAACCAGACATCTATCTCTAGAGATCTTGATCTATGCACAGATCAAAGAATAGAGCCTATGATGAAGTCTTTCCTTACGGTTCTAGAAGTTCTGTTCCATCACTGCTGTTTTAACTAGTCTTCTGTAGTTGGTGGTCTTGGTTTTTGGACTGATCCTAGGATGGAGCCTAGGATAAAGTCTTTCATTATGTTTCCAGAAGACCTGTTCAGTTGCAGTTGTCTCAGCCAGACCTCTGGAATTAGAGATCTTGATTGTTGTACAGATCTTAGGCCAAAGCCTAGACTAAGGCTTTTTTATTGGTCCCAGGATAAGTTCTGCTCCATCATGGTTGTCACAGTCAGTCTTCTGTATATAGCGATCTTGGCTTTTGCACAGATCAAAGAATGACATGTCTTCTGATTTCATCTTATTGTTGGGTGGTGAAGTAAGAAAACCTACTCTTGGATCAAGTTGTTGCCATTTCCTCATTGTCAGGATATCATCTCAAAGCTGGTGCATGTTGGTGTCAGAGCAGTATTAAGAATATTCCCAAGGGATTTTGGTTCCTTGAGCTGTTACAGAGAGCTGTGTCAGTTCTATGTCTGAGATCTAAGGTTTGGAATTGGAACACATTATTTAGTACTTGAGATACGAAACCTATGTGTAACCTAAATTGCTCCATTCATCACCTAATCCTGAAATCATAATTCAGGAAGGCCCAACCCCATCACTAACAAAATCCCTAGAAATTTAGAAAACCTCCCAACTTTGACACACCCGCCCAATCTCTCTTAGTTGATTTATTACTTTCTTTACCTTACTTTTACTATATTTACCTATTTTTCTGTTATCCTCTTAGTTCTTGCTCTTTCCTTCTCATTTTCTTAAGCTATACCTAAGCTAACTATTGAATGTTGTTAGATTTTTTCTCAGATATCCTAGTGAATGTTTCCCAAATATTGTGATGCTTGACTGTGTACATTATTTAGCAACTTATTCTCATATTATGTCTGCAAAATGTTCTAATGATTTTTTGTTGTTGTTTTCTTTTTTATTTTTGCTTTTGGGCCACAGCCAGTGACACTCAGGAGTTACTCCTGGTTATGCACTCAGAAATAGCTCCTGGCTTGGGGGACCATATGGGATGCCGGGGGATCAAACCACAGTAGTCCTAGGCTAGCACAGGCAAGACTAGCCTTACCTTTTGTGTCACCACTCTGGCCCTGTAATGTTCTAATGTTTTTGTCCACAGAAGCCTATGAAAAAGGAACTTGGATATGATAGACTCTTATTACTGTGCTCATTAAAATATTTTAGCAAATTTATTTTCAAATTATGTATTTCTGCAGAAATGTTCTAATGATTTTGCTTAGAGAATTCTATGGAAAAGGAACTTACATGCTCTAGACTAAAATTACCATACTTGGCATAAAGAATGTTTAGGTAATTGTTTTTAAATTAAGTATATCTGCAGAAAGGTTCTAATCTTTATGTTCAGAGAAATCTATGAAAAAACTTGTGCTATGTATAAGCCAAGGATATGAAAAAGTTGATTGTTATGAGAATGATATATATGTCAAGTCTACCCTCACTAGCAGTGATTCCTAGAAAATAGCTGCAACAGTAAGTGGCTTAAAATTTCCTCACCCCCTAATTTGCACCTAAAAGTTATTTATTTTTCCTTTTATTATCTCAGCTTTTACTGTGCTATGCAAAATAACAGGCACTTTTTAAAATATATTTTTATTTAAACACCTTGATTACATACATGATTATGTTGTTTGGGTTTCAGTCATGTAAAGAACACCACCGATTACCAGTGCAACATTCCCATCACCAATGTCTCAAATCTCCCTCCTCCCCACCCAACCCCCACCTGTACTCTAGACAGGCTTTCTATTTCCTTCATACATTCTCATTATTAGGATAGTTCAAAATGTAGTTATTTCTCTAAAACCATCCCTGTTTGTGGTGAGCTTCATGAGGTGAGCTGTAACTTCCAGCCCTTCTCTCTTTTGTGTCTGAAAATTGTTATTGCAAGAATGTCTTTCATGTTTCCTGGAACCCATAGATGAGTGAGACCATTCTGCATTTTTCTCTCTCTCTCTGACTTATTTCACTCAGCATAATAGATTCCATGTACATCCACGTATAGGAAAATTTCATGACTTCATCTCTCCTGACAGCTGCATAATATTCCATTGTGTATATGTACCACAGTTTCTTTAATCATTCGTCTGTTGAAGGGTATCTTGGTTGTTTCCAGAGTCTTGCTATGGTAAATAGTGCTGCAATGAATATAGGTGTAAGGAAGGGATTTTTGTATTGTATTTTTGTGTTCCTAGGGTATATTCCTAGGAGTGGTATAGCTGGATTGTATGAGAGCTTGATTTCCAGTTTTTGGAGGAATTTCCATATCGCTTTCCATAAAGGTTGAACTAGACAACATTCCCACCAGCAGTGGATGATTTCCTTTCTCTCCACATCCCCGCCAACACTGCTTGTTCTCATTCTTTGTGATGTGTGCCAATCTCTGTGGTGTGAGGTGGTATCTCATAGTTGTTTTGATTCGCATCTCCCTGATGATTAGTTTGCTGTAAGCTCTGATCTGGGGTTCCTCCTGCCAATAGCAGAAGGCAATTTAGCAGGACTTATCTAGGCTTTCTCTATTTTTGTGGTTAACAAACCATCTCAATTCTTGTTTAACGAACAGTAAAGAGGGAGATGTAGCTAATCACCTTAAGCACACACCCTATTTTAATCCCATCTAACTCCTACCTGACTGGCTGACACAGAGTCCACACCCTACTTCTCCCTAGTATAAATATAGATTTCCCACCTACAATAAATGGAATTACTTTCCCAAAAAGTGGATGCTTCTTTGTGAATCCTCTATTCACTTGATATCTGACCTAACCAATGACTTCTATATCCAGCAACTCTGACCTCACCAGTAACTTCTATATCTTGTGACCTGACATTACAACTTCATTTATAAAATAGAATCTTTTTTACTTCTCAGTTCTTTGTCTGCATCCCTTTTCTCCATTTCACTTTTGTGACTTACATCTGTATGCCTTCCTCTCTAGAAAAGTGCTCCTCATGGGTCAGGGATAGGATCTTGTTCTGCTGTCTGTTGCAGTGTGGTGCCTATCACACAGTTGGTACTTAATAAATGGAGATAGACTCTTGTTATCTGTCCAAAAATAGTAAGAAGCAGAGTTGCTTTTTTAAAAAAAATCAGTAAAACAGTTAAAAATCTGTGGTGTAGTCCAGAAAAACATGGTAGAATGGTAGCAATGTGGGAATATTGTGTTCAAAGGTACAAATTTGTAACTCACTGACAAGTTTTGGAGATCAAAAGCACTACATAGTGATTAATTATAGATAACAGTATTATATTATAAACTACAAAGTTGGTAAAAGACTAGATCTGAGTTATTTTTATATTTTTATATGCACACATATAAAGATATGCAGCATTGTGGTAATATTTTTATACAGAAAGGTTTCATACCAACATCTTTTATACATTTTATGTAAATTATAATATAATTATATATAGTTATATGTTATACTCAGGACTTTCTCCTGACTCTATGCTCAGAGGTCACTGCTGTTTGGGGACTATATGGGATGCTGGGTGGTCAAACCTGGGCTAGCTGCATGCATCATTGTACTATTGTTCTGAACAACTGATCAAATTAAAAAAAATTAATTGAATCCCTGTGAGATACCAAATTACAAAACTTTTCATGATTGAGTTTCAGTTGGAGTTAGAATGTTTGAGCATTCATCACTTCACCAGTATCTACTTCCCTCAACCTATGTCCTCAGTTTCCTTCCTGTCCTCCAGTCTACCTCTGTGACACGCACTTTTCTTTCTTTCACTTTAGGCACTGTGGTTTGCAGTACTATTACTGAAAGGGTATTTTGCATATCACTCTGCCTTTTTTCAAGTACTCAGTTCTTGTACAGTGATCACTTTCTGCTATTCTTTTTATAGTGGTCTATTCTCAAATTAAAAAAAATTTAAGAAAGTATTTTGTGTAAAATATCACAGAATATAGCAAAAATACACGAATAAACAAATTTTCACATGGAGTGTATTTTGGAAATGATATATTAGTTTTTAAAAATGAATTTAATGTGGGCTTTTACTATGTATCAGACTCTTCTAAATATTTTTAAAACATTTAATCATCAAAAGAGGAGGAAATAAGGGAGGCACCAGGACCAAACAGGTGCAAGACTACTAAGTATTAGGCTAGATACAGAGGGAACAACATATTCTGGCAGCCCTAGGGGTGAGGGAAGAGCATATGGGAGGTAGGACAAAAACGGAGGTGTAGGGAGGACAAATTGGTGATGGAAATCCCCCCTGATTTTATGTAAATATGTACCTAAAATATTATTGTCAACAATATGTAAGCCACTATGATCAAAATAAAAATTAAATTAAAAAAAAGATCACATGGCTAATAATGAATCAATATTTTTGGGGTGCTTTCTCTATATAGATATTGTCCTAAGTGCTTTAAGTAGAAAAATTGTTTATATTTTTTAATGCTTTCAGAGAGGTAACTATTAATAGTTCTGTTTTATAGATGAGGACACTGAAGCACAGAAAGCTTAAGGACCTTACCTAAAGTCACACAGTAAGGCAGTAGCAGTCAAAGACATAGGAGTAGGACTTGGACCCAGGTGGTTTGTTAAGAAAATCTTTGGTGGTCACATCTATACCTCTTGGAGGACTCTGATGGCTTTGAAACAATTCCTAGAAAAATTGCCCTTCTGCTAAGCCTTGAAATATGAGTATAGGTATTGGCAAAGTAGACATACATGAAAAAGAGGAGCAAAAGAAAGGGTGATCTGCTCTTAGAAGCAACCCAAACTAAGGATATGGAGGTGCAAAACTTTCCAGTGGAAAGACAAACTTGGAGGAGGAGCTGTTGAGATTGCAAGTCCCGAGTTTTTCTGTGGGCAACACTCAAATGAGTTTATTTACCTACAATTAGAACCAAGGTCGACTCATTTCCCTTTGGGAATTATTCATTTTTCCAAAATGTGACTTCTGATATACCACCAAAACTGATAAGAGTTGTGATTTATAAAGAATCTACTGCCCTGTTCTTTCATACTCCTTTTCTGCATCTACTGAGCATTTTTGTTTGCTTCTAGGATGTTCCTGATTTTGCCAGAGGTAACCGGACAAAACAGGAGAGTGCTTGGCTATTCAGATTGTGGTACAGCTTTGACCACAAGTATCCTTTTAAGTTGCAATTGTGAAGCATTGATGACGAATTCATCTGCTGAATTATCAGTGAATGGGTTCTGGTGAGTAAGAAAGAAGTTTTTGTGTACAAATATACTCAGTCTCTCTTGGGACTCATACAGTGACCATTTAGCCATAGAATGTCCTGGTGAGAATCTTTCTGACTGGGAGGAATGTTTGTATATCATTAAAGGTACCCATTACACCACAACTTGCTAGACTCATGGGAGCTCTTTGGAGCTTTGTCCAGATGATATATTTACTGGGGCAGCACATTCATTTAAAGTATACAGTAAGCTATGATATGACGTATCAAAAAAGTGGGAGGATATTTGTGAGATCCTCCTTTAAGGGAGGAGATTTCTCACTGACTATAATTAGGACTCCTGGGAACTTATCCTGGTGCAACTTGGACACATTCCGGGAAGATTTTCTTCTTGGTAGATTTATTTAGGTGAACTATTCAAACTCCCCCCAAAAGAATTTCATTGTTTCTTAAATCTATGAAATGAGTAAAAATGCATGGTTAGGTTATAGATATTCTTTGAGGTTGACTTTTAAAAATTGAAGTATGAAGTAAATATTTAAAAGTACAAAAATAGGGACTGAACTGGTAGTACAGCAGGTATGCTGCTTGCTTTATAAGCAGCTGACCCAGGTTTGATCACCAACATCCCATAGGTACCTGAGGCTCTCCAGGGTAGATCCTTGAGTGCAGAGCCAGAAGTAAATTCTGAGTAACAACAGGCGTGGGCCAATCAAAGGAAAAAGTACAAAAATATGGGTCAGAAAGATAGTACAGAACTGGAGTGTATAGTACAGAGGTTAAGGCACTTATCTTATATACAACCTATCTTGGTTCAGTCTCTGACATTGTACTTGCCTCCCAAGCACCAATGGCACAGAGTTGGCCACTGAGAACCACTGATTGTTGCCCCAATACTCACAAATTTTATAAAAATGTAAGTGTCTGTGGTACCAAAACAAAGAAAAGTATGTAGGGCACTTGCCATGCAAACAGTTGACCTGAGTTTAATTTCCAACACCACATATGATCACACTAGCCTAACAGTATTGATCCCTGATTACAATTCCAGGAGTAAACCCTGATTATCACCTGGTGTGTTAAAAAATAACCAAAAAATTTATATGCATCAATAAGTGACCAAATGAATTTTTACAAAATAAAGGCATTCATTTAACACCAAATGTGCCAAGGAAGACATTATCAGTGCCCCTCATGTCTTCATTTGAAATATAAATTATCTCCTGGCTTCTAGAAACACTTTATAGTTTACATTTTCCTAAAATTTATAAAAATTAACTCTAGTTCATCTATGCTCGTTGTAAATAGTATTATTTGGAGACTATCCTACAATTTACATACTGTTGTTGATGAACATGTGATTGTCACTAATGTAAAACTACTGTGAAAAATATTGCAGAAATATTTCTTCTATTGAGCTTTGAGGATTTGTGTACATACATATTTGTTGGGAATATACTTAGAAGTAAATTTGCTGAGTTATTGTGTATTTACACAGCAGTAGAGGATAGTATCAAAGGGTTTTAAATAGTCGTGCAGACCTCTAGTGTTTGTGAATTCTAGTTTTTCTAAATACCTACCAAAAGTTGTTTTTCCATTTCTATCATGACTTTGATTTTCATTTTAATGACTAAAAATATTGAGCAATTTTTATTATATTATGGCTCTTCTTTGTAATGTGGTGCCAGGGATAGACTCTGAGTAAGCTGATGTAAGGCCTGTGCCATAACTCCTGTGTTACCCTATTCAGCCAAAGAGCTAATTTAGCTTTAAATAATTGAAATGATGTAATTAAAAATTAATCTGCTCTTTAAATAACTAAAAAGTCTAACAAAATAGACTTTAACTCTTATTAAAGGAAAATAGTAAAATCTGATCATTCAACAATGTGACATTGGTAATGTCAGGGATCACTCAATCTATGAAATGTCTAGGATTTTATTCAATATGTGTTGAAACTTATTTATATTACAGCTATTTCTTTTATGTCTTTTAAACTCCAAATTTATTGACATTATGCTGAAAGTTTGAACTTTATCAAAAGTATAAATATTTATAGAAACTGGCAAATAGCACAAATTGTTGACTGTCCCCTCCACAACTGCACACTTCTGCATAATTTTGAGAAAATATAGGGGGCCGGAGAGATAGCATGGAGGTAAACTATTTGCCTTTCATGCAGAAGGACGGTGGTTCGAATTCTGGCATCCTATATGGTCCCCTATGCCTGCCAGGGGCTATTTCTGAGCATAGAGCCAGGAGTAACCCCTGAGCACTGCCGGGTGTGACCCAAAACCAAAACAAAACAAAAAGAAAGTATAGGCTGATCTCTCAAACAAATTTTTTATATAATTGCTTTATTTAAGCACTCTGATTATAGAAATGCTCATAGTCGCATTTCGATCATAGAATGTATATTATCAGCAACTTTTCCACCAGCGTTTCCATCCCAACCCCCACACTTACTATATCTACACAGACTCCCCTAGAATAATTTCTACAGTCTCAGCTGACTGCAGATTTTAGTGACTTTGGGATTTCTACTGTTCGACCTAGAGAGAATGAAGAAGAATGTAAGATGGCACAAAGTGTTTGAATAATTATATCAGGAAGGTACCCATCATTTTTTCTGTAACTTGATAGACAAACAAGAAAATGATGATTTTTATTCCTTCAGAGGAGAGTTCACCTAGACAAGGCCAAATGAAGAAAGTGTGGTATCTTGTCCTATAACCAAGCCTAGAACAATGGAATAGATGGGCTTCTGGTTACAAGTGAATGCCCCAGTGCACATATACCTACCTTCTCTGTCCAGTGTTAATTAAAATCACAGTAGAGCATTTTAATGCCTTAGAAGGCCACAAAGAGAAAGAAATATAGCAGAGGTAATCATAACCCAAGAACAGTGTTCTTTGAGTCACTTTTTAAAGGTGATTGAATAAATAATGCTCTTAGAAACAGCAACAACAGGTACTTTTTGTATCTACAAATAAACTGATAGCTGTTGACTTCCTCTTTATGTCATGTATCTCTACAGTGAGTAGAGACAGTTTCTGCAGAAGGCTTAGTGGAGAAACACATCTTGAGATCACCAAAGAATTTTATCTCCACAGTAAACCCTATTATGGTAATGGTAGTAGCTACCACTCTTAGCTGCAGAAATTGAGAGAAGATCCTTGAGGGTGTTGGGTGAAGTAATTAAATAATTTAAAACATTTTAAATTACTAACATTCTTACTATTAAGAAATAAAGATGTTGGTCATAGGGTACAACTTTTCATTACAAGGTAGATACATTCTGGAGAACTGAATAACGCGAAAATAAGGCAAATGAAAATGTACTCCATACTGGAAATTTGCTTAGAGTTTTCAAGTATTTTCAGCATACACGCAAGAAAAGGTGAATATGTGAGATGTATATGTTAATTAGTTTAATTGGGAAAATTGTTTAATAATATTTGAATAATCTATTCTCTAGTTATAACAATGGGTTATTACAAAAAAGTAAATGAGAAGAAGCTATTAAAATTTAAGTTTCTGGGGGCCGGCGAGGTGGCGCTGGAGGTAAGGTGTCTGCCTTGCAAGCGCTAGACAAGGAAAGATCGCGACCGCGGTTCGATCCCCCGGCATCGCATATGGTCCCCCCAAGCCAGGGGCAATTTCTGAGCGCTTAGCCAGGAGTAACCCCTGAGCATCAAGCGGGTGTGGCCCGAAAAACAAAAAAAAATTTAGTTTCTGAAATTTATAGTTTAATTACATAGTAAAGGTCAAATTGTTGATGTAACACATGAGTTTTCAATGAGAAAATCAAATAATTAGAGCAAATTATCAGAGTTGTGCAAGAAAAGAGTTTGAAAATGTAGAATTCAGATGATTCACAGTTACTTTAACAGAATTAGAGGTAAGAAAGACTGTGGAAGAAATGAAATACCAAAGAAGTAGTGGGAGGAAAACCATCCCTCAGTTAAAGGAAGGCACACCTGTGTCCAGAGTATGTTGTCTTCCTCTTAGTGACAAAGATGAATGGACACGCTCAAGTGTTCCATAACTATAGGATCAAAAGCAGGACTTAGAGAAGAAAGCAGACATCCTCCAAAAGGCAATAATCAGGCTTGGTGTCAGGATATAGTCAGGCAATATAAGAATTCTGGTATAACAAGGAAAAACCTAAATCTAGGATTCTAGAACTGATTAATAGTTCATTTAAAAGGAGAGAAAAATAGAATGACTTTAGATACACAATTATTCAGAAAATTTAGCACCAATCCAACTCCATCAGAAGGGAGAAAAATTGACAACATAAATAGCAAACCAAATAAAATCTGCCAAAAGGGAGAGATTTGAAGCATTATTATAACACTGAAGGAATGAATAAATTCAAAAAGAACTTAAAGGATTGCTTATATGTGATTTTTCTCTTTGGACTGACTATTTTTACTTGTGTGGGACTCATTCCTGCCAGTCCAGGGATCAAACCCAGGACTTTGTGCATTTCATGTGATGGTCTTGCACATGCCATGTGTTCCTGTGCATGTTTACAGTGCCTTTTTTATTCATATTGCCTTGTGAATGCATGTATGGCATAGATCAGACCCAGGGCATGTATGGCATAGATCAAACCGAGGGCCTATATAAGACAATTGCTTGGTTATTGAATAAAGTGCTCAGGTTCAAGCACCAGAACACTGGAGAGATGCGGGTCTGTAATTGGATGGTGGTCTGGAAAATAATTCACACACACACACACACATACACACACACGCATGAAGAAAACAAAATATTTTCAGGAGTTCCCTATGTTTGTGCTTAGCTTCTAGAAAGTGAAAGCTCCAAGGAGGCCCGGAAATGCAAGAGGGTGACTTCCTCTCCATCCAAGTATTTTATCTGAGGGAAAATGACCACACCTGGAGGGTGGGACCAGATTATCGCAACACCAGTCCAAGGTGCTACATTCAAAGGGTTTAAACCAATGAGTTACAAGGCGTATACTGAATGAGGTGTTAGCACAACTGGTTAGCCTCTTGCAAAAATGCGAACTCAGATCCCCAGCTAACACCATGTACAAAGGTAAAATCCAAATGGATTAAAGACCTTGATATCAGACCTGAAACCATAAGTTATATAGAACAACATGTAGGTAAAACACTCCATGACATTGAGACTAAAGGCATCTTCAAGGAGTAAACTGCACTTTCCAAACAAGTGGAAGAGAGAAACAGATGGGAATACATTAAGCTGAGAAGCTTCTGCACTTCAAAGGAAATAGTGCCCAGGATACAAGAGCTACCCACACAGTGGGAGAAACTATTCACTCAATACCCATCAGATAAGGGCTAAAATTCAAAATATACAGGCATTAACAGAACTTTACAAGAAAAAAAATCTAATCCCATCAAAATATGGGGAGAAGAAATGAACAGAGAATTTGTGAAAGAAGAAATACAAATGGCCAAAAGGCACATGAAGAAATGCTCCACATCAATAGTCATCAGGGAGATGCATATCAAAACAACTATGAGGTACCATCTCACACCATTAAGATTGGTGCACATCACAAAGAATGAGTTCAAGCAGTGCTGGCAGGGATGTGGAGAAAAAGGACTCTTATTCACTGTTGGTGGGAATGCTGTCTAGTCTAACCTTATGGAAATCCATATGGAGATTCCTCCAAAAACTGGAAATTGAGCTCCCATACGATCCAGCTATACCTCTCCTAGGGATATACCCTAGGAACACAAAAATACAATACAAAAATCCCTTCCTCACACTTATATTCATTGCTCTGCTATATACAACAGCCAGACTCTGGAAACAACCAAGATGCCCTTCAACAGATGAATGGCTAAAGAAACTGTGGTACATACACACAATGGAATATTATGCAGTTGTCAGGAGAGATGAAGTCATGAAATTTTCCAATACATGGATGTACATGGAATCTATTATGCTGAGTGAAATAAGTCAGAGGGAGAGAGAAAGATGCAGAATAGTCTCACTCATCTATGGATTTTAAGTAAAGTAAAACACATTTTTGCAATAATCCTCAGAGACAAAGAGAGGATGGCTGGAAGGTCCAGCTCACAACATGAAGCTCAGCACAAGAAGTGGTGAGTGCAGTTAGAGAAATAACTACACTGAGAACTATCATAACCATGTGAATGAATGAGGGAAGAAGAAAGCCTGTCTAGAGTACATGCGGGGTTTGTGTGGGGAGGAGGGAGATCCGGGACATTGGTGGTAGGAATGTTGCACTGGTGAAGGGGGGTGTTCTTTACATGACTGAAACCCAAGTACAATCATATTTGTAATCAAGGTACTTAAATAAAGATATCAATAAAAAAGATCAATCCTAGTAATCCCACTCTTGGTCACTTGATCCATATCCAGCTCTTAACTAACATTTAATTATATTATATTATATACATTTCCTTTAATAGTATTCCAGCTACTGAGCTTGACTAGAGTGAATAATATTATGTGTTATTATAACTGCTAGTTAGTTTTTAGCACAGATACAATCTGTAGACAACAAATAGAAGGTTTACTTACTAGTTATAAGATGTTACATTATCTATAGTATATGTAAAATATACTTGAAATGGAAAAAATTTGGGAAACAGAAAATGGGGAGTAAAATTAAATTTAGTGTCCTTTATAGAAGGGGACTAAAAGCCTCTGACTAAAGTTTATAAACTGGTACATAAAAATGATGTCTATAAACTGAGTGGAAGAGAAAATGAGGTTTCATTGCTTCCCTTCCAGCAATTTGTATATTCATAATTTTGTATATTTTCTCTTAAAGTACTGTAGAGTTCCTTCTGAATTTGAGGAATAAGAACCTTTTTTAATGGTGATACAAGGAAAGGGAAGGTCAACTCTGGGTTTCCCCTGCAATTCTTAGAGTAATCATTATTTATAGCAAATGCTATTAGCTTCTGAATTGAAGATACAGGAGAACTGTGAGGCTTATGAGGACTGTTTCCAGAAATGTGATTAGGGGACAGTGATCACAAAATGCTGGTTCTGTTTGTACAAAGCTCCAGCAGACACTGTATAAACTTTTCTGAGTTGGGAAGGAATTTGGGAACATTGGTGGAGGGAAGGTTACACTGGTGGTAGGATTGTTGTTGGAACAGCATATGCCTGAAATTCTTTTATCAACAACATTGTAAGTAATGGTGCTTTTGTTAAAATAAAGTCATTTTCTCATTCCTGCATTTGAGGTGGCCTTGTGAGTCTCCACCTTTTACCAAATTGATTAGGCTATGGCAGGGGTCTGCAACTTTAAGACATAAAAAGCCACTTAGCGGGGTGGGGGGAAGCCATTTGGACTCCTTTCCAAATGGGAAAAAAACCTGGGAGCCATAAAATCATTGTGACATTTAAAACAAATATAACACTGCATACATTGTTTCTTATCTTAATGTTATATACAGGATTATGGAGCTTGCTGTCGATCTGAAGAAAAAAAGAATTTCACTTAACAATGTAAAATATATTTGTGAAAATTAATAGCCAATTAAAATATTTAATTTACGTATTTAATGAGATTTTTGCCACAGATCGTCGGGGAGGCAGCGGAGGTAAGTGATACTGCTTCCCACTCCCCTGCTATGGGCCCTGCTGTTCGAGCCACAGCAAGGCTTCAAAAGAGCCACATGCTGCTCTGGAGCCGCAGTTTGCCAACTCCTGGGCTATGGGTATCAAATCTGGTCTTCGTCCTTTGATAATGTTGCCCATGCTTCATGATACTTCCACCATGGTGCTGTTTATTTGGCAGCAATGGAAAAAAGTGCAAGGGATATGAAATGACTGTAGATGAGAATAGTTTAGCCCCCCTCCAGAAACACAGATATGTCATTTCTCCACCACACAAACCCCATGTGGTTCTCTTTGACCTTATTTGGCAGCACAGATGCTCACAGGCTGCAAACCCTTGTCATTCCACCTAGTAATGAGCCTTTAGAGAACTCTCTCAGCTGAAGATGAATTTACAGCTTGAGGGCCATATGACAATGTGTAGACCTTTAGGTTGTCACATCTGAGGGAGGTGTTAAGGATGCAACTACTGGCATCCAGTGGGACAAGACCAGAGACACTGTTAGGTATACAATATACGCAACACTCCTTACTACCTCCCCATTTGCACCATGAAGATATATTGAACCTTGGTTGACAGTGGTGCTGAGGTTTAGGAATTGTGTTGGAGAGTCTGTGAGAGGAGCGTCAAGAGTGAATTACCTCAAGACACCTCTTAGTCTCCTTTGCAATATTTGTAAGTTAGTTATGTTTCTGTGATTTCATGACATTTCCTAGATGCAGTGTCCCAACTCCAAGTGAACTTGCTTTTGTTTTCAAGATATGAGTTAGTGGTGTTTCAAAACCTGCATTGCTGAGCAACACCAAAATACTTAAAACAGCAAAGAAAGGAGAATGTTGTACTAATCAAAACTTATTTTTAAGCAAATTGGGGGTCTCCAACATGACAGTTAATGCTTAACATTTATGAGTCCTGGGGCATAGTTTAGTCTGTCATTCAGATTATTTGCAAACTACAAATATTTCCTGTATATGAGAGAAGAGGCTCTTTGTTACTGCCTAGAATGTTGGGTGACTGGCTCCTAAAGATTTTAAAAAACACCTTATTTGGTATGTGATATCTTTGCAAGCATTATTCCTTGATTCTCACTCTAAAGCTATTTGAAGCCCATCCTTACACACAGTGGCCCACCATTAACCACCACTCTTCCAGCCTGGTGTGGATTGCTGGCTCAATGTCTGACGAGTCCCCAGGTATATGATGTAAGTATGGAACATTAGGTTTGCATTTTTGCTCACCATACCAGGGGTAGTAGTATCTTTCCAAGAAAGAGGAAGCATTTTGCTCTGATCTCCAAATTTACAGATTCACCACTCTAAGGTTATAAATGGCCACTTATATATGTTTTATATATTTGTACAACAGCAGGGAGACTTTTGACCAAGGTAACAACAGCAGCTCTGGAATAGTAGGAAGAACTCTGGATCTGGAAGGAGAACAGCTTGATTCAAACCCAAACCCTGAAAGACTGTGTACATACTCTGTGCTTTCACTTTCCAATCTCCAAAATAAGTATAATATCACCAGTTCTCTATGATAATTAAATACTATGGTACAAAAGTGTATGCTATGAGCTACAAGGAGTTTTATCTACATAAGAATTATTTGCATGAGTAGTTTGTGAGGAGGTCATTGCTTACCGTTTTCCAATTCTAGCATGGATTGAGAAATGTGCACATACTCTTGGGTATCTTACATGTAGGGCTGTGAATTCAAGCTTATTGTGATCCAGGCATCACAATAAAACAGCCACCTATGTGGAAAGAATAGATAAGGAGAAAAGGCCTTCTTTCTTCCCCATGTCTCCTCCACCATCCTAGCTATGTTCTCCACACATTACAATCCCAGAAAAAGAACGCTTTCAATTTGTGTCAAGTGTTACAATACACAAAGGTCAAGTTTATACTGTTGGCCACATTATACTATGAATAAGAAAATCATTCAATATTTTAGATGAGAAAATCTCATGATTTTGTAATTGACAGAACTGAGGTCCTAATTCAGTTTTTCAATAATTTTCACAAAAATTGTGTTCATTTAATGCATGTTAACCAACTGAACCCAAAGCCCAGAGCTTATAGATAAGCCCCCTAACCAGTTATAGTCAAATTGGCTTGGGAGAGGTGTTGGGCATCTGGGTGATGTAGGGAGTAAACAAGTGTGTATATTATTGCTAGCCTGGAGTGCCAGAATGAAGTGGAATAAGCCTCCTGGTGCGCTAAGTGGGAAGCCACATCAGGCCTCCCACAGACTGAGGATATATTTTTTCCACAGATGATAGAACTTTCCTCTGAAAATGTATGTTTAGCCACCATGTGGCCTTCACCTATCACTGCTCTCCAAAAAGCAGACCCTGTGAAGTAATGCCAGGTCCACTCTTTGGCTCTTACAGGAGGAAGGCAACAGTTGAAATGTTCTGGTGATCAGACATAGAAATTGATACTTGAACAACCAGTTGAGTTCAGGGCTTACCTCCCCAGAAAAGCTGCATGTGCTCAGTAAAAACTACTGTTCTGTTGTTGCATTTTGTTTGATTTTTTCCACCAAATATGAGAGTGGAGCATCGGTGAAATATTTGCAAACTTCAAGAACTTAAATGAACCCATGGAGGGTTTCTCTTGGACGGTTAGGTGCTCATGAGGATCTCTGCTCTTAGGACTGATACTCACTGCATGACTCTCACCCATGTATCATTTTATACTCCAATATGTTTCTATGGAAGAGAATCAGAAATGGTCATGATTCATTATTTTCACTGACTCTAAAACCACTTGTTTGACATCCACCTAGAAAACGGTGTTCTTTCACTCAATGAAAATGATACATGCATGACCCCACTGCACACTTAAACACATGACACATTTACATATGAGTTTTCACAGCCATCTCACTGTACAGCTATTCACTCAGCTAAACAGAATTTTTTGATGCCGTCATTTTCAATTGCATAGTGGGGTGTACTTTTATCATCAACCTATTACTATCATTAAGCCTTGACTGAAAGTTTTACCATCTTAATTCTGAATGACCTCCCTTTGGGTGCTCTTGGTTTAAACCTGTGACTTTTGTAATAGAAAGGGTCGATATCTAGTCTCCTTTCACACTGTAAAGGATCAGTGTGAGCCACATTGGATATCAGGTTGTAAGGGGTGTAACTTCTGCTGTGTTATAGCAGGGATGCTGTACAGGAGGGATGCTTGGCTCTATTTTTTCCAATTATCCTCAGCTATAATCATTTCCTATCATTTCACTTTTTTCATGGCTACAAATCTTGAAACAGTAGACTGCCTGTTTGTAAATTTTGCTCTGAAAATTGGGAGCTCAGAGCGCTGTCAAAGTTATTTTGAGAAAAGAACAAAACCTTACTGCTTAGCACATATTTGAATTAGAGAAATGAAGCATACTAAAATAAGGAAAATCATGTCATTAGTTGGTAAGAAAACAGAGAAGAGATTGAGGCCATGGACTTTCTAGAACACTTAACAGAAAGGAGGAAATTTGGTAGTGCAGAGCAAGTTTGAGAATGACAATAAGCTGAGTAAAGGATTTTGCTTTCATTATATCTTTATAGCCTTCCCATTCCAGTCAGGGCTTGAGGCAGCAAACAAGAGGATCTTGTGTATTGTCGTGTTTTAAAAAGTGGGATAATGAGTTACGTAGTCACATTATAGCCTGTGGAAAAGTTGACATCATTAAGAAACCACAGAGAAAACAAGTAGAAGCTTGCCACCGGTGAATGAAGAGGGATGAGCTGGAGCTGGAGAGGCTTTTAAGTGAAAACCAGGAGTCCACCCTTCAATTGGTGCACTTAACAGGCTTTCAGGGACACGAAGTTCTTAAGGGAGAGTGCTACCAAGAGGAGGTCACTGGCTAGGGATAATATCTAGTTGAAGAGTCTGGGCACAGATGGAAAATCTGTCCATGGCATTGGGCACTGTGGCTGAGCCAGTACTGAGATATCATAGGCAAGTTCTGTGTCCTGGGCATAGGAGATAGAGTCATGGTGAGGAAACAGTGCTACTGATGAGCTTGGGAAGTTACCCATTTACCCAGAGCATTTTGAAACTATGCATTTTTCATTGAGATCAGAAGTTCCTCACATTTGATGCTGACAACAGGTGATGGGGTGGGGGAGCAAGAAAACACAGCCCTTTGCGTATCAAACTCTGTGGAAGGTAAACAGTTATGTTTATGACTAATTTTGCTTCCTTATCCTCTCCTAGTCCTTTTGGCTAACGAATGCCCTGCTCCCCCAATCTTATCTGATTAAATTTGTTTAAGATGTCATGCCAGTTCCTAGTAATTTTTCATATCATGTCTGTGAGCAAAACCAGTTTGGACACAGCATACAGCCAAATTCAGCTTCTTCCTAGATATGCTACTAGCCTCCTACATTATCCATAGGTTCTTTTCTCACAGGTTTTCTTCTCTGTGACTTGAGTTTTAGTTCCACTTCACAAGGTGGAATAAGGATCAAAAAAAATCTCAGGTGACCTTCCTAGGTGCTTAATAAAATGTACCTTCCCTCTCATTGGCTGTATCTTTCTCAGTATTGCCCATTAGAGTTTCCCTGTGTTAGCAGGAAGGAAGTCCTAATTATGGTTTGTTCCCATACCTCAATGGCTGGCTAAGAGTAATTCACCTGCAAGCCAGGTAGGTTTAGGATGGTTTTTGTGGGACAGTGGGTACATCCAGAATACCTAATTGGGGAGGAGAGCCCATGAAACTTATTTGCAGGCATGCCCACTGTCCCTACTGCTGGTGATCTGGGAACTGAGAAAAATGAAATTTCCTCCCATTTTTCTTTCTGTTAAATAGTCAGGCTTTTAAAGTCTAATATATTGGGGCCAAAGTGATAGTACTATGGCTAGGTTGCTTGCCTTGCCTGCAAATGACCCTGGATCGATCCCTAGCACCCTAAATGGTCCCCGAGCTCACTAGGAATGATCCCTGAGCAGAGTCATGAGTATTAACAAAGCATTAACAATAACAACAAAAAATAAGATCTACTATCTGCCATCTTAGATCTGGTGAGAACGCCTTCCCTTGTATACAAGATATAGTGTCCAACCAATTTTCCGGAGAGAGGCATAAGGTGGGTAATTTCCTAATCTCCACTTCACAGATGAGGTGAATTTGGGTAAAATAATCATTTGCTCCAATCCCCCCCTCCCCATCAAAGGTGCAGTTTCACATTTTTTTTTGTTGGTGGTGTTGCACTTTTCAGAACCAAGAGCCACTGAGGGAGGAAGACTCCGATTTCATCCTGACTGAGGGCGATCTCACCTTGACCTATGGCGGCGACAGCACAGTGACTGCAAATGGCTCCTCAGGCTCTCACTCAGCCTCCATGAATCTCGAAAACAATCAAAGAACCAAAAGTGGCTCCAAAGAGGTGCTGGAACAAGGCCTGGGAATGGCAGACCAGAAGATTTCGAGCCGGGGCACCCGCCTAGTGTTTCCCCTGGATGATAATGCATGACTTTCCCCATCAAGCCTTGAAGCAGTAGGGAGTAGATCCACCAGTGGGGTGGAGTTGGCTACAAGCTCAGTGCTATTTGAGGTGGGGCATTGATTGAATGGAACTAATAATTCTTTTTTATTGGGACCTGAAAATATCTTTTCCAATTTAAACTGCAACCCAAGCTGCGGGTGGTAGGGCTGAATTGTTGCTGAAGCAAGACAAGAGCAGACTCATTCCCACTTTCCACATAGTATGCTGCTCAGAGTTAAAGCCAAGCAAAAATAGCATGCTTTTCTGGTCTCTTAATTCAGTCATTTGCTGTAACTAACCCAAGTATGACAGGTGTGAGGCTTTTCTCAAAGGAGAGGCTTCCTAAACTCATGCAGCTGTGAAAGGCTAGTTGCTTGTTAAAATTGAAGATAGAGGACGGAACAGACCATGAAGGCAGGCAATTGTGATTGGACCCCAAATGGGACACGTGTGAATTGAGTGGAGGCTCCTCCAGCAATGAGAAACCTCACAGCTGTAACCTCGGGTCAGAATTACTGACGTTTTTTTTGCTACCTATGTTTTTTCTAGACAGTTATACAATAGATGCATGAATGTTTCACCATAGAGGAAAACTGATAAATTCTTTCTCTGGAAAGATGCATAAAGAAGTTACTGAAATGTTTACAACCAAAGGCAAAATACTTTTGTGCTGTTGTTTTAGAATTAACATGAGAATAAGAGAAATGCTTTTCGAAATTGATCAGGCTGGCATGGAAAAAATCGGTTAACTCTTGAGGTCTGCCCTATGAGATAATTGCCTGAGAAATGATTCCTTGGACTGAGATAACTACTATGGGTTTAGAAATAACAGCTACCTTTGTGCTACTCTTTCAATTGGAAAAGGAGGCAACAAGAAGCCTAGGTGGACAATATGCTAGTATTCAGAGGGAAGACTCTTGCTTTGAAAAAATTTACTGCAAAGAAAAAGTATGTAATAAAGTGTCCCAATAATACATGAGATGTCAGTGCTACCTGAGGAATCAGAGGCAAGTCAATGAAAAATGAATCTTGACTCAACCCTGTGAGAGTTATCTACAATAATATAAAAAATTCAGCTATCTTGACACTTAAGTACCTTATTAAAAAGGGTCACTTTCTTGGTTTATAGCAAGGCTTGCAGCAGCTTTATGCATGAGTGCAGTTCAAAATTTAGGGTTGCATTTTGATTCTTTGTCACTGAGCTATCCTACCTGTTCATACTGTTAGAATACTTAGTGAACTCTTGAAGTCTTCACATGTTTCTCCACTTCTGTGTTAGGATATTTGAAAACTCACTTTCTGAAAATTACTTTCATGAAATGTGGGCATTTTTTCATATTGTAACAGAATAAAGGGACATTTAAGTCTACTCTGCTCATAATGAAATTAGCCATTTAATCTTATCAGATCATGTTTTTTCAGGACTTATTTTTAAAAATGGCAGTGCTTCACACCATTCGTTTTTAAATAGAAAATTTGAGTAAGTCAAAAAAAAGTCATTCTTGTATTGAGCCATGTGAAATTGCTATTATTCAGCCATTAAAATAGATAAATGGGAATTACATGTGATTCAATGCAATATAAAGAATGATTTTGATTTATCTCTTTATCAATACAAAAGTCTACTTTTTCTGGTCACCCATGAAATTTGCAAGTTTAAAAAATGTTAAACAACATCTTTAGGTCATAAGAATTTAGGGCCATGAAAAACTAAATAAAAGTTATGTTTCACTTCTGAAGAAACAGATTTCTAAGACAATCCCTGAATGGGAACTCATATGTCATGAGCTTAAGAGAGTAGCAACCAAGTTTGGCAGAAGACCTGAAATATATTTATGTGATGGTGCATGGAACCATCACCAGAGGGTTTTATTCAATAGTGTATCTCAGTAATAGTCAGTAATGCCATATTAACTTAGAAGTGGGGGAGATTTTTAAGTGTGCTTCCTTTTAGCAGAGAGAAGAAAGCACACTTCAAAATCTCCCCCACTGGTTAGTTCATTAGTTAGGTCTTGAAAAAGACTTGCTTGTCTTAATAAGGTTCTGAAGCTATCAGAATTCTGATGTTAGTTGTTGAAAGAAGCCAGCAAAGTATCACAGTATCTCTTCAATAACCTCTTGGTTTATTGTTTGGTTGGCTTTTTAGAAAGTTCTTAGAACCTAATAAGAAATTGTTCTCATAGGGACATAAAAGCAAGAATGAAGCTTCTCATTCTAGACAAAGATCCATCTGAAATTATTGTTTTCCCCACTCTCATCCAAGAAGGCCTTGTAGTTTGCACTACAGACATTTTTATTATGACCTTCCTAAACAGAGGGCCATAGACATTTACCAAAAACAGAATTTAGCTATGACCATTGTTATTTGGTTGGGTCTTTTACTTAGAGTCATTCACTGATATGCATCCTAATTTTTTTGCAAAATAAAAAGCATGATCTTAACCTTACCAAGTCTCTCAGCAAATAAATTTGTTTGTGGAAATTGTTATACCACTAGAATCATTGTGCCTATGCTGAGGGAGAAAAGTGGAATTAAAAACCAACTAACAGAAGACTATCTGCTGTCAGTTTAACATAATCAGATTGAAACTGCTGAGTACAGCCAAAATTCCTCTGAAAGGGTAACCTAAATTCATCTTCTAACCCTCTTTATTTAAGGCTGGAGGATGACTATTTGGTAGGGTTAAAGCAGAGGTTACTAGTTCTGGCTGCACATTAGGATTACCTAGTCAGCTTTTTAAATACATGACCCAACTATGAGTTCCCTTCTCTCAGAAATTTTTATTTTCTAGTCTTTTCTAGTGGGGTCTGGCTTCCATGCTTTGTTTTGAACCCTTAGGAATTCTAATATGTAGTGAGGGTTAAGCCTTACTCCTGGAAAGTGCAGTGACCCTTGTATGGAACTTTCTTTAGTACAATGGTTTAGCAAATGATTATTTTAACAAATCATTAGTCATGTGAAACAAATGGAGTGTTAATGAATAATACATACTAGGCAGCTGTGAAAGTATTTCTTGGTAATAATATTTGCAGAACTCAGACACCTAATTCAAGAACAGTTGCAGGTCACCCTTGACAACCTTAGAGCAGGAAATGCAAATGAATGTGACTTGAATCTATATATGAGGAGAATTTTAGACATGTCATCTTTACCTTGGACTCTGCAAAATAAGGGTGGAAGTGTTTACTGCCAGAGATGATACTCTGAGTAGAAGGTTATAACTTTACTGTCATTCAGTGGTGTTGGTTGTCTGTAATAAAGATGAAAATTTTTTGTATAAAGGGAAGCTAAAATAAACCAGCGTTCCTTCTTTTAATCATCTTGTTGAAGATTCCAAGGACCTGAATTTTCTGCCCAGAGAAAGAAATTTGGAGTTAAGTAAGGATGCATCTCTTTTTGGGATACACGTATAAGAAATGCATAGGTGACTATATGGATTAGCAACTTTCTGAGATGACCAAATGTGCATTGATAGTTTGAAGCCATCAATAGCAAATGTCAAACTTTAATATTAAATGTTTAATTGGGCATACAGCAAGAAACTCTCAATAACCAATGTTCTCTAGAACTGAAATGCCATTTTGTATTTGATTAACTTATGGAAGTCTCTTTAGAAAACTTCATAGAAGATTATGTCAGCATTCCATGAGTATTTCTTTCTAAGGCAGCAAAGAATGATCATTTCCTGTCTAAATATTGATTTGTTTTATGTCTTTTCCAGTTTTCCGATCATATTATATTTTTTCCTTTGCCCACAATAGGATTCAATACAATTGTCTTATATATTTTTGTGAAAGACATGATTTCTAAATGCAGAAACCTGATTGATTCACTTAAGGGAGGCTGATAATAGACTAATCAAGTCATTAGAGAATAAAATCATCCAGCTGTAAACCTACTTTTTATGAGTTCTAAGAGATATGGTGGGGAACTGATTTTACCATCTGTTGTAAAATACAATTTAGAATGAATGTTATAGAAGAGTCAACTGATTCAATATGAGCCTAAATATATTTTGAAAATGAGGATATTTAACAAGCCATAGGAATTAATCTGTCAAATGCATCAATCTGGCATCATTGAATTCTGATCTGTTTTTGTGAGTCTATCTGTAAATGTTAGTTGCTTCACTTTGATACTGTAAATTGAACAAATCTAGTGGCCAAGAATTTGAGTTTAGAAATAATCTATCTGAATGCTTTCACCACTATGATACTTAAAAATACCTTCCTCTGTCCTAAAACCTAGTAAGAATAACAAAGAAATACATTGATTCCAATGCTAGTGTCATCTACAAAGAAGCAAGTAGGCTTTTTGACAGTATTTTCAAAAAAGATCTAAAATAAAACATTTTTCATAATTAGAATGTCTTAAAATTCACAAATATGTCATCCAGTGCTATATAAAAAGGAAAACCAAAGTTTTTAATGTTAGTTTTATTTTTATAAGCAGGATTTATAATACAACCATGGCCCACATAGTAGGCACCCATTTTTCTGCTACATGGGCCTTGATAAAGAAACAGTTTTGCCTTTTAAAAGAGTTGAAAATAGATAGGATAGCACTTGGGAGAGGTAACTTTCCTATGAATACAGCCCCCCCCCCCACCTATCTTTTAAAAATGCTCACCAGAATTACCATATGTCATGGTTAGCTAATCATGGCCTGTGGAAAATTTTCTGGATCTGTTTGTTAGAAGAACTCAGAAGCACATTTACTAGCATGAAGATCCCTACATTTGACATATAAAACCTTTGTAATGGTTGAGAACCAGTGTCCCTGGGTGAATAAATGCGTGGATAATTATTTTGGGAACTGACTTTTGCTGTGATCATTTTGGTTAAGGGCTTTGCAGAAGCTAAGCCATGATTTTCACTTATGTATTAAAACAGTGGATTTAGAATTTATCACTGAAATCACTATTTTACATGTGACATCATAGTATGGTTCAACTCCTAGGTTTTTGTTTTAATTTTGTACAAAAATATACTTGATACTTCTTACTTAGGAAGTTTTGTTGTGCCTAATAAATTGAATGATTAAATGGGAGGCCACCAAGACTCATCTAATTGTTAAAAAAAAGATGTTTTTTTTTGGTCTTTGGGCCATACCCAGTGACACTCATGGGTTACTCCTGGCTATGTGCTCAGAAATCGCTCCTGGCTTGGAGGACCATGTGGGATGCCAAGGGATCGAACTGTGGCCCGTCCCAGGCCAGAGTGTGCAAGGCAAATGCCCTACCCCTTGCACCACCGTTATGGCCCCTAAAAAGACCATTTTAAAAGTAGGATAGGAAAAAAGTAGGATAGGATGAATTTAACATGGAATGATATGACCTTGTAAATTTTTATAGAGAGGTTACATATGTATTTGGGGAGAATATTGTCTTCTACATCCATTAAATAGTAGTAAACTGGTGGTTTTTATAAAAATAAACCTATGTTGTATAAATATGTTCTGTAAAATAATAATGTATGTTTAACTGTGAAAATGTAAAAACTGGAGTATCAGCAACTTTTATGTGCAATAAGAACATTGTTAGACCCCCTAATTGCTATATTTCCCTTAGCATTTTATTTAATGTCTGCCTTTGTGTGTATATTTAGTTTATACTGTAAAGCTATTTACATGTTTTCCTGCCTTTTACTGACATTTATTATATTTTTCTCAAAGCTTTCTTTTTTTTTTTTACAAAATTCAAAATTAAAAAGTTAAGTGGCTGTGCTAATCTTGTTTTGACTTTTAAAGTATCATGTGTGGAGTGAGGAGATCACTTAGGGGTTAGGGACACATGTCTTGCATGTGTCAATGTTTGGAACTGCATGCCACCATGGTTATCACTAGGTGTAATCTTGAAGACTCCTAAGCAATATATTGTGTCTGCAGAAGCCCATAGTACTACTGGCTTCTAGTATAAAATGGCAGGTCCTGTTGGCTGAGTATCACTGAAAGTGTCTCACATTCCCTTGAGCATTGCTTGGGAAACAAGCAAAATAAGCAAATAAATAAATAAATACAACAGCAATATTCATGTAATATGAACAGAATGCATTTTGTTTCCATTCTTAAAGTTATTTTTAGCTTGAGTAGTTATTTTCTACAAGTTATTCTTTTCTAACTTTATTTCATTTGGTTCATTTGAACCAAGAGATGATAAATTTGGCTCCTCACCAATTATGTCATCCCACCACCATTTCATAAATAAAGTTTTATTTAGCATATGCTTAGCTCCTACATTTACATATTGTCTCGGACTGCTTTCATGCTTATCTGAAGAGTCCTTGTTACTGAAGTGAGCAGCTACTTGCTTGTAAAGCCTGAAGTATTAACTACTTGGTGCTTTATAGAAAAGGTTATTGCTGACCTCTGGTTTAGATAATGGAAAATATTTAATTTTCAAATAGGATACACTGGGGTTGAAGATAGCACACTAAGTATGGAATTTGCCTTGCACATAGATGCCCAGGTTTTATTCCCAGCATCCTATTTAGAATCCAGAGCCCTTCAAGAGTGACCTCTTACCCCATTATTTTATTTACTTTTTAGTAACAGTTTAAAAATGTGCAGACTTTTACATTAAAATGTCTCGGCTATAGAATCTTATATGCCAAGATTAAATAAAGAAAATAAAGACTTATTAATGTGCAATATAAAAAATGTCCCCTGAGCACATAGCCAGGGGGAAGCTCTGAGTACCACCAGGTGAGGTCCAAATAGGGTACAGAAAGCATGATATTTTCTAAATATGCTTGGGTAAAAACGAAACAATTTAAGGCTTCCTGATTTCCTACATGAGGCTGCTAGGAAGACTCCAGTGAACTTAATTCCATCAAGGCTCACCAGCAAGGTAGACTGTTCCCACCCACAATGGTGTGCCAGACTCCTACCAGGGTTACAAAGGGCCTCTCCATTCCTCCATACTTGGCTTCCTGATTTCCTGCATGAGGCTGTTGAGGAAGGCCCCAGCAAACTTAATCCCATCAAGGCTCACAAGCAAGGTAGGATGTGTCTGCCAAAAAGGGTGGTGCCAGACTCCTGCCAGGGACTTATAAAGGGCCTCTGTAATCTTCCATATTTGGCTTCCTGATTTCCTGCATGAGATTGCTAGGAATACCCCAGCAAACTTAATCTCATAAAGGCTTACCAGCAAGGTAGGTTGTGCTCACCCACAAGGGTACTGACAACTCCTGCTGAGGGCTTATAAAGGCCTCTGCATTCCTCTATACTTGCATTATTGATTTCTTTCATGATAATGCTGAGGAAAACCCCAGAAAATGTAATCCCATCAAGGCTCACCAGCAAGGCAGACTGTGCACACCCATAAGCCTGCCAGGGGCTTATAAAAGGCCTCTGCATTCCTCCATACTTGACTTCCTTATTTCCTGCACGAGGCTGCTGAGGAACACCCCAGCAATCTTAATCCTATCAAAGCTCACCAGCAAGATAGGCTTTATTTGCCCACAAGGGTGGTGACAGATTCTTGCTGGGGGCCTCTGCATATAAAAGGCCTCTGCATTCCTCCATACTTGGCTTCCTGATTTCCTGCATGAGGCTGCTGAGGAAGATCCCAGTTAACTTAATCTCATCAAGGCTTACCAGCAAGGTAGGCTTTCTTCGACCACAAGGGTGATGCCAGAGGCTGCAAAAATTTACTTCGAGGCCACTCTCATCTTCTAGCCAAAGAACCCCGCCATTACATGAAGAAAAACCACACTACAAGTGGGACAATGGGAAAAAACACAGGCCAATTCCATGCATAGAGAATGAAGATGAAAGCTCTGATGACCCGAGAAGAGGCAACTACCTAGTTAATTTCTCACATAAGGAGCTTAGAGAACAAATATGGAAGATGCTCATAGAACTCAAAGAAAGCATAGATTGAGATGAACAGACCACAACAGATAGAAATCAGAAAATTCCAGACTGAAATACTGTTAAAATACTGTTAAAAGTACTGAAAACTCAATAGATAAAATGAAAACATCAATGGAAAGCCTCTCCAGCAAAGTAACAGCAGCTGAGGACAGATTCAGTGAGCTGGAAGATGAGATGCATAACAGCTCTATACAACAGAAGAGATTGGAAAATAGCCCTAAAGCATATGATCACAAAGATGACACTAAATCCCATGACAATTATCTCTCTTAATGTCTAAATGCATCTGTTAAAAGACATAGAGTGGAAAAATGGATCAAACAGTTAAGTCCAAAATTTTGCTGCCTATAAGAAACATTTAATTAGTCAGAACAAATAGACTCAAAATTAAAGGCTGGAGGAAAAACATCCAAGAAAACAATTCCCTTAAAAAAGCTAAAGTGGGGCTAGAGCAGTTCTACAGCGGTAGGGTCTTTGCCTTGCATGCAGCTGACCCAGGAAGGACCTCTGTTTGATTCCTGGTGTCCCATATGGTTCCCCAAACCGAGAGAGATTTCTGAGGCATAGCCAGGAGCAACCCCTGAGCTTCACTGGGTGTGGCCCCCCAAAACATTAAAAAGCAACAAAAATACCCCTCAAAAACAAAAAAGCTGGAGCAGCTACATTAATATAAGATAACAAATTTTAGACTCCAAAAAGTTATAAGGGACAAAGATGGACATTTCCTAACAAATAAGGGTTATGTACAACAGGAAGAAATCACACTCATAAACATGTATGTACCTAAAGAGGTACCAGCAAAATATTTAATACAATTGTTGACTAATCTGAAAGAATATATCAATAAATATCAACACAATAATAGTGGGAGACCTCAACTCTTCTCTGTAACCCCTTGGTAGGTCAAACAGGGTTTGACCAACAAGAAATACTAGCTCTAAAAAAAGAAATGGAAGAAAGTGGATTAGTAGAAATACATAGGGCACTCCATCCCCAGAAAACTGGATATGCATTCTTCTCCAATGCACATGGATAATTCTCCAGAAGAGACCACATACTGATCCATAAAACATATATCCATAAATTCAAGAGGATAGAAATTGTACAGACTACCTTCTCATATCACAAGGCACTAAAATTAGAAGTGAACTAAAAAGGGACACAGATGAAAAACATTAAGACCTAGAAATTAAAAATCACACTACTTAAAAAGAGTGGGTCATAGATTAAATCAAAGTTGAAATCAAAACATTCCTGGCAACAAATGAAAATGAAGACACAAATTACAGAATTTTTGGGATACTGCAAAAGCAATATTAAGAGGAAAAATTTATTGCTTTGCAAGCATACAGCAGAAAAGAAGGGGCCTATGTAAAGAGCTCAATGACACATCTTATAAAATTAGAAAATGATCAACAAAAGAAACAAAAATATGTATACAGAAGGGAATAACAAAGCTTAGAGCAGAAATCAATGAAGTGGAAATAAAAAAAATCTGAAAGATCAATGAAACCAAAAGTTGATTCATTGAAAAAATGAACAAGATTGATAAACAACTAGCAAAATGTTCAAAGAAAAGAATAGAGAAATTTAATAAACCGGATTATAAATGAAAAGGGGATCACTATAGATACTGCAGAGATTCAAAGGGTAAACAGAGACTGCTTTGAGGAACCTTATGCCATGAAACATGAGAACCTGGAAGAAATGGGTAAATTGGTGGACTCATAATCTTCCACAGTTAAACCAGGATGATCTAGCATATCTAAACAGTCCCATCACTACTGATGAAATAAAAATGGTAATCAAATGTCTTCCCCAAAACTACAGCCCAGGCCCAGTTTCACTAAACAATTCTTTCAAACATTTCTAGAGGAAATACTATCAATCTTTTTTAGGCTCTTTCATGAAACTGAAGAATCAGGAACACTCCCAAAGAGCTTTTATGAAGCTTACATTACTGTGATATCACAACCAGACAGAGATGCTGCTAAAATAGAAAACTACAGACCAATATTCCTGATGAACACAGATGCAAAGATCCTCAACAATATCTTGGCAAATAGGAACCAATGCCTCATCAAGAAGGTCATACACTATGACTAAGTAGGTTTTACTCCAGGAGTGCAAAGATGGATTAACATAAATCTATCAACATAATACATCATATCAATAAAATAAAAATACGACCATATAATTATCCAGAGATGCAAAGAAATCATTCAATTAGGTCAAAAACCCATTTTTTTTATAAAAACTCATCAAGATGGGAATAGAAGGAACTTTTCTCAATATAGTCAAGACCATCTACCACAAGCCAATGGGAAATATTATTCTCAATGGAGAACAACTAAAAGCCTTTCCTCTAAAATCTGATAGAAGATAAGGCTGCCCTATCTCACCACTCCTAATCAACATAGTGCTGGACATTCTTGCCATAAAGGTTAGGCAATATAAAGATATGAAGGGCATCCAGATAGGAAAGGAAGACATCAAGCTCTCACTGTTTGCATATGATATGATACTATATTTAGAAAATCCTAAAGACTCTACCAAAAAACTTCTAGAAACAATAGATTCATATAGCAAAGTGGCAGGCTACAAAATTAACACACAAAAATCAATGGCCTTTTTATACACGTTATTAACTCAAATATCTTGGAGTCAACGAATAAAGAGGCGAAGGACCTATAGAAAGAAAACTACAAGACCTTGTTTAAAACATAAAAGAGGGGACACAAAGATGGAGAGATACACTGCTCATGGATTGGTGGGATTAACATAATTAAAATGGCAATACTCTCCAAAACATACAGATTTAATGCAATACTTCCAGAGATACCCAAGATATTCTTTAAAGAAGTAGATCAAACATTTCTGGAATTCACTTGGAATAAACATCTGTGAATATATATATATTCACAGGTGTTTATATATATATATATATATATATATATATATATATATATATATATATATATATATGATCTCTCTATACCATTCCCTGGGATATATAGTATAAAACAAAAATGCAATTCAAAAATGCCTTCCTCACATCTATATTCATTGCGTCACTATTTACAATTGCCTACTCTGGAAACAATCAAGATGCCTTCAAAAGATGAAGGCTAAAGAAACTGTGGCACATATACGTTGTATATGAAAATATTTCCATAAGATTACTCTTTGCCTGTTGTCCCACCTTAACTTTCCAGGTGGGGACGCTGTTGAGAGCCGAATAAATAGTTTGGGAGCGTGGTGTTCAGGGCCTTTTGCCAGAGTTGGCTGGCTGGCTCTAGGTGTGTTTTGGATGGTCCTGGGTGGGAGTGATATGGCAGATGTGACTCAAAGCTCTTCTTAGTTGAGGACTCTCAGATGGAGCAGATCTCGGATCATCCAAGAATGCTCCATTACTCTTATAGCAACAACAGTCAGGGAAGCACCAGGGCCATACATAAGGACTGATTCCTAGTTTCCTCTAGGTTCTAGAAAGGGCTGTGTCCATGAAGAGATTACAAGATGAGTAGGCTACAGTGGAGTTAATTACATAGGGAGTGGAGAGCATAGGTCAGACCTGAGACCCTTTCTCCCTAGGGATAGAAGGTGACAAGCCAAGAGTTGAGGGCAGCCATCTTCCCCCCACTTCTCAGAGCTACATTTGGGAGATAGAAACACAGGGGCTTTCTATCTCTGGCTCAAAGATGCCAGCTGCCCAAAGCACTAGCAATGGACTCACCTGAAAAAATCTAGCCAGAGGACAATAAGGAAAATGGCATTGATGCCCAGATCCTGGGGACCATGTTTCAGAAGCCCAAGTGATAGCTAAGAAAGATGTAGCATAGGGACAGTTAGGCATAGGGTCTCTGTCTCAGTGACACTGGCCATTGGTGTCCCCTCCTGCAACTGAGGACTGCTAAGTCTCAGACTGCTGAGTCACAGCTTGTATTGCTAAATCACAGCTCAGATTACTGAGTTGAAAAGGAAGCCTCAGGCTCCAAAACCGGGACCTGGAGAGATGCTGTTCTGGAAGTAAACGCCAGCACAGGAAATAATCCACACAGTGAGAGGGGGTAAAAACGGATTCAGGAATTCCAACACAGCAGGCTGAAAAAGGACTCTCTTCGCCCAACCTTTTACCACTTAACCCTTCTGTCTGTGTGGATTATTTGCTGCGGATAAATATTACCAAGATCTCCCCCCAATAGGGGACAAGAGTATGAAAATCAATTTCTCATTTTGGGAGCTCTTTGTGGATACACAAACAACCAACAAAGGAGTAAACGGGACCCAACAAATGGGGCAACACATATATACAATGTAATATTATGCAGCCGTCAGGAGAGATGAAGTCATGAAATTTTTCTATATAAGGAATCTATTATGCTGCATGAAATAAGTCAGAGGGAGAAAGTACAGAATACTCTCACTATTCTATGGATTTTAAGAAAAATAAGAGACATTATTGTAATAATGTTCAAAGACAAAAGAGATGAGGTTTGGAAGGACTGGCTCAAGATATCAAGCTCACTATAATGACTAGTGAGTGCAATTAGAGAAATAACTACACTGATAACGATGATAACTATTGATAACACTCAATAAGTGAGAGAAGTAGAATGTTGGTTTCTTATTTAGGTTGGGCGGGAGGAGTGAGAGTGGGGACATTGGTGATGGGAATGTTGCAGTGGTGAAGGGGGGTGTTCTTTTTATGATTGAAACCAAACTACAATCGTGTTTGTATTCAGGTGCTTGAATAAAAACATATATATCTTTTACATATATAATGTATATATAAATATATCTATCTAATTATAGATAAATAGATATATATCTTTTATATATGTATAAAAGAAACACTTTAAACGTGGACTATAGTTGTGAATTCTGTGCAACAATTTTGAAAAGACTGTGTATTAGTGCTTGCTATATCCTTTGAGAAAAACTGCTAGATCCAATCTGCCAGGAAGTATGATATACATCGAAATGACTTTGCACAGAAGCACTAGCTTCCATGAATTTTAGGAAAAAGAGGGCTCATGGGAAGGAGGGGCGTTTAGTAATGGCACTGAAACCCAGATGGAGCCTGAGGAAAGTCTGGATAAAAGACCCCGTTCGAACTCGGTGCCAGGACAGGAGTTTTCCCCTTCCAGCCCAGACACAGACCTGACTGTCCCCAGGAGACAAAGGATCAGCAATGGCGCTAGGTCCCAGAAGGAGACTGAGAAAAGACCCACAAATAAATCCCTGTTTGTGTTTCATGGAAGGGATTAAGACATGTGGTTCCCTATGCCCTCCCAGACACAAATTGGCCTGGCCTCAAAGGGCAGTTAATCAGTGATGGCACTGGAACCCAGAAGGAGGCTGAGGGAAGGTTGGAAAGAAAATCCCCTACAAATATCCCTGAACTGAACATAGAGTTACTTTCATACTCTTTGTATACCCTTTTTATATAGACAACGATTATTTTAGTTTTCTTTTTATAGTTTTTGGGCCACAGCCAGCAGTGCTCAGGGGTTATCCTAGCTCTGTGCCAAGAGAATCACTCCTGGATTTCTTGGGGGATCATATGTGGTACTGGGGATCAAACCCAAGTTTTCCATATGCAAGACTAATGCCCTACACACTATATTATCACTCAGCTCCATAGGCTAGATTTACTTTAAACCATGAAATTGAACTATACTATAAAAACTTCTTAGCAAAACAAAATATTTTAACTAAGGTAACCTCATGGTCACTTAAAAGCATGATTACAAAAACATCATGAAGAACAAATTAGAAGCAAATAACCCCCTGAATTATTTGTAATCTTATATCCCAGAAAGTTAATTTTTAAAAATCAACACAGGGATGTAGGCGGTGTGTGTGTGTGGGGGGCGTTATTTGAGTAGTTGAATGAGTTGGCTTCAATCAATACCACTTACACACTTTTTTAAATATTTAATTTAATTGAGGTACAAATAACTGCAGTTTTTCCTTTTCACACTGTTTTTGGGGATTTTGGGGGGCCACACCCGGTGATGCTCAGGGGCTACTCCCAGATATGCGTTCAGAAATCGCTCCTGGCTTTGGGGATCATATGGGATGCCAGGGGATCTAACCACAGTCCGTCCTAGGCTTGCACAGGCAAGGCAGATGTTTTACCCCTTGTGTTACCGCCCTGGCCCAACACACTGATGTTTTATTCAGAGACCAGTTGATAGGAATTGGTACCAAATCGCATGTCTTCTTTTTTCAGAGGATGTCTTAATGAAATGACTACAGCAGAGGCAGATCCAGGCTGGTAACTATTTTATGGGCTTAATTATTCATAATTGCACTTTCTTACAGGACACTTGGTTTCAACCAATGTGTGAGTCATTATTTAACCACTCATGATATTCATGCTCTACAGAAATACTCCATAGTTGGTACAAAGTTGAGTCCCAGTCTCTTATAGTGTGACAAATTGTTTCCACTGTTGAACTCCAAAAGTGCTGGGGTTACATGTTGAGTGTCTTCTTCATGATACTGACCTAGAAGAGACAAAGAATAGTTAAACTACAGAGCACAGAAATCTACACGCAGAAAGCTCCACCTCAAAATATAAGATCTCTTAAGTGCAACACTTATAGTCTTGTATGGCAAAGCTACTTTATTCAATGCTTGAGATTGACATCAAATAAGTGTTTATCATTTCTACTTTATAAAGACAGGCCAGGAGACTATGTGATCCATTAAATGTCCGGTGAAGATAAAAATAGAAAAAGATGAGACTGCCTTGTCAGTATGACTGTTTCCTGTAGCTGCTGCAGAATCGAAAGTTTTTAGGGGGTAGAAGACACATTCGACAACATTCAGGGCTTACACTAGGCTCTAAACTCAGGAATTACTCCTAGCAGGCTCAGGCTCCCATACAGAATGCCATGGTTTGAACCTAGGTTGACTGTGTGCAAGGCAAATACTCTACATGCTGTAGTTTCACTTTGGCCCCAGAATTTTTGAAGTTTTGAAAGTTCTGAAGTTTTGAAACCTGCTAGGTAGTCAGGAAAATAGAGTGAATTGAAGTTCTACCTTTAGGTAGTAACCAGGTAAACATACATTCATTGCATATGTACTGTCCATGTGTGCAAAATCAATCACACTACCAGCAAATGGCTGTTTAAAGGAGCCTGTGAATAAGCAATGAATCTCATTTGCTACCTTTATAGCATCTGACCTTTTTTCTTTTGCTTTGCATCTGAACTTTTCAATTCTGCCTTAAAACATTGCTTGTGAGTCACAGAGTGGGCTGACTCTGGATAAGTTTATATTAGTTCTGTCACCAATTTCTTGCTTTTTTATGATTCTTTCACTGTGGACATGTACCAAGTATGACTATTTTTTGTTTGGTTTTTGGGCCACACCCGGTGACACTCAGGGGTTACTCCTGACTATGAGCTCAGAAATTGCTCCTGTCTTGGGGGACCATATGGGATGCCCAGGGATCGAACTGCAGTTCGTCCTAGGCTGGCAGACACCTTACAGCTTGCAGCACCGCTCCAACCCCTGACTATATTTTAAATTATTTATTTAAAGAAAATGTATCACATTGTTGACATAACTGATCATAGTACATTTGTTTCAGGGTAACAGAAAGCAAAGTTATTAAAAAATAGAAAGGAAACAGAATTAAAAAAACTGGAAGAAGTTCATTAGCAGTTATATTTGTGAAACTTATTGAATCAAAGTCAAAGGGTTAGTAAGCTCCCATGTTTTTCACCAGAGATGGAAAATAAATTAAAAGAATTGTGTGTGGCAATTGTCATTTGCATAGGCACAGGATAATATGGAAGAAATTGGAAATAAACACCTGTGGCCTAAAAACAGTGAGATCTTACCCCCAAAGGAATTTGGCATAAGACCAACTCAAGGCTCCAGGCAATCAGTTGTCCAACACCCTAGTCATTCTAGGTCAGCCTTTCAGTCTTATAGTAGTTGTTGTAAGGCAGAGGTCTCAAACTCAATTTACCTGGGGGCCTCAAGAGGCAAAGATGGGGTGAGGTAGGGCCAGATAAAGGATTTCACCAAAATATCCTCAAATGTCATTATTAACAGTTTTAACTATTTCTTCTGAACATGAATAAAACATTAAGTGAAGATCATTAATAGTTCTTCTGGACATGTCATCTTTTGCCTATTTCTTGCTGCCAGAGACTTGACAATGCTTCTTCTAAACAAATCTGAACCACATTTGGCTTTAGAGAGGAAGCAGTTGAGACCCTCAGTATGGCTTGAAGATGATCATCATTAAGTCTAGACCTGTACTTTGACTTATTGAAGTTAAATGTGGAGAATAACTTTTCACACAAATATGTGCTCCCAAAAAGGCACATGGTGCACTTGAACATTCGGGAAAGCTCAGGGAAGTTGGGGGGGGGCAATTCTCACAAAAATTTCCCATGCATGTCTGCTTTTATACTAATATCCCTGAACTTGGCTTTGAGATCAGAGTTTCATTGCAGGTCAATGAGCTCCATTTGAAGCACAGGAGGGGCATCTTTCACATCAAAGGAAAAGGGGTCCACGAAAATTTGGAAAGTGGCTCTGTGCTTTTTGAAGTCTGCAAATCTGTGATCAAATTCCTTCTCTAGCTTAAAAATAGCATCAACATATTTCTCACCACTGAATGGTATGCCTGCATCCACAAGTTCCTTGCATGCTGGGAAATGGCAAAGGTTTGTCTGAGAGAGCTGGGATTTCCATAACACAAGTTTTGTGGAGAATGCTCTCACGTTGTCATAGGTAGCACTGATAAGATTCCCTGGGCCTTGTAACATCTTGTTTAGCACAATCAGCGTATGTGTGATGTGAACAAGAAAAGCTAAGTTCATGAGCCATTTGTGATCACTCAACTCAGAAACAGCATTCCCATACTTCTCCATGAAGGTTTTAACTTCTCTCAACTCAAAAAATATTTTCAGGAGTCTAGCAGGAGGAGGTTTGACAGGCCCCCGCCATGCCAGAGGCCTTCTTAACCAGGCCTAGTGGGGGAGCGGGACTTGGGTAACCCCAGCACCCCTCTACCGCCTTGCTCCAGATCTCCAGGGCTTCCCCGGGCCACGTGCCTGGCAAGCCGGTGAGTTGAACCCCTTGGTGGAGCTTGAAGGTACCCTAGGCTTTCCCCCATTATCCATTCAGCTCCTTAGGGAGGGTCTGGGTGGGGCTCTGAACTTCTGGCCTCCCAGTTTCTTGAAGTCACTGGTAATCTCCGTCCAGTCTATATTTTCAAAATCATGTTTCAAAAGAAACATTAATAATACTCACTATCATTGAATTATGTTTTTATGTATGCAGAATGTCCATTTTGTACTCTGCCCTTTTGCATACCCCTTCATAAGATTATATTTCTCTTTAATTTCCTTAACTCCTATCATCATTACTCCTCATTTACCCTTTCTAACTTAAGTGCTGTAGAGTCCTAAGTCACAAACCAAAGTGGTGCCCTGGAGTTAACACCCACCCAAATATTTTAAAAGGCATATAAAGGACACATATCTTTTCAGCATTTTATGGGTGTTTTCTTTGACGGCTATAAACTTTTGCTGAATATTTTCTTATATAGTGATGATCGCCCCCATGGTTTTTATCTTCTCTTTGTGAACTGCTCAATATGGAATTTGGTGAGAAAGAATCCCTCAGTTTAATGCTTATGTTTGAACCAAGTCATGGGTATTGTTGGAAATGTTCTTACGCCCCCATATATCTGATAGCACCACGTGGCTTTATTTCTTGTTTGCTTAGGCACACTAAAATGGGAAAATACTATACATACCAATAAGTTCTTATCTAATAGAGATGGGAACACACAAATCTTGTAGTGCAATGAGACCTTACACCCTGAACATTGACATAAAGACCTGGCACAGGCCTCGGAAGAATGGGCATTCTCCATTCACCCCTGATCTAACAGAAGACATTTACAAAACATCCAAGGTTGTATATAACATCACCTGGAGGCATTCCTCTACCAAGGAAGACCCTACAGCTGCTCTGACATCGATCTACTCAAAAGAGACTTCCCTTAACACTGAGAAGACTTAACAAGAACAATGACCTGCTTACTGGACAGGGCTTGCTGTATTGCCCCTTAATTGTGAGGTTTGCCTATAACATCACCTGGACGCAATCCTCTACCACGGAAGACCTGACCACTGCTCAGACATCATCCTGCTCAAAAGAGACTTCCCTTAACACTGAGAAGACTTAACAACAACAACCTGCTTACAGGACAGGGCTTCCTGCATTGCCCTTTCATGGTGAGGTGAAACGAGAAGACACTCCACATCATGACTTCAATGTAGGATATGCAGATTCCAGAATCTTTAATACAGAAACATGATACCAACAACAGAGACTGTGTGAAAAGGGTGTTGGCACTATGGACAATGTCTTGGATCAGACGATAACTTGCCTAAAGCCTAGAGCTGATCTTATGCCAGGAAACTTCAGGGGTAGGATCTCTTTGTATTTAGGCCAAGGTTATTCCTTTCCATGCCTCTCATATTTTGGTGGGCCAATGCAAACAACAATTGCCACTCTAACACCATTTTTACTGTGCTCCTTTGTCTCTAATCCTTAAAACGCACCCACTTAAAATTTGAGGTTAACTTAAGCTAATATGCATGTATATGGAAATGTAAAAAATACTATGCCTCTAATGTTTACGGAGTTACGTAAGTTTTATGGCTTTAGATTGCCTTGTGTGCTGTTAAGAAATATTATAATGTGCTACAATCTGGGGACTTGAGGGACAACGTAATTGCACATGGATTCTGTTTTATTTATCTTAACTTTCTTTGGCTGAAAGTTCAAAGTTAAGATATCAGCAAGGGGACTTCTGAGAATTACATTATGGATGATTGTCCTTGCACTGTAACTTTACCTTGTCCTTTTTCTTTGCATCTTTTGTTCTCATAATTCAAAATAAAAAAATTAAAAAAATATTTTCAGGACATTTCCCCTGCTGAGCCAATGTACCTTGGTGAAATAGAGCACATCTCCGTATTCTGACTCCATTTCCTCTAAAAATGCATGAAACCTCCTGTGCTTTAAGCCCCTGGATCTGATTTGGTTGATGCATTTCACAGCAACAGACATCACATTGTCACATGGCAGGCATTTACTGCAAAGGGCCTGCTGATGGATAATGCAGTGGAGAGCAATGGCCCTCTCTACACCCTCCTCTTCAAGTTTTTTTGAACAAGTGCCACCAGTCCATTTTTCCTTCCTGTCATCGAAGGCACTCCATCAGTTATTATTCCAATAATACTCTTCCATGGCAAACCTGCATTCTCATTGGCATCACATATATGCCAAAATATCTTATTAGCAGTGGTCTGGCCAGGCATTGGAATTACTGTGAGCAGCTCCTCTGTCAATTCAAAGTTGCAATCAACACCATGGACATATATTGTGAGCTGCGCAGTGCTGTTATATCTGTGCCCTCATCAGGAGCAACTGAGTATGCATCAAAACATTTGGCTTTCTCACACAGTTGATGATAAATGTCACTTGACATGTCATAAATGCGCTCTGCCACAGTGTTGACAGAAAGGCTGATTTTGCTAACCTGACCTTTCTTTTCCTGACAGATAATACTTGCAGCCTGTAACATGCATTTTTTTAACAAACTCTCCTTCTGTGAATGGTTTCCCTGCCTTATCAATCATCTCACTAACCATGTAACTAGCTTCGACTGATGCAACATTCTCTTTGGTTGCTTTCTTGAAGAAATCTTGTTGCCTCATTAGACATGGTTTAAGACTGGCAACCCGCTTGGCTCCCTCATTTCCTTGATATTTTGCACATTTCTCAACATGTTTAGTTGAATAATGGTGTGTCAAATTGTATTCCTTGTGCACTACAACTTTTTCTGAGGAAATAAGACATGTGGGGATGCCCCTGTGCTCAACAAGGAAATACTGCGTCTCCCACTTTTACTGAAATTGTCTGTGCTCGTCATCAATCTTTCTCTTCACTGCAGGCTTTGATGAAGTCATGATGAAGGGATGAAAAAATCTAATTCTGTAATAAACTTCTCTCCCTTCTCTCCCTTAGTCCTCTGATAATGCAAGGGACAGCAGCAGGAGCAGCGGAAATGAGTCTCCACTAGGCGCAAATTATTTGCGATTATTCACTTACCAAATATTCGCAATAAAAAAATTACATTAGTAAGAAGAAAATCGCAAAAAATCGCATTAAACATTTGTATACCCCAAATGGAACTGCTCGGGGTATGCATATGTTTAATGTGATTTTTTTCTTACTAATGCAATTTTATTGCAATTATTTGGTAAGCGAATAATTGCAAATACTGCAATATTTGAAGGCTGGCCGTGGGCCACAAAATGTTGTATGGAGGGCCACACATGGCCCGCGGGCTGCGAGTTTGAGACCCCTGCTGTAAGGTTTCTGTAGTTATAGATCCTGTTTTCTGTACAGGTCCTGTGTTGAAGACTGGGTGGTGTGTTGTGTTTTCTGGTCCAGTCTCTCCATCAGTTAACATTGCAGAGAATTCTGCCTTAAAAGCAGATTACTGCTGTTGCCTGGTTATCAGGGTGATATAAGAACTGTTTTTGTCAGTACCATTGTAGCAGTAGGGTCTTCCTTCGTAGAATTTATGTTCCTGGTGCTGATGTGGAAAAACTTGTTTGTTTCCTCTGTTCAGGGAGTGAATAGTCAGTGTAATGCTGTGTAATGCACTTCAGTCACAATAAAAATTTAAACTGGAGTCTAAGCGAATAATTATGCCAAGTGTCTAGGACGTAAGCTCCCACTGTAGTATAAATAATTGGTATTCCCATCTCTATTATTTAAGAACTTGTTTGCGACTGTTAACTTTTCCCATTTTGATGTGCCTATGCAAAAAGGGAGCATCATACTAGTGAGTATGGGGGCCGATGTGTCAAGACTGACAGATCCCAGAGCATTTTATTTACATTAACTCTGAACAGAGATTTGTCTACTAGTATATTAGAGTATACTAGTATATATAGTACAGTAGTATATATAGTATATACAGTATAGTATATAGTATACTATTATACTACTAGTATATTGAATGGAACACGAGGACAGGGTAAATTGCTACTATATGAGATGTTCAATAATGGTTATGCCTATTAAAGGGGTGTATCTCAAAGAAATATTCAAAGTAAATTTATGTATCCTCTTTAACTCTTTTGAAATAGACAAGGCTACAGTTAAAAAGTAGGCCCAGAAGACATACTGGGAACAGGATTGGAGGGATGACAACATTGGTAGTGGGAATGCCCTTCATTGATTGTCACCATGTACCATAAATAATTCTGTGTAATGCACTTTAGTCACAATAAAAATTAAAAAAATTAAAAATGTAGGCCCAGATAAGATGGGACATAATATAAAAGGAAGAAACAAAGAAAAATGGTTAAAGCTAGAAAAGGTTTTTCATTTTCTGATCTAATCTGGTTTGGTGAGGTAGTTTTACTTTACTGCGGAAAGGCTACCTGGAATAGATGGTCTATAGAGAATTCTAGAAAATATGTGGTATGGTAATTAGCACTATTAGGTAGTGTATACCATGTATTATTATCCGGTAGGTCATACAGATCACGATTTCTTTCATGTAGGCACATATATGAGCATTATGGTATCATGGTCAACTAATAAGGGTTGCACCCATGTAGTTTGGGATAAAAGGGCTGATGAGGATGGAGAAAATATCTTTTTTAAGGCCTGTGAAGGCCCCAGGGATGGGGTCTTGGCAGCAGAGCTCCCAGCCCTGCCAAAGCACATGGCTCCCAGATGGCAATGGATTCAAATATTAGTGACACTGGGAGCTGGGGCCTAGGCTGGGCTTAGACTAACTTACCTGAGTGCTCGAACCCGCCTGGGGAGCAGGGTTGCTGAACAGAGTTCCCTTTCCCAAACCCCATTTTGGACCCACCTTCCTGCTTCTGAGCTGGAATGGTTTGAGTTTCCCATCAGCCAGTAAAGTCTCTGGGGATGGGGTCCTGGAGGCAGCGCTCCCAGCCCAGCAGAGTCACACAGCTCCCAGATGGCAATGGATTCAAAGAATAGTGACATTGGGACCTGGCTTAGACTAGTCCAGGCTTAGACTACCTGAGCTGCCAGAGCACACCCGGTGGCCTGAATATTTTTAAGTAGCAAACTGTCAATAGAACTACTGATCCAGAGTTTTGGATAACGAAGTTTCAGATAGACATCTACACCAAGAAAAATACCCCACTGTGAAGAACAAGCTACAATGAAAAGAGATTTTTGTAGTATAGAACTTGACCCTCAGAAGCAGAAAGCAGAGTGGTATTTACTGTATTTAACAATCCAGTTATATAATCTCAAATTTACAGTACTGGAGTGGAGGACAAGGAACTTGCATATAATCAGTGAGAACTACTGGTTAGTGATGTCTTGGTGATGAACTCTACCAATATTTTGCAAAGCAGGATGGTGAATTTGCTTTTATACTAACAAACCCTGAAGGTAAATGCCTAAGGAGAGCATCATCCCCTTAATTAGAGGTTGAGAGACAATTATCGAAGTGCATTCTTCAGAAAAAAACTGACTTAGACATTTTCATACACATTTGACTCCTAGAAAGAAAGCCACACCCCACAGTCAAGAACTCCTGGTCCAAAAAAATAATTTAGCCAGTCTTTCATAACACATAATTCTACAACCGAGACAGGAGTGACCTTTGAACACCAAAAATTTGGATAAAAGTTTTTTTTTAATAAAGGCTGTATGGACAGGAGAAATAGTAGTCAGTAGGATGATTGTCTTGCACATGACTGACCTTGTTTTGATTCCCAGCATTCTGTATAGTCCTCAGTGCACTGCCAGGAGTAATTCCTGAGTGTAGAACCAGGAATAAGTCCCAAAATTAAAATAAAATGACAAGAAAAATAAAAATGTAAAAATAAAAAACAAAAAGAAAAGGAAAGAAGAAACTTTATTTTTAGTCAAAGGAAAGGAAAAGGGCATTTCTAGAAAGACAAAAGCCAGACACCACAGAAAACTATCTATCTTCTGTCAGCAATGGCCTATTAGGGAGCTTAGACTTCTCTAGTACCACTTCCCACAATAGCAAATGATATGTATCTTCATTCACTAGCACATTAATTACATGTAAGTATGTGGATACCTACTAAAATCAAAGTTTAGAGATGCATAAAAGAATATCACAAATTCCTAGGATATAACAAAAAGTATTTGTCAGAGCAAAGACTAGGAAAATATGAAATTATAAGGAAAGATAAATGACAAATGGCAACTCTAAAACAACACAGCTACGAAAATTATCCAAAAAGAACTTTATTATGCTGTCATAAAAATGCTGCAATTAGTAAACAGGTTTGAAACAAAAATTATTAAATCTGGAGTCTCAGAGGTATTACAGCAGGTAGGTCAGTGCAGCTCTGCATGCATCCAACCTGTGTTGGATTACACCATAAGGTCACCTGAGCATTTCCAGTAGTAATTCCAATGGTATAGCCAGGAGTAACCACTAAGCAGCATTAGGTTGGCCCAAAAGAAGAAAAAAAAACTAATAAAAACAAATTAATAAATATTGGTATATAAGTGTAACTAAAAATGAACTCTTTTTCCAATTCCTTTTTTAGACTGTCTAATTTCTTTCTATTTTTAATAACTTCGCTTTCTTTCACTCTAAAATAAATATATTATGATCAGTTATGTCAACTATGTGATACATTTTCTTTAAATAAATAAATATATTAAAATAAAAATAAATGAACTACTCAAAGATAATTTACACAATCCAAATAGCCAATTTTAACGACAAACACTCTAAACAATACAATAATACAACAACACTCTCTGTCAATAATCTCCTTGAAAGTCAACAAACTAAATTCCCCCATTAAAAGACACAGTAGAGGGTTGGATCAGAAAACCAAAACCAGATATCTTAAAGAAACACATCTAAAAGAACAGGATAGACACAGGTTTAGAAAAAACAATATAGAGTTGAACTATTCGAGCCAATGAAAAACAGAAAATCTGGGACAGCATTATTTTATCAGACCAAATTGCATTCAACCTCAAGAAAGTGCCCAGAGACAAAGGAAGTCACGACTTACTGATCATGGGAACATTAGACCAAGAAGTACTAACTCTGATCAACATTTATGCACGAATGTAGAGCCAGCAAAATATGTAAGGCATGTGCTTGAAAACATAGAGAAACATATGGAAGGAAATGTAATAGTAGTAAGAGATTTCAATACTCCATTATCGCCACTAGACAGATCCACCAGACAGAAAACTAGCAAAGAAATAAAAGCCCTAAATGAGAAACTAGAAGAACTAGGACTAATGATCTTACATAGGGCCTTCCACACACAGAAAGCAGAATACAAATTCTTTTCAAGTGCTAATGGAACCTTCTCTAGCATAGATCATGTCTTAGGATATAAATCTAACTTGCACAAAGCCACAAATATAGGGATTATAAGAAGCACCCTTTCAGATCACTATGCAACAGAGATCAAGATTAATTGTAAAAAGAAAGTCTGAAGAAAATTTGACACCTGGAGACTAAACAATATGCTGCTCAACAACAGCTGGATCAAAGAGGAACTCAAGTAAGAAATAATAAGATTCCTTGAAATGAATGATAATAAAGACACTAATTGTAAAAATCTGTGGGGCACAGCAAAAGCAGTAATTAGGGGGAAACTTATAGCAATATAGGCCAATGTTAGGAAAGAAGAAAACAAGAAAATTAACAGCTTAAACAGACACTTTAAGGATCTAGAAAAGCAGCAGTAGAGAAATCCAAACACAGGCAGAAGACATAAAATAATAAAAATCAGAGCAGAAATAAACATAGAAACAAAGAAAACAATACAAATAATCAATGAGACCAGGAGCTGGTTTTTCGAAAAAATAAACAAGATAGACAACCCGCTAGCAAGACTCACTAAAAAAAGAGGGGGGGGAACACCCAAATAAATTGGATCACAAATGAAGGGAGATAGATTACAAAAGAACCTCAAGAAATCCAAGACATCTTGAGGGCTTATTATGAATAACTGTACTCAGTTAAGTTAGAAAACCCAGAAATAATCGACAAGTTTCTAGAAAAATATCAGCTTCCAAAACTTAAAAAGGAGAATGTAGAGTGCTTAGAGGCCAATCGCATCCAAGGAAATTGAAACAGTAATCAAGAAACTCCCAAGAACAAAAGACAAGGATCAGTTGGTTTTACAGGTGAAATCTACCAAACATTCAGAGAAGAATTACTACCATTAATCCTTAGGATCTTCCAAAATATCAAAAGTACAGGAATCCTTTCTAACTCCTTTTATGAGGCTAAAGTTGGCAAAGACACCACCAAGAAAAAAAACTACAGACCAATCATACTAATAAACATAGATGCAAAAATCCTCAAAAAATTCTTAGCAAAGCGAATCCAACAATACATCAAAAAGTTTATACACCATGACCAAGTGAGTTTCATCCCAGGGATGCAAGTATGTTTCAACATACAAAAATCAATCAGCATCATACACCATATCAACAACAGGAAATACAAAAATCACATGATCATATCAATTGATACAGAGAAGTTATTCAACAAAATACAACACTGATTCATGATTAAAAACACTCAGCAAAATAGGGTTAGAAGGAACCTTCCTCAAGATAGTTATACCTACCTATAAAAAGCCCACAGACAGCGTTATCCTTAATGGTGAAAAATTGAAAGCAGGGGCTGGTGAGGTGGTGCTAGAGGTAAGGTGCCTGCCTTGCAAGCGCTAGCCAAGGAAAGGGCCACGGTTCAATCCCCCGGCGTCCCATATGGTCCCCCAAAGCCAGGGGCAATTTCTGAGTACATAGCCAGGAGTAACCCCTCAGCATCAAAAGGGTGTGGCCCGAGGAAAAAAAAAAGAAAAATTGAAAGCATTCCCACTAATGTCAGAAACTAGACAAGGCTGTCCACTCTCTTCAATCTTATTCAACATAGTTTTACAAGTTCTAGCAAATGAAATCAGAAAATAGAAGGGAATCAAAGCAATCAAAATAGGGAAAGAGGAAGTCAAACTATCTGTTTTTACATATGATATACATAAAAAACTGAAAGACTCTATAGTTAAATTCCTAGAAACAATAAACCAATATAGCAGAGTGCCAGCTACAAAGTCAATACACAAAAGACAGTAGCATTCCTCTATATAAATAATAAAGCAGAGAAGAAAGACATTAAGGAGCCAATTCCATTGAAAATAGTATCTAAAATATCAAGTACCTAAGAATCAACCTGAAAGGAGAAGTGAAAGACCTATACCATGAAAACTTCAAAATACTTCAGAAAGAAATTGAAGAGGACCTAAGGAAATGGAAGAACATCTCCTGCTCATGGGTATGGAGAATCAACATAATCAAAATTACTATCTTACCTAAATTACTGTATAGATTAAATGCAATCCCTATCAAATTCAGACATCATTTTTAAGGACTTGAAACATTCAATTATAATTTTAGTATGGAACCACAAAACACCTAGGTTAGCCAAATCCATACTGAAAAACAAAATATTGGGTGGCATTTCTTTACCTAACCTGAAGATTTACTATTAAGCCAGAGTGATCAACTGGAACAAATATAGAGTCTCAGACCAATGGTTCAGAATAGAATATCCGGTGACATACCCCAAATATATGATCAACTAATATTTGACAATGGAGCCAAGTATTTGAAGGGGAATAAAGACAGTCTCTTCAACAAACGGTTTTGAAACAACTGGATAACCACCTGTAAGAAATTAAAGATTGATCCATACCTCACACCTTATACAAAAGACAACTCAAAACTGATTAAAGACCTTTAAAGATCAGATACAAATCTATAAAGTTCATTGGTAAAAAAAAATAGGCAGAACACTTGAAGACTTATATATCAAAAAGTCTTTGATGATAGAATGCCAATGGCAAAATCTTTAGCATCAAACCTACATAAATGGGACTACATCAAACAAAAAAGTTTCTCTAAGGTGAAAGAAACACAGGTTAAACCTAGAAGACAGCTAACGGATTGGGAACAATTTTTTGCACTCAACACTTCAGATAATGAGTTGATATCTAGACTATATAAAGCACTCAGAAAGTTTAGGTGCCCAAAAACTAATAAAGTCATAGAAAAATGAGAAGAAATGAATAGATACTTCTCTGAGGAAGATCAACAAATAGCCAGTAGACACATGAAAATATTCTCACCATCAATCACTCATCATTAGGGAAACCCAAATCAAGACAACAATGAGGTATCACCTTACACTAGTGAGGATGGCACACATCAAAAATAATGGGACCAATCACTGTTGGTGGGGATGTGGTAAGAAAGAAACCTTCATCCACTGTTGGTGGGAATGCTGCCTGGTACAAACCCTATGAAAAACAGTATGGAGGGTTCTCAACAAACTCAGAATTGAGCTGCCATAAGACCCAGCAATTGCACTCCTGGGTATCTATCCCTAAGACAGTAGGACATTCATCCCAAAGTATGTATGCAGTCCACTATTTATCCAGCACTCAGCACAATAGCCAAAATTTTTAAACAACCTCGCTGCCCAACAATAGATGAGTAGATCATAAAGCTGTGGTACTTATACACAATGGAATACTACATAGCAGTTAGAAAAGATACAATCATGGATTTTGCAGCAACATGGATGGAACTAAAAAACATTATTCTAAATGAAGTAAGCCATAAGAAGGATAAATACAGAATGATAGCTCTTTTTTTTGGGGGGGTCACACCCAGCGGTGCTCAGGGATTACTCCTGGCTGTCTGCTCAGAAATAGCTCCTGGCAGGCACGGGGAACCATATGGGACACCGGAATTCGAACCAACCACCTTTGGTCCTGGATCGGCTGATTGCAAGGCAAACGCTGCTGTGCTATCTCTCTGGGCCCAGAATGATAGCTCTTATCTGAGGTATTTAGAATATATACCATATACACTTATAATACTCCATGAAGAAATACAACGGTTTAATGGGCAGAAACTCCGCACACCATAGGTACCAGGATACAACAAGGAGAAGTGTTCACATCTAGTGAAAAGGGGGAAACATAAAGCCTTGAATATCTTTAATATCATGAAGTAAATAGAAACAATGGACACCGCCATTATAGCGAACAGGTCCTCATTCAACTTCTTACTACAAAGATCTATAATAAGGACCTAGATACAGAATATGATTGGTTGTCAGAAACTCCAGATGCAATGCTTACCAACAATATGTTGTGATGCCTTAATTTTATTTGCTACAAAATAACTCTTTAACTTATTTGTTCACAGTGATACTTGGGGATGTAGGGTAAACACCCTAATTTAGCAATTCGGCACTTAACCGTATCCATTTCCTTTAAAGTACGTCTTCTATTAGGACCTAAAGCATATGACCACCGAGACCACTGAAACAGACGATGGTGCACCAGACTTATATTATAGGTCCTACTCATCAAGTATGTTATTGCAAAATATAATTATCCCCTTTTCCTTTTTATTTTCCCCCTTTTATTTTTCTTTCTCTCTTTTTCCTTTATTTTTCTTTTTTCTTCCTTTTTCTTCTTTCCTTTTTATTTTTCATTCTTTTCTTTTTTTCTTCTTCAAATCAACCTATGTCACTACTATATCATAAAACCTATGCTGTCAGTTTCTTTTAGGAAAGGAATCTCCATGCACAAGACACGGAGGATGATACTGCATAGGGTGAACACCTCTTATAGTGCTCACTACCATAGTGCTTAGTAGTCTTGATGTGAAAACTATGCTTATCCTAAAATGCCCCAGCCACAAGCTAACCCTCGCCAGTGATGAAGTGCCCAAGCAACTAGAAATTGCAAAGCTCTCCCACCCAGAGGCTTCATCCCAATTTATTTTTAACTTCTTTTAATTTTTTATTTATTTGTCTATTTTACCTCTCCTTTTTTCTCCTTTTATTTCTTATTTTTTCATTTTCATCTTTCTCTCCTAATCTGTATTTTAGATAGTTACTTATTGTTTTTTAGTTCAATTATTTCTTAGGCACTCAGATCCATCCTATGATGGTCAGTCCTACAACAAAAACTTACGAATAGATCTCTAATGTTTGTCTATAAGGGGCATGAGTTTGTATACAGTGGACCCCTTATATCTAGCCAATCTATATTGCAAACAATCTGTGCCTACATTGTATATAGCCTCTCTTATATATTATCCCTCTCCACCCTCCAGTCCTCCTTCTATTCTCTTATTCTCCCAATCCTGATCCATTTTCTTTCCCTACTTAACCCTCTTAACCATCAGTTCCTAATATATTAGGTAATAAGAGCAACCTCCTGCCCCAATAAGCCACCACCCAGCTCCCAGAGTAAAATGACACCCTCTCAGTCCCACATCTCACAACCTGGCAAGAAGCTGCAACCACCCCTCGTACTTAGTCATTCTATATGGCCTTTCTTCTCTTACACATCCCAGTGTGGAATGTTGCGTGTTACCAGATTCAGCTCCAGAATGACCCTCAGCTCAAGGACAATACCTTATCTGTTAACTGCTGCAAGCCATCACTCAAACCCAGTAGGACCATAGTGTGGGATGAAAATGTGCCCTGGGTCTCACCCTCCTCCCAAAAATATCTCAAAAGACTTACTGGGAATATCTATACTTTTCTGGTATGTTTAATACATTAATAGTTATACCTTAGTGTGTTTATTACCAAAGGTAAAGGTAACCACCTCTATCCTTTTTATATACTATTATTTTTATTTATTTTTATATTTTTGTATTATATTATTTATTTTATGTTTTATATTTTTGTATTATATTATTTTATTTATTTTATTTTTATCTATTTGTATATATTTCATTTTGATTTTGCTTGTTTTGGTACTTCTTGGTATGAAAATCTAAAAGAAAAAGTCTTGCTTGAGATAAAAGCTCAGGTCAAAACCAGGGCAAAGAGATAAAATAGCCTGTCATTCTTACCCTCAAATGAACTGGCAATATAATATAACAACGTTCTTTTTTGCATAGGTAAAATTAGAAAAGGGGGAGAAATCTTAAGTATAGAAACAAGCTCGTATCTACTAGGGTTTAAAAACCCATAAATTTTACAATATGGGTGTACCTCCCACCATGAACATTTGTCATGGAGACTCAACTTAGACTCCATGTAATCATCCAACCCTGAACCCCAGATCCTAACTGGAAAACCAACACAGTTCTCTGCAACAGCACCAGGATTCAAACTTCCTCTGGGGAGTCCCTAATAACAATATGGCACCAGCCTGCACCAGGTTGATATGACATCCTGACGACGAGGAAAGAGCAGCAACTTGATCTAAGAGCAGACTGCCCTACCTCATCACCTAATGGTAAGATGAAATCAGAAGACACTCCATCCTTGATATGCACAAAACCAAGATCACTTATTACAGAAGACTAACTTTGACAACCTTGACTGAGCAGAACTTTTCCTGGGACCAATAAAAAAGACCCTAGCCTAGGCTTAGGTCTAGGATTTATACAAAAATCAAGATCTCTAATTTCGGAGGTCTGACTTTGACAACCATGACTGAATATAACTTCTGGAACCACAAGGAAAGACAATACCCTAGGCTTTGTCTTAGTATGTGTGCAAAAAGCAAGATCACTAATTACAAAAGACTGAGTACAACAACTGTGATAGATCAAAACTCCTACAACCATAAAGAAAGACTTGATCCTAGACTTCATCCTATAAGCTGTGCAAATACCAATATCTCCAATTACAGAGGACTGATTTTTTTGTCAGCCACAACTGAAGAGAACGTTTCCTGGCATCAGAATAGGACCTTAGAATTTGTCAATGAATTCTGTCTGGAGCCTGTAGTCATTCCCATAACAATAAACTTAAAGAGCTGAGAAACTGCGTATCTCTTAGGCCAAGAGAATTCCCTTTCTAATTTTCCCAATACTTACTGTGCTTATGCAAAAGAGAGAGAGAAACAAAACCTTACCACACCCTCCTTCATCCCCCCTCTCTTTGTTCCTTTCTCACATTGTACCCATTTTAGCTGGTGTTTATTTTTGCTGTCATGTTTCTTGTCAGTGCCTGGTTGTTTTCTTCTTTTTATTATTTTTTTCCTTTCCCTCTCTTTTATTTTTATTTTTCTCTTTCTTTTCCCCTTTCTCCTTTTAAATAGATACAGATAGCTCCTAGACAGACTGCTCCCAACATCTTTTTATTCTTTTTTCCCCTTTTTCTTTTTTTCCCCAACAGAATCACAGGGCTTGTTTTGCCTCATAAATGGTGGGGTGCCTCATAAATGGATAGTACCAGAGAAAACCCAAAGTCATCAATAACAGAACCAAGATATTCAAAAGGGATTGGCTACACTATCAGTCTAGGGACAAAAGGAAGAGTTATGGGATGCATGCTGCGAACAGGGATGGAGGGAAGATAACACTGATGGTGGTAATGGCCCTAATTCATTGTCACTTTGTACCCTAAACATAACTGTGAAAGGCTTGTAATTCACATTGGTCACAAAAAGCTTGAATACTTGAATCTAGACTTAATAATCACATTGGATATACTTGCTCGAAATGTACAAATAGATTAAAAGAATGGATTTAAAGCATGATGTGATAATATACTGTTAGAAACATTTACATTATGATCACATAGATTGGTTCAAAGTAAAAGCATGAAAAATATACCACACAGGGTCCAGAATACAGTAGGTATGGTGCCAACCTGAGTTCAATCCCTGGCACTGTATATGGTCTCCTTGGCCTGCCAAGAGTGAACACAGAGCCAAAAATAATCCCTAAGTACAATAGGTGTAGCTCCTCAAAACCCCTTAAAGTATATATATACCACACGATCAAAAGAATGGAAGTGAGGTTATTAATATCAGATAAAGCAGACTTTATATAATAGAAAATGATCATTAGAAAACCAACAATAAGGGCCTGGAGAATAGCACAGAAGGTAGGATGTTTGCCTTGCACTGTCTGACCTGAGTTTGATTCTTAGCATCCCATGTGATTTCCTGAGACTGCCAGGAGTAATTTCTAAGTGCAGAGCCAGGAGTAACCCCTGAGTGCTGCTGGGTGTGGTCCACCCCCCAAAAATAAAAAAGAGAAAAACCAACAATAATATAAAAAATGAAAACTCCACCAGCCAAATTCTTTCTTTACATATAAAATATTCTATTTAGTAATGAACACCCTCTTTTTTACTGTAGAAAGAACAATGGCAATATAGACCATTTTCTAGTTCATAAAATAAGACTAAACAAAGAAACAGCATTTGAATAATAAGAAATAATGCATTCTCTAATCATGGTGAACTTAAACTAGAAACCAATAATAGAAAGGCTAAAGGTCACACTTCTAAAATCATTAGAAGTCAAAAATGTAATAATTTTTGAATAACAATTAAAATATTACATCAAAAAAATGAGGCAATTAGATAAGTAACCAAAGGAAATTTTTTAAAAATTTATCTAAAGAAAATATACTGCATAGTTGACACAATTGATCATAATACATTTATCTCAGGAAGAACAAATGCAAAGTTATTAAAAAATAGAAAAACTAACAAGACAGAACAGAAAGAAAAGGTTGATGAGCAAGTATATTTTTGACAATCATTGAATCACCAATTAATTCATTAAAGGCCTAGCAGAAAGCTTAATAAGCTTTTCTTCTTCTCTCTATTTTAATGATAAGAGTTAAAGAAATACAGTAAAAACGGTGTTAGAGTGGCAATTGTTATTTACATAGGCCCAGCAAAATATGGGGGGCATGGAAAGGAAAAGCCTTGGCCTAAATACAAGGAGACATTATCCCTGAAGTTTTCTGGCAGAAGACCAACTCTAGGTTCCAGGAATACTAGGTTGTCCAACCCAAGTCATTGTCTGTAGTGCCAATAAACTTTCTTTGCACAGTCGCTATTGTTGGTGTCAGGTTTCTATAGTTAAAGATCCTGAAATCTGTGCATATCCTACATAGAAGTCAGGATGATATGGAGCGTCCTCTAGTTTCACCTCACAAGTAGAGGGCAATTTACAGAGCCCTGCCCTGAAAGCAAGTTGTTGTTGTTGTTGTTGTTGTTAAGTCTTCTGGGTGTTAAGGGAACTCTCTTTGGAGTAGGTCAATGCCAGGGCAGTGGTAGGGTCTTCCCTGGTAGAGGATTGCTTCCAGGTGATGTTATGGACAACCATGATTGTTTTGTAGATGTCATCCCTGGTTCAGGGGTGAAAGGACAATGCCCATTCTTCTGAGGTCTGAGCCAGGTCATTATGACATTGTTCAGGGTGTAAATCCCACTGCATTACAAGATGTGGGTATTTATATCTCTATTAGATTAGAAATTGTTTGTATGTATAGTATTTTCCCATTTTAATGTACCTATGCAAAAGAGGAACAATGCCACATGGCATTATTGGTGCATATGGGGACCGCTGGGACAAGTCCGACAATCCCCATAACTTGGCTCTAACATAAGCTCTAACCCGAGGGACTCTTCTACCACAATTTCTTATTGAAAAGATCACAAAAAGAACAGAAAAAAACAGTGAGGAAATTTGTCTTTGTATAAGAGAATATTCAGTAAGGGTTATAGCTGTTAAGGGGAATACATATGAGATATTCAAAAGATATATCCATGTCCCTTTTATGTCTTTGAAATAGTTGGTGGTGTGTTAAATCCAGTGCACTACTTTGGTCTGTGACTTAACCTGTGCAGTCTGATAATGGGCTGATGATAGTCCCATATCAGGTAAAGTTCTTTTTTTTTTTTTTTTTTGGTTTTTGGGCCACACCCGGTGACGCTCAGGGGTTACTCCTGGCTATGTGCTCAGAAGTCGCTCCTGGCTTGGGGGACCATATGGGACGCCGGGGGATCGAACCGCGGTTCGTCCGAGGCTAGCGCAGTCAAGGCAGGCACCTTACCTTTAGCGCCACCGCCCGGCCCCAGTATTTTTTTTTTTTTTTTTGGTTTTTGGGTCATACCCAGTGACGCTCAGGGGTTACTCCTGGCTATGCGCTCAGAAATTGGTCCTGGCAGGCACAGGGGACCATATAGGACGCCAGGGGGATTGAACCGCGGTCCTATGCTAGCGCTTGCAAGGCAGACACCTTACCTCTAGCGCCACCTTCCCGGCCCTCAGGTAAAGTTCTTGAGCTGTGACTTCTCAGAAACCGAGTCTCTTAGCAAGCAAATGTCCACAATGAAGGAAGGAGGAAGAAAGGAGGCCTCTGAGAGGAGATCAATAGCAAAAGTTTATTGGGGTCTTTGCAGGCTGAGAGTCTATCTTATCACTTAGGGTGCGGTTTGGCAGCTGGCTTTGTGTGGGGACCAAAAGGAAGTTTATAGGGCCAGAGAAATAGCTCAAAGTGCATATGCATATGCACAAAGCTAGCCTAAATCACCAGGTTAAATATAGTACATGTATGTTTAAACATCAAATTTCAAGAAAACAGGACCCAGAAACAGGCTAAGAGTTCTTATACATTTCATTAAATTCCAAAGTATTCCAAGGAGAAAAAATTTGATAAACTGACTTCAACACAACAGTAAAAATATATTTTAAGGAAAGATATTGCAAAATAAGTACAGCACACAAGTATAGTAACTAAGGTTGTGAGTCCAAACAAAAACGTGTTCCAAACAAAAAGCAGAGAAGCACAAACATACATTGCAACTCAAATGGCAAGAATCAGGACATTTTGAAATGAACTGATATAAGTAAGTCCAGGCAAGAGCATGGCCAGAAGAAGAAAAAACACGTATTCTTGACCATCAGCAGAGAGGGTAGCTTTGAGCTATAGGAGAAGTTTGGACCAAAAAAGTGCCATTTTGAACTGAACTAGGGTGATTCTAGGTAAGAGCATGCCAGGAGAATACAAGCATTGTTGACCAGCAGTGGAGGAAACAGTTGTGTGCTATGAGTGGACTTTAAATAAAAAGCACTATTTTGAACTTAATTAAGCTGAGTAAGCTCAGGCAAGAGTGCAGCCAAGAAAAAAAAATTTGACCAGCAGCAGTGGGAGCAGCCATGATCTGTGGTTGATGCTTAGACCAAAAACACTGTTGAGAATTGAACTGAGGTGAATAAGCCCAGGCAAATGTGTGGCCAGGAGAAAAACGATTGTTAATCAGCATTGATGGAGGCAACTGTGGGATGAGGACAGAGCTTGGACTAAATAAAGCACCATTTGAACATAAAAAAGTGAATGAACATAGGTAAGATCATGGCCACTCCAAATTACTCTGTGCTGTACATTTCTTCTACTCAAGAAGCCCCACCATAATACATAAAAAATAAAACTACTATAAATGTGACAATGAAAAAACAACAGAGAACTCCACCACACATTGTATTTGGAGATGATAATTCTGAAGACTCAAGCAACATCTGCCACCTACATTATCTCTCTGATCGGGACTTCAGAGAGGAAATTTAAAGCTGTAAAACAAGTCATGTAGCTGTAGAATGGGCATCGCTTAAGACTAAAGAGGATATGAAAGAAAAAATGAGAAAACTTGAAACAGAAATATCAGGACTGAAAACCATATCAGGTGAAATGAAAACCTCACTTGAAAGCCCCAGTAGTAGAATAACAGCTGCTGAGGACAGGACCATTGAGCTGGAATGCAAGCTGCATAACATTTCATTCAGGAGAAGAAATTGGAAAATATTCTTAAAATAATCTAATAGAAGAAGGAATCAAAATTATATTCAAGTACACAGAAAACAATTGACCTTCAGTATAAATTTAATAGGAACAAGCTAAGACTCATTGGGGTACCAAAGGGCCAGAACGTAAATCCCTATGAAGAAGCAATGACAACATCACTGAGAAATTTTCAGAGCTGTAGCATACTTACACCCATATCTTGGATGTTTGAAAAGTAGCAGTTAGGGGTCCCCTGTTTGGGACATCAGGCTGGGAAAATCCATGAAACTACGCCTGCCCAGTGGGGCCCAACTGTGAAAAACTGTGAGTGCTACCTGTGTATGTCTGTCTACTGTCCTCTTGCATAAAACTCTTGAGAGTGGGGAGAAAAAAGGCTCCAGCAGAGCACGGCCGCTTCGCTTTACTACGCGGCCGTGCGCTCTTTCTAAGAAAAGAACACCATCACAACAAGAAGAAAAAATCACACTAAGAACTGTGCTATATCACAGAAGCAAGCATTTCTCTCTGGACTGTCTTCTCTGTTGCATGCTCGGGCCTAAGATTTGATCCAGTGTGAGGCTTCATCCACGAAGGACTCCCCACCCTTAGAGGCAAGTCAGCCCATCCAGAAAGGGCGGAGCCAGAGGAGTGTGCTGCCTGTATCATACAGCCAATGAATATCACCACAACACGTAGAAAAACCCACAATACAAGTGTGACAATGGGGAAACAACAGAGGCCAGCATCAGACATAGAGAATGAAGATGACAATTCTGATGACCAGATAATGACCAACCAACTAATCAACCTCTCAGATACGGACTTTAGACTAGCAATATGAAAGATGCTCAAAGAACTCAAAGAAACCATGGATTGAGTTGAACAGAACACTAATAAGAACCAAGAAAATATGAAGACAGAAATCACAAAACTCCAAACTGAAATAACATGTCAACTAACAGGCCTGAAAAAGTCAGTAAACGAAGTGAATGACAAAATGGATAAGCTCTGGGACAGGGTATCAGAAGCTGAGAATAGACTTGGTGCTGTGGAAGATGAGATACATAACAATTCCATACAGCAGAAGAGATTGGAAAAAAAACTTAAAGCAAATGAGCAGACAATGGAAAAATTAGTCAAAGAATGGGAACAGATGAAAATAGAAGTCTATGATAAGATCAACAAAAACAACTTAAGAATCATTGGAGTCCCAGAGAACCAGGAAGAAAATTTCCAGGAAGAATCAACGGTCAAGAACACCATTAAAGAGAAACTTTCAGAGCTAAAGAATATATGTGATCAAATCCTGCATGCCCGAAGAGTACCAACCAAAAGAGACCCCAGAAAAACCACCCCAAGACACATCCTAGTCAAAATGATAAATCCCACAGATAGAAACAGAATTCTGAAAACAGCAAGATCAAAAGGGGAAATTACATTCAAGCAAGCATTCTTGAGATTTACAGCAGACCTGTCACCAGAAACACTCAATGCCAGAAAGCAGTGGTGGGATATTGTGACAAGACTGAATGAAATGAATGCTTCACCCAGAATACTATACCCAGAAAAACTCACTTTCCGGTTTGACGGAAGAATACATGGTTTCACAGACAAAAAAGTGCTCAGAAACTTTACAGACACAAAACCAGTCTTAAGAGAAAAACTGAAAGACCTAATTTAAGACAAGACTAACCAAAATACACACCAAATTTTCATATAAAGATGGCATTAAATCCCAGGACAATTCTTTCTCTCAACGTCAATGGACTAAATGCACCAGTCAAGAGACAAAGAGTGGCTAAATGGATAAAATACTCAATCCAACCTTCTGCTGCCTACAAGAAATGCACCTGAATAGTCAGAACAAACAAAGACTCAAAATAAAAGGCTGGAGAAAAATTATCCAAGCAAACAACACCCATAAAAAAGCTGGATGGCCATACTAATATCAGATACTGCAAAATTTATACTCAGGAAGTTTGTAAGGGACAAAGATGGACATTTTATATTAATCAAAGGGTATGTAGAGCAGGAAGAAATAACTCTCCTAAACATATATGCACCGAATGAGGGGCCAGCAAAATATTTACTACAATTGTTGACAAATCTGAAAAACAATATCAATAACACAATAACTGTGGGGGACCTTAACACGGCTTTGTCAACACTGGATAGGTCAACCAGAGTGAAACCCAAAATGAATATATTAGACCTGAGGAGAGAAATGGAAGAAAGAGGCCTAGTGGATATATATAGGACACTCCATCCCCAGAAACCTGGATACACATTCTTCTCCAATGTTCATGGGACATTCTCCAGGATAGACTACATGCTGGCACATAAAACATACCTCCATAAGATCAAGAGAATAGAAATTTTGCAGACTACCTTCGCTGAGCAAAAGGCTCTGAAATTATTTGTGAATTCCAAAGGGACTCAGAAGAAAAATTTTAAAACCTGGAAGATAAATAGCCTCATACTCAATAACCAGTGTGTCCGAGATGAAATCAAGGAGGAAATCAAAAGGTTCCTGGAAACAAATGACAATAAAGACACAAACTCTCAGAACTTATGGGACACAGCAATAGCAGTACTGAGATGAAAATTTATAGCTTTGCAAGCACACATCAGGAAGGAAGAAGGAGCTTACCTGAGTAGCTTAATGACACAGCTAATAGAACTAGAAAGTGCTCAAAAAAGGACCCAAAAATAGGGAGACAGAAGGAAATAACAAAGCTGAGAGCAGAAATCAATGAAGTGGAAACCCAAAAAGCAATCCGAAAGATCAACGAAAGCAGAAGTTGGTTCTTTGAAAAAATTAACAAGATTGATAGACCACTGGGAAACCTAACAAAGAAAGAGAGAAACTTGATAACTCGTATTAGGAATAAAAAAAGGAGAGATCACTACTGATATGACAGAGATTCAAAGGGTAATCAGAAACTACTTTGAGAAACTCTACGCCACTAAAAATGAGAACCTGGAAGAAATGGATAAATTCTTGGACTCTTATAATCTTCCACGGTTGAAGGAAGAGGATGTAGCATATCTAAACACCCCCATCACCATTGATTAAATTAAAACGGTAATCAAATGTCTGCCCAAAAACAAAAGCCCAGGCTCAGATGGATTCACTAATGAATTCTTTCAAACATTCCAAGAGGAACTACTACCAATCCTGGCAAGACTCTTTCATGAAATTGAACAAACGGAAACACTTCCAAATAGCTTTTATGAAGCCAACATCACCTTGATACCTAAACCAGACAGAGATGCTACAAAACAAGAAAATTACAGACCAATATCGCTGATGAATGCAGATGCAAAGATCCTCAACAAAATCCTGGCAAATAGGATTCAATGCCTCATTAAGAAGATCATCCACTACGATCAAGTAGGTTTCTTCCCAGGAATGCAAGGATGGTTTAACATCCGTAAATCTATATGCATAATACACAACATCAATAACAAGAAAAATAAAAACCACATGATCATATCAATAGATGCAGAGAAAGTACTTGATAAGGTCCAACACCCATTCTTGATCAAAACTCTCAGCAAGATGGGAATGGAAGGAACCTTTCTCAATATAGTTAAGGCCATCTACCACAAGCCAGTGGCAAATATTATCCTCAATGGAGAAAAACTAAAAGCCTTCCCTCTAAATTCTTGCACAAGACAAGGCTGTCCTCTCTCACCACTCCTATTCAACATAGCACTGGAAGTACTTGCTATAGAGATTAGGCAAGAAAAAGATATCAAGTGAATCCAGATAGGAAAGGAAGAATTCAAGCTCTCACTGTTTGCAGATGACATGATACTCTACTTAGGAAACCCTAAAGACTTTACCAAAAAGCTTCTAGCAACAATAGACTCATAGAGCAATGTGGCAGGCTATAAAATTAACACACAAAAATCCATGGCCTTTCTATACACCAATATTATTAAGGATGAAATGGACATTAAGAAAACAACCCCATTCACAATAGTGCCACACAAACTCAAATATCTTGGAATCAACTTGACTAAAATGTGAAGGACCTATACAAAGAAAACTATAAAACTCTGCTCCAAGAAATAAGAGAGGACACACGAAAATGGAAACACATACCCTGCTCATGGATTGGCAGGAGTAACATAATCAAAATGGCAATACTCCCCAATGCATTATACAGATTTAATGTGATTCCTCTAAAGATACCCATGACATTCTTCAAAGAAGTGGATCAGACACTTTTGAAATTCATTTGGAACAATAAACACCCTCGAATAGCTAAAGCAATCATTGGAAAAAAGAATATGGGAGGAATTACTTTCCCCTACTTTAAACTGTACTACAAAGCAATAGTTATCAAAACAGCATAGTATTGGAATAAGGACAGGCCCTCAGATCAGTGGAATAGGCTTGAATACTCAGAAAATATTCCCCAGACATACAATCATCTAATTTTTGATAAAGGAGCAGGAAATCCCAAATGGAGCAAAGAAAGCCTCTTCAACAAGTGGTTTTGGCAGAACTGGGTAGCCACTTGCAAAAAATTGAACTTAGACCCCCAGCTAACATCATGTACGAAGGTAAAATCCAAATGAATTAAAGACCTCGATATCAGCCCCAAAACCATAAGATATATAGAACAGCACATAGGCAAAACACTCCAGGATATTACAGGCATCTTCAAGGATGAAACTGCACTCTCCAAGCAAGTAAAAGCAGAGATTAACAGATGGGAATATATTAAGCTGAGAAGCATCTGCACCTCAAAGGAAATAGTGCCCAGGATACAAGAGCCACCCACTGAGTGGGAGAAACTATTCACCCAATACCCATCAGATAAGGGGCTAATCTCCAAAATATACAAGGCACTGACAGAACTTTACAAGAAAAAAACATCTAATCCCATCAAAATATGGGGAGAAGAAATGAACAGACACTTTGACAAAGAAGAAATACAAATGGCCAAAAGACACATGAAAAAGTGCTCCACATCACTAATCATCAGGGAGATGCAAATCAAAACAACGATAAGATACCACCTCACACCACAGAGAATGGCACACATCACAAAGAATGAGAATAAACAATGTTGGCGGGGATGTGGAGAGAAAGGGAACTCTTATCCACTGCTGGTGGGAATGCCTTCTAGTTAATCTTTATGGAATGCGATATAGAGATTCGTCCAAAAACTGGAAATCAAGCTCCCATACGATCCAGCTATACCACTCCTAGGAATAAACCCTAGGAACACAAAAATACAATACAAAAACCCCTTCCTTACACCTATATTCATTGCAGCACTATTTACCATAGCAAGACTCTGGGAACAATCAAGATGCCCTTCAACAAACGAGTGGCTAAAGAAACTGTGGTACATATACACAATGGAATATTCTGCAGTTGTCAGGAGAGATGAAGTCATGAAATTTTCCTATACATGGATGTACACGAAATCTATTAGCTGAGTGAAATAAGTCAGAGAGAGGGAGAAAAACGCCGAACGGTCTCACTCATCTATGGGTTTTAAGAAAAATGAAAGACATTCTTGCAATAATAATTTTCAGACACAAAAGAGAAAAGAGCTGGATGTTACAGCTTACCTCAGGAAGCTCACCACAAAAAGTGATGAGTTTATTTAGAGAAATAACTACATTTTGAACTGTCCTAATAATGAGAATGTATGAGGGAAATGGAGAGCCTGTTTAGAGTATAGGCGGGGGTCGTGTTGGGAGGAGAGAGACTTGGGACATTGGTGATGGGAATGTTGCACTGGTGATGGGTGGTGTTCTTTACATGACTGAAACCCAAACACAATCATGTATGTAATCAAGGTGTTTAAATAAATAAATAAATAAAATTTATTTGTGGAAAAAAAACGGAGCAGTTAAAAGAGATCCAAATAAAAGCATCCCAAGGAAAATACTTGTCACAATGATGAAAAGCACAGAGATAGAATACTGAATGCAGCAAGTTCAAAAAAGGAAAATACATGAAAAAAATCAAACTTAAGAGTTCTAGCAGATTTATCATATGCAAATCTCCAGGCCCAAAAGGTTGTCAGACAGTGTAAAAATATAATGAAATAAATGATTCAACAAGAATAATTCCATCAGCCAAATGTTTATTCAGATTTGAAGGAAGGATATATAGCTTTATATATAAAAATCCTCCCAAAATATACATATTAAAAATTATCCTGAAGAGAAGAACTGAGCTGAATTGCATAAGTGACATGACAAGGCCAAGGGAGGTAGAACCAGAGGCTTTAGGACCCAGAAGTCAGGTCAAGAGCACCCAGGTGGGAAAGAGAATCAAAGTCGAAGACAAAGAGCCTTCTAGTCAAGGAACTGCTGCATGGGACATAGAAAACATCACAATACAACCACGACTATGGGGAAACAATGCAGGACCCAGAATGCTTAGAGAACAAAGAGTGTAACTCCAATTACACCAAAAGTACCAACCACCTATTTACTATCTTAGTAAAGAACTTTAGAGAAGATATATTAGATGTCCAGAGAATTCAAAGAAAGCAAGAAACGAACTGAATATGCCACAAATAAGAATCAAGATGACCTGAGAATAGAAGTAAGAAAACTTAAAACTAAAATAACAAGGTTTAAAAAACTTGGTAGGCACAATAAAACCCCTACTAAAAAGCCTCTTCAACAGTAGTGGAAGACAGAATCAGTGAGCTGGAAGTTGAGATGCATAGAAAATCCATACCACAGAAGAGTCTGGGAAAGAGCCTCAAAACAATCGATTAGGCAATGGGAAAAGTTTTCAAAGACTATGAACAGAAAAAATAGAAGTATTTGATGAACTCAATGGAAACAACTTAAGAACAATTGGAGTACCAGAGACACAGGAAGAAACTCCACCCCCATGAAGTATCAACAATGAAGGACATCATTGCAGAGAAATTCCCAGAGCTAGAGTGCATGTAACCAAATCCTATATGACTGAAAAGTACCATCCAAAGGAGATCCAAATAAAAACACACCAAGACACGTCCTCATTTTTAACACATCCTAATGACAAACCCCATAGATAGGGATGGAATACTGAAAGCAGCAAGATCAAAAAAATTAATTACATTCAAAGTAGCATCCCTAAGACTTACTGCAGACTTGTCACAAGAAACCCTCAATGCCCTAAGCAGTGGTGGGATATAGTGACAATACTCAAATAAATTAATGCATCACCAAGAGAATTTCAACAAGCCAGGCTTGCATTCAGGTTTGAAGGAAGTATGCAAAGTTTCATGGATATACAACAGCTTTACAGAGTCAAAAAAGGATGAACTGAAAGATACACTTAAATATATGACCATAAGGTACACCAAACTCCTACTAAAAGATAACACTAAATCCCATGACTATCACATTTCTCAATGCCAATGGACTAAATGCACCTGTTAAGAGGCACAGAGTGAAAAAATTCATCAAAAAGCTAAATCCTACATTTTCCTGTCTACATGAAACATATCTTGATAGCTAGAATAAACAGAGACTCAAACTCAAAGGTTGGAGGACAATCATTCAAGCAAAAATCCATTAAAAAGGCTGGTGTGGCCATACAAATTTTCGGTGACACAAATTTTAGACTTAAAAAATTTATGAGACAATCGTGGGCATTTCCTAATAATTAAGGGATATATACAACAGGAATAATAACACTCTTAAACATATATGCACCCAATGAGGGACCAGAAAAGTATTTTAAAAGACTACTGAAATACTTAAAGGAAGGTATCAATAACAGCACAATAATAGTAGGAATATTCAACACTACCTTGTTTCCACTTGATAGGTCAACCAGGTTGAAACCTAACAAGAATATCCTAACACTGAAAGGAGAAATGAAATAAATTGGCCTAGTAAATAGCTACAGGGCTCTCAGCCCCAGAAAACTGGATACACATTCTTTTCCAATGTGCATGGTTCATTCTCCAAAATAGACCACAGGTTATCCCATAAAAGATGCCTATTTGAAATAAAGAAATTGTACAAACTATATTTTCAGATCATGATGCACTGAAATTAGAAGTGAATAACAAGCAGACACAGAGGAAAAATTTTAACACCTGAACATTGAATAGCTAACTACTGAACAACCAGTGGGTTAGAGATGAAATCAAAGAGGAAATCAAAATATTCCTGTAAACAAATGAGAATGAAGACCCATACTACCAGAATTTGTGGGATACAGCAAAAGCTGTAGTAGAGAAAAATTTATAGATTTGGAAGCATCCATCAGGAAGGAAGAAGAGGACTACATAAATAACTTAATATCACAGCTTACAAAACTGGAAATTGTTCAACAAAATAAAAAATAGGAATATGGAAGCAAATAATAAAGCTTTGAGTAGAAATCAATGAATGGGAAATACAAAAAATATCTGAATGATAAATGAAAGCAAGAGTTGGTTCTTTGAAAAAATAAACAAGGTCGATAAACCACTAGCAAAACTGATAAAGAAAATAGGAGAGAGACTTATTAAACTTACTCTGAATTGAAAACAGGCAGATTATTACAAATATTACATAAATTCAAAGGGTAATCAGAGACAACTTGAGAAACTCTATGCCAGAAAACGTGATATTCTGGAAGAAATGGATAGAATCTTGGACTCTTATAACCTCCCAAGGATGAACCATAATGATCTAACATTTATTAACAAACTCATAACCATTGAGGAAAATAAAATTGTAATCAAAAGTCTTCCCAAAAATGAAAGCCCAGGCCAGATGGACTCACTAATGAATTCTTTCAAACAGCCCAAGAGGATCGACTGCCTATACTTTCCACGCTTTTCCTGTGCCCCTCTTTCAATATCTGGGTATGTTGGAGCATACCTCAATACACCCTACTAAAGGTTTCTAATTAACATAAAAACTAAGTACTCTAAATTATTTTCAAAAACTTTTAGGTGATATGAATTGGATTTTTCCCTCTCTAGGTATTTCAAAATCTGAACATAGCAACTTATTTAGCACCATGAAAGGAAATCCAGATTTAAATAGCCCCACATATTTAACTCAAAAAGCCCAAAAGGAATTGAATTTCTTTATGGACCAGCTCCAATACTCCTATCTTTTCAGGTTCAAGCCTGAAGATAAACTGTGACTATTAATTTTTGTGACTAATTTATCACCAACAGGAGCTATTGTTCAGATTTCCAGGCCATTAAAATGGGTTTATTAACACAACAAACAACCGCACAGTTGAGTCCTATTTAGAGTTGATTGCTGCTCTTATAAACAAAGCAAGGTTCAATCATTACTTTATTAGGTTTTGATCCTGAAATTATAGTTCTGCCAATTCCAGAAAAGGAAGTAGAATGCATATTACCTTCCATGAGCCCCTTCAAAGAGTTTGATAAAACTCCTTAGGTGATATATCCTCCCATTATCCCACTGGAAAAGCCTGAGATTTTTTTCAGAAGGACGCATATTGTAAACTCTAATCTATTACTCCCCATATCTGATGCACCCGTGTTTTACATTGATGGATCATCATCAGGAAAAGGCAGTATTACTGGTCTCTCACTACCACAATAGTGTCTACAAATGAAAAGTCTGCTCAACAAGTGGGACTTACTATTTTTATTCACCTACTTTTCTATGTTTCAAACCATGTGTGACTCAAAATGCATGGTAAGCATTTTTCCTTGTATTGTAACTGCCTATTTAAATGCTCATAACCAGGTTGTTCATATTTGATTCAGCAATTACAAACCCTTTTACAAAAGCATTCTGAGCCAATTGTCATCACTCACATAATAGCTCATATGGCCTCTCAGGGCCAACGGCTCAAGTAAATGAAACTGCTGACCATTTAGCCATTAGCTCACCTGCAGAAGAAAATGCAGCACCACATACAAACACCTACCACCTTCATGTGAACTATAATATTTCTTGGAGGCAAGCCAGACAGATGGTTGATAAATGTACCATTTCTGTACCTTTGCATAAAAGAACATATGTAGCTGGGGCCAACCACAGAAGTTTTCATACAAAGGAATTATGGCAAATGGATATTACACATGTTAACTTCTTTCCAAATAAATCCTATCTCCATGTGGCTATAGTTATTCTCATTTTGTATGTACAATATCAATGAATTTTGAAAAAACTAAAGTTGTTTTCATCTTCTTGCCACATGTTTTTCTGTCATGTTCATTCCCCAATTCATAAAAACAGACAATGGCCCCACCTACACCAGTAAAATTTTCAGTCATTTTGCAAAGAACGTAAATTCAAGCACATCACTGGAATTTAATACATTCCTTAAGGACAAAGCATAGTTGAAAGAGGTCATAGAACCCTCAAAACTCAATTATTAAAATACAGTAAGATGGACATGCTACTAAAGGACTTTTTTATCTTTAACATTATTTTTACAAAACTTCTTGAATTATCCCCAAGGAGAGTCCGATACAGCTGCAGAAAGACACTTTAAATAGGATGCACAGATATAAAAGATTAATTACCTATTTGGGTTTACCCCAATTGGTAATGTTAATGAATGGATTACTGGTAATTTTCTCAATCAAGGAAAAGCATATGCTTATGATTCCACAGATGGCAACCCTGCCAAGAAACTCTGGGGCCCACTCCACCTTGTCAGAAGCAGTATTCTCAGAAAAAATGAAACTCAGTGTAAGACAAGAAACCCTCCAAACTCAGACCCACCAGAGACTACTTGAGAGAACAAGATTAGAAAACCAACACGCACTTTAACAGGTAACTATGACAATACGTTCAAAACGTACACTTAGGCAGAGACTTTCAGCATTGGAAATGACCAGTTCCAGAACCTAGGTTCTTTAGATGAGGAAACTTGTCCAGCTCTCTCTGAACTTCATAATTTAGAAAACACTTGTTACATGAATATTACATAAATATAAATATTACATAAACATTACATTGCCTGTGTAATATTCCAAATTGTACTGATAATTTAACCAAAAACATTACAATGAGAATATTAACAGGTCCAATCCATTGGGACATAAAGGTAAAGTGGCAAAATAACTTGGTAAAATTATGAAAGCCTTATGGAGAGGACAACACAGGTATATCAACTCAAATGACCTTAAGAAAACCACCACGGAGACTGGATTTCATCAGCGTTCCTGCCGGTGATCCTGCCTGCTTCAGAGCTTCCTGAGACTGGATTTCATCTGGATTCCTGCCGGCAATTCTGCCTGCTTCAGAGCTGCCTGAGACTGGATTTCATCAGCGTTCCTGATGGTGATCCTGCCTGCTTCAGAGGTGAACGTTAATTTTCTGGGTGACCCTGGAGACCACAGTGAAGGATTTGGAGGCTTCAAGCTCTTTCACCTTTGTCAGTAAGAGGATGGGAAGCCCCAACCATCTGAGGGGATTACCCATTTCAGACTAGGATTAAAGTTCTAAAGGATTTCTGGGAACTCAGATGCCAGCACCCCTATCTGCCTGTCTTCTGTGCTGTGCTGCATTCTCAGCTTGTTTTCATCCTGTGTGTGGCTCATCTGTGGACGGCTCGCTTTCCCTGGAGCCTCTCCTGGAGGTGAGTTTACGCGCCCAGAAAGGGGAAGCCGCTGAACTCTGCTGGAACTCAGATGCCAGCACCCGTCTCTGCCTGTCTTCTGTACTGTGCTGCATTTTTGGCCTCATTTCATCCTGTGTGTGGCTCATCTGCAGATGGCTTGCCTTCCCTGGAGTTGAGTTTACATGGCCAGAAAGGGAGGAGCCAGAGGAACGCAGCCACTCTGCTTTGCTCCACAGCCATACACATCATTTAGCCAATAAAAACAACCACAACACGTAGAAAAACCCACAACACAACTGGGACAATGGGGAAACAACGCAGGCCAGCGCCAGACATAGAGAATGACAATGGCAACTCTGATGACTTAAACATGACCAATGAACTAGTCAGTCACTCAGATAAGGAGTTTATAGTCGCAATATGGAAGATGTTCAAAGAACTCAAAGAAAGTATAGAAGAAAACACCAATAAGAATCAAGAGAATATGAAGATAGAAACCAGAAAAATTCAAACTAAAATTTCAGGTCAAATATCAGGTCTGAAAAATTCAGTAGATTAATTAAAGAAAAACATGGTTGAGCATTCCCATGGGTTAACAGCAGCTGAGGATAGAATTAGTACACTGGAAGATGAGATGAATAACAATCCCATACAGCAGAAGAAATTGGAAAAAAGCCTTAAAGCAAATGATCAAACAATGGAAAAATTACTCAAAGAATGGGAACAGATGAAAATAGAAGTCTATGATAAGCTCAACATAAACAACTTAAGAATCATTAGAGTGCCAGAGACCCAGGAAGAAAATCTCCAGGAAGAAACAATGGTCAAGAACATCATTAAAGAGAAACTACAAGAGCTAAAGAATTCATACGATCAAATCCTGCATACCTGAAGAGTACCAACTAAAAGAGACCACAGAAAAAACACCCCAAGACACATCCTAGTCACAATGATGAATCCCACAGATAGAGACAGAATTCTGAAAACAGCAAGATCAAAAAGAGAAATTACATTCAAGGGAACATCCTTGAGATTTACTGCAGACCTGTCACTGGAGACACTCAAGGCCAGAAGGCAGTGGTGGGACATAGTGACAAAACTCAATGAAATAAATGCTTTGCCTAGAATACTGCACCCAGCAAAACTCACTTTCAGATTTGAAGGAACAATACATGGTTTCACAGACAAACAACAGCTCAGAAACTTTACAGACTCAAAACCAGACTTAAAACCTGAACGGTCTACTTTAAGACAAGACTGACCAACAGACACACCAAAATTCATACAAAGATGCCTCTAACTCCCAGGACAACTCTTTCTCTCAATGTCAATGGACTAAATGCACCAGTGAAGAGACACAGAGTGGGTAAATGGATAAAAAAAACTCAATCCAACCTTTTGCTGCCTATAAGAAATGCACCTGAATAGTCAGAACAAGCATAGACTCAAAATAAAAGGCTGGAGGAAAAGCATCCAAGCAAACAACACCCATAAAAAAGCCGGAATGGCCATATTAATATCAGATGATGCAAACTTTATAATTAGGAAAGTTGTAAGGGACAAAGATGGACATTTTGTATTAATTAAGGAATACGTACAGCAAGAAGAAATCACTTGCCTAAACATATATGCACCGAATGAGGGGCCAGCAAAATATTTAATACAACTGTTGACAAATCTAAAAATAATATCAATAACAACACAAAGTTGTTGGATACCTCAACATGGCTTGGTCAACACTTGATAGGTCAACCAGACTGAAACCCAACAAGAATATACTAGACCTGAAAATAGAAATGAAAAAAAGAGGCCCACTATATATATATATATATATATATATATATATATATATATATATATATATATATATATCACACTCCACCCCCATAAGCCTGGATACACATTCTTCTCTAATGTACATGGGACATTCTCAAGGATAGACTGCATGCTAGCACAGAAAAAATACCTCCATAATATCAAGAGGATAGAAATTTTGCAGGCTACCTTCGCTGACCACAAGGCCCTGAAATTATATGTGAACTACAAAGGGACACAGAAAAAAACTTTAATACCTGGAAGTTAAACAGCCTAAGACTAAATAACCAGTGGGTTCGAGATGAAATCAAAAAGGAAATCAAAACCTTCCTGAAAACAAATGACAATGGAGACACAAACTATCAGAATTTATGGGACACAGCAAAAGCGGTATTGAGAGAAAATTTATAGCTTTGCAAGCACACATTAGGAAAGAAGAACGGGCATACCTGAATAGCTTAATGACGCAACTCATAGAATTAGAAAGTACTCAACAAAAGGACCCAAAAATAGGGAGACAGAAGGAAATAACAAAGCTGAGAGCAGAAATCAATGAAGTGGAAACCCGAAAAACAATCCAAAAGATCAATGAAAGCAGAAGTTGGTTCTTAGAAAAAATAAACAAGATTGATAGACCACTGGCAAAACTAACAAAGAAAGAGAAAGAAACTTGATAACTCGTATTAGGAATGAAAAAGGAGAGATCACTACTGATACGACAGTGATTCAAATAGTAATCAGAAACTACTTTGTGAAACTCTATGCCACTAAAAATGAAAACCTGGAAGAAATGGATAAATTCTTGGACTTTTATAATCTTCCATGGTTGACTGAAGAGGATGTAGCATATCTAAACACACACATCACTATTGAGGAAATTAAGACACTAATCAAATGTCTCCCCCCCAAAAAAAACACAGGCCCAGATGGATTTACAAATGAATTATTTCAAGCCTTTCAAGAGGAAATACTACCAATCCTGGTAAGACTCTTTCATAAAATCAAAAAAACAGGAACACTTCCAAATAGCTTTTATGAAGCCAACATCACCTTGATACCTAAACCAGACAGAGATGCTACGAAAAAAGAAAATTACAGACCAATAGCGCTGATGAATAAAGATGCAAGGATCCTCAACAAAACCCTGGCAAATAGGATTCAATGCCTCATTAAGAAGATCATCCACTACGATCAAATATGTTTCATCCGAGGAATGCAAGGCTGGTATAACATCCATAAATCTATCAACATAATGCACAACATCAACAACAAGAAAAACAAAAATCACATGATTATATCAATAGACGCAGAGAAAGCATTTGATAAGGTCCAACACCCATTCTTGATCAAAACTCTCAGCAAGATGGGAATGGAAGGAACCTTTCTCAATATAATTAAGGCCATCTACCACAAGCCAGTGGCAAATATTATCCTCAATGGAGAAAAACTAAAAGCCTTCCCTCTAAATTCTGGCACAAGACAAGGCTGTCCTCTCTCACCATTCCTATTCAACATAGCACTGGAAGTACCTGCTATAGCGATTAGGCAAGAAAAATATATCAAGGGAATCCAGATAGAAAGGAAGAAGTCAAGCTCTCGCTGTTTGCAGATGACATGATACTCTACTGGAAAACCCTAAAGTCTCTACGAAAAAGCTTCTATAAACAATAGACTCATATAGCAAGGTGGCAGGCTACAAAATTAACACACAAAAATCAATGGCCTTTCTATACACCAATATTAATAAGGATGAAATGGACATTAAGAAAACAACCCCATTCACAATAGTGCCACACAAACTCAAATATCTTGGAATCAACTTGACTAAAAATGTGAAGGACCTATACAAAGAAAACTATAAAACTCTGCTCCAAGAAATAAGAGAGGACATGCAGAAATGGAAGCACATACCCTGCTCATGGATTGGCAGGTTTAACATAATCAAAATGGTAATACTCTCCAAAGCATTGTACAGATTTAATGCGATCCCTCTAAAGATACCCATGACATTCTTCAAAGAAGTGGATCAGCCATTTTTGAAATTCATTTGGAACAATAAACACCCTAGAATAGCTAAAGGAATCATTGGGAAAAAGAATATGGGAGGAATTACTTTCCCCAATTTTAAACTCTACTACAAAGCAATAAGTATTAAAACAGCAGGGTATTGGAATAAAGATAGAGAAATAGGCTTGAATACTCAGAGAATGTTCCCCAGACATACAATCACCTAATTTTTTTTATAAAGGAGCAAGAAATCCTAAATGGAGCAAAGAAAGCCTCTTCAACAAGTGGTGTTGTCACAACTGGATAGCCACTTGCAAAAAATTGAACTTAGACCCCCAGCTAACATCATGTACGAAAGTAAAATCCAAATGGATGAAAGATTTCGATATCAGACCCGAAACCATAAGATGTATAGAACAACACATAGGCAAACCACTCCAGGACATTGAGACTACAGGCATCTTCAAGGAGGAAACTGCACTCTCCAAGCAAGTGAAAGCAGAGAATCACAGATAGGAATATATTAAACTGAGAAGCTTCTGAACCTCAAAAGAAATAGCGCCCAGGATACAAGAGCCCCCAACTGAGTGGGACAAACTATTCAACCAATATCCATCAGATAAGGGGCTAATCTGTAAAATATACAAGGCACTGACATAACTTTACAAGAAAAAACATCTAATTCCATCAAAAATGGGGAGAAGAAATGGAGAGACACTTTGACAAAGATGATATACAAATGGCCAAAAGACACATGAAAAAATGCTTCACATCACTAATCATCAGGGAGGTGCAAATCAAAAGAACTATGAGGTACCACCTCACACCCCAGAGATTGGCATACATCACAAAGAATGAGAACAAGCAGTGTTAGCAGGGATGTGGAGAGAAAGGAACTCTTATCCACTGCTGGTGGGAATGCCGTCTAGTTCAACCTTTATGGAAAGCGATATGGAGATTCCTCCGAAAACTGGAAATCGAGCTCTCATATGATCCAGCTATACCACTCCTAGGAATAAACCTTAGGAACACAAAAATACAATGCAAAAATGCCTTCGTTACACTTATATTCATTGCAGCACTATTTACCATAGCAAGACTCTGGAAACAGCCAAGATACCCTTCAACAGATGAATGGTTAAAGAAACTGTGGTACATATACACAGTAGAGTATTATGCAGCTGTCAGGAAAGATGAAGTCATAAAATTTTCCTATACATGGATGTACACGGAATCTATTATGCTGAGTGAAATAAGTCAGAGAGAGGGAGAGAAACGTAAAATGGTCTCACTCATTTTTGGGTTTTAAGAAAAATGAAAGCTTTCTTGCAATAATAATTTTCATACAGAAAAGAGAAAAGAGTTGGAAGTTACAGTTCACCTCAGGAAGCTCACCACAAAGAGTGATGAGTTTAGTTAGAAAAACAAGTACATTTTGAACTGTCCTAATAATGGGAATGTATGAGGGAAATGGAAAGCCTGTCTAGAGTACAGGCGGGGTCGGTGTGGAGGAGGGAGATTTGGGACATTGGTGATGGGTGGTGTTCTTTACATGACTGAAACCCAAACACAATCCTGTATGTAATCAAGGTGTTTAAATAAAATATAAAAAATAAAAAAATAGCTGCAGAATGCATTTGGAAACCATGGACTCTCACTACAGTACTCACTATAAAATTGTTTTGTGTCTTAATTTTAATATGAATATATTTATAATAACTTTTTGATGTTTGTATTACAAAGTCCTTGGAGAAATAGGTTGTATGCCCTAGTTTTGAACTACAGTGCTCTATTCTGTTAGATTCCTAATATAATGTTCATTATAATAATTTCATTTACAAATATTCTAAACTATTCATTTTCTATTTTATCATTCCTAATAATATGATCTAATATATGATCTGTCTACAGATATCTTTGCAAAGGGCATCTACATGCCTTAAACTCTTGCTACAGTGTTCATTTATTGAGTATGTCTTTGCAACTTATTTTTAATTCAAGCTAGTATTCAAGCTAGTTTACTATCATATCACAGTACCTTTTCTGTTTGCCTGAAGAAAAGGAACCTGGAATCTCAAAACCCATAATACCCATGGTGTAGACTCCTTTTTTTTTTTTACTGTACTCATATCGAAAGATGGATGGCAAATAAACCTATGAAAAAGTTTTTTAGCATCACTAGTTAACAAAAATGTAAATGAGTATTAGAACCACAGTAAGGTTTAAAGCTCACACATGAGGTTTTAGGACTAGATTGTGAATAACCCTGGTTGATATCCCTGGCACCATATATGTAGTCCTGAACACAGAGTCAGGAATAATTCCCGAGCACTATTGTGTGTGGCTCACCAAAGAACTTAATTCACTCCAAAGGCCATTATTTTAACACTTATGGAGATTCTATTCACTTGAGACTATAAAATACTTAATTTTAGATATGCAGTGTTTAAAAATCACTGAGGATGTCAGTCGATAAAAAATTTTGCCCCTTCACTCAACTGGTAGATATCTGACAATAAAGTTTTAAGCTGCTCCACTTCTTGGCTAAAACTAATTGTGTTTTCTCCTGAAGATAGAGTTACATAATAATGTGTGTGAGACCAAACTGATTTCTATACACTCACCATACACACAGACATATGATTTCCCAGAGACAGAGAATAAAATGTATATTAATGCCTGTCCCCTCTTTCCTTCAACTTTTCTTGCTTTTGTTCTAGAACTCTGTGTCTGTCCCATTGTACTCCCCATACTCTGTGCCCTGTGGGGAGTCCTGTGTTTACCACCCAAAGCTACTTTACAGATGCTAAAAAGTCGTGCTGTAAAAATTAAAAAGAGGTAGCACTTGGACAATGTGAAGGAAGCCAAGATTTTCACGTATTCACCAGGTCAGTTGTCACTGACTAAATTAATTCCTTTCCCGTCCATTGTAATAGCTTTTCTTCTGGACCAGCTCCAGACCAAAAGGGTGGAGACAAGCTTTAAACTGGTCTTTTAAAGGTAATGCAATCTTGTGAAGTCTTCTCCCAGCCTTTCTCCCTCAAACTAACCTCTGGGAAAATGATATTACCATCTAAGCGTATCTTTTTTCCTCATCTTCTTCCCCCTTTATTTAAACATCTTGATTACATATATGATTGTGATTAGGTTTCAGTCATGTAAAGAACACCCCCTTCACCAGTGCAACATTCCCACCACCAATGTCCCAAATTTCCCTCCATCCCACCCCACCCCCTAAGTGTATCTTTTAACTCAGGATAAGCTTTAATAACCTTCCTATTTTCCAACCTAATTTAACAGTTAAGTGAAGTAAAATGCCAAGAAAACAGAAACAAAGGAAAATGCTTATAACAATAGAGCCAGTAAACATTTTAGGGACTTTCTTAGTATAAAGTTAAGGTAATACTTGCAAACACTGGTGATGAAAGTTGACACGGGTGGTGGGAATAGTATTGAAATATTATTTGCCTAAAACTCAACTATCAATAAATTTGTAAATCATGGTAGTTCAATTAAATAAAAATTTTAAAGATAATACATGCAACACTAGAAATGTCAAAGTGCAAGCCATGTGACTGAACTGTTGTCTTTTTCTTATTTGCAGTGTTGGGGGTCAAACTCACAAATTCATACATGTGAGGCAAGTGTTCTTATGGCTGAGCTATATTCCTATACCTGTCCCCCACCATATCTATAAAGCAAAATTTGATGTAAACAAGTAAGTTTCTAATATAACCACATCTCTCAATACTTAGAAATATACTGAAAGTGAAATAATTTTTCGGATATTTCAATTCAAATGAATGGTAGTTATAAGGGGTACAGTATGATTACTACAGTCATCAGTAGTTTCAATTGTATTTAATATTTGAAACAACATTTGTTTTAGGTGCAAAGAGGAAGTAAACACACATACACACACTTGGTGGCAGAAAGGGGAGAAATTAAGGAAGATAAATCATATACCTGAACCTAGGCAGCAAGTATTTAAAGCTGAGTTCCCTTGTTCCTGATCTCACCTACAGTGTCAGCAAAGGGCTGGCAGAATTCCAAGAAAACTCCCCAATTCATGGCATTAATAGTCAGTTCCCATAGTCAGTAAGTGCAAACAACAAATAGCCATTGATCACCTTCAAAGAAGACACTAATTTTAATTTTATCCTACGCACCCCATGTCAAACTTCCCTAAGTTTTTGTGCTCACTTCAGAACAAAATGAGTGTGCTCAGAAGCAGTATATAAAACATGGAAAGAGCTGAGTTTGTTTAAATGGAATTTTAGTTCTTTTCTTTTCATTGAGCTGCTCTGATATACTTTTAATTGGCATGCATATCTGCTTCTGTGAGTAAAATCATTGCCAACTCATTTATAATAAGTCTACCAAGACTGAATGCATCTACAAAGTTTGAGATTTAGCAGTGGGCTAGAGCTTAAAAGTGATTGCAAGTTAGACCTGCCATTCAGGCAGCCTGTTGGGGTCATGAGTCAGCAAAGTGGCTAAATGTGGGGTTTGGCAGGCACTGAAGCTTTAGCATTCACTGAATAAGATATGAAGCAGCCAAAATCTGCCCCACTACTTCAGGTACCTCTACCTGCATAATATGGTACAGTGTTTGTTTCACACTCTTATGGCTTTGTTCACAGTCCAGTGGGAAGAAAATAAAAGAACTGGGAGTGGGGCAGGAATTGGCACAAACAGTAAAGCCCATGCCCAGCATAAATGAGGCATGGAATTCAGTCCTTGTCACTGTATAGTCAGGTATGGCTTAGTGGGATTCTTATAATTTAAAAGGGGTTAAAATAAAAACTACCATATCCAAGGGTAGATTCAATTTGGCACTGGACATGCACAAGACACCCCTATCTATTCTGAAATCCATACAACTGCCTGTAGAATTGCCAGGGACTGTCATAATTAGGAGCACAATGTGCATTTTTCTGAGTGCAAAAATGTTTTTTCTTCCCTTCAGAGTGTTGAGAAATAAAATAAAAAAATAGTAGTCATGTGATGGTGTTAGGGGATTTGTTGTTCTTTGCAACTGTGTGTATATATTTATTTTCAGCCAACTATCTTCTTTTTCAAACTAATCCCCTTGCAATCAAGCCCAGGCCGTGATTGATTAGGGGAATCACATATGCTTCAAACTGTAGCTTTGCAGAACCCAAAAAATTGACTTATTCCATTCCTAAAGCCTTTTTTTTAAGAAAAAAATACAGCTTTACTGCCTCTACAGTCTATAGGCTGTCTGAAAGAGAAGTCTATTTTTACAACATCATCTTAAATATTTTTGCATGATTATTCCTATTGAATTAGGAATAATCCTTTTGGCCAATGTCTGGTCTCACTCATGAGAAAAGAGATCTCAAAGCTCAAGAACACTTCCTCTAATCCCTACGTTTTTGAAATATGTTAGGACTTCTTAGAGTCTCCCATTTCACTGAGTGCAGGGAGTGTTGCTTATGACTGTTCAGCTCTTCTGTTTTCACCAAGGAAATCAAACCTTGAAATCCTACCCAGACTTTAGAAATGTTTCTGTGACATTCTCTTTCATACTTTTAGTTAGCTAGGTTTCTCTGCTTCTAGCCCACTAGCTGCCAGGCTGCTGATCAGGTAATATTAATCACTTTAAGTGTGCCTCTGCCTGAACATTTATGGTTAAAGTTCATTTTTAGGCTTCTTGTTAGCAGTACCTGGGCAACAGTCTGTACTTTCAACATTTATTCTCATCTTTTTGGCTCATTTTAACACTACTACCTAAAGGTAACAACACAAAGAACTTTAATTCTATAAGTAAAAAGAAAGTTTTACCTCAAGGGCTTCTTTGTGAATGTTGCTTAAAAGAAGACTCTGCTCATATACATTTTCAGGGAATGGGAGTCTGCTAACTTTGAACATGGTTCTCAAGGAAGTCAAATCTTTTTTGAAGAAGTATAAATTTAATTTTTTTAAATATTTTTATTTAAACAACTTGATTTCAAATATGATTGTAGTTGGGCTTCAGTCATGTAAAGAACACCCCCCTTCACCAGTGCAACATTCCCATCACCAATGTCCTAAATCTCCCTTCTCCCTATTCCACCCCTGCCTGTACTCTAGCAGGCTTTCTACTTCCTTCATTCATATACATTGTTATGATAGTTCTCAATGTATATTTTCCCTAAGTGTACTCATCACTCTTTGTGATGAGCTTCATGTTGTGAGCTGGACCTTCCAGCCCTTCTCTCTTTTGTCTCTGAAAATTATTGTAAATTTTTTTTTTATTTTTCTTAAAACCCACAGATAAGTGAGACTATTCTGCATCTATAGCCTCTTAACCTCTCAATTTAAAAACATTCATGGCTTTCATGTCCCACTATAAGATATATAGAACAACACATAGGCAAAAAACTCCAGGACATTGAGACTACAGGCATATTCAAGGAGGAAACTGCGCTCTCCAAGCAAGTGAAAGCAGAGATTAACAGATGGGAATATATTAAGCTGAGAAGCTTCTGCACCTCAAAGGAAATAGCACCCAGGATACAAGAGCCACCCACTGAGTGGGAGAAACTATTCACCCAATATCCATCAGATAAGGCGCTAATCTCCAAAATATACAAGGCACTGACAGAAATTTACAAGAAAAAAACATCTAATCCCATCAAAAAATGGGGAGAAGAAATGAACTGACACGTTGACAAAGAAGAAATACAGATGGCCAAAAGACACATGAAAAAGTGCTCCACATCACTAATCATCAGGGAGATGCAAATCAAAACAACTATGAGGTACCACCTCAAACCACAGAGAATGGCACACATTACAAAGAATGAGAATAAACAGTGTTGGTGGGGATGTGAAGAGAAAGGTACTCTTATCCACTGCTGGTGGGAATGCCGTCTAGTTCAACCTTTATGGAAAGCGATATGGAGATTCCTCCAAAAACTGGAAATTGAGCCAGCTATACCATTCCTAGGAATATACCCTAGCAACACAAAAATACAACACAAAAACCCCTTCCTTACACCTATATTCATTGCAGCACTATTTACCATAGCAAGACTCTGGAAACAACCAAGATGCCCTTCAACAGACGAATGGCTAAAGAAACAGTGGTACATATACACAATGGAATATTATGCAGCTGTCAGGAGAGATGAAGTCATGAAATTTTCTTATACATGGATGTACACGGAATCTATTATGTTCAGTGAAATAAGTCAGAGAGAGAGAGAAAAATGCAGAATGGTCTCAGTCATCTATGGGTTTTAAGAAAAATGAAAGACATTCTTGCAATAATAATTTTCAGATACAAAAGAGAAAAGATCTGGAATTTACAGCTCACCTCATGAAGCTCACCACAAAAAGTGATGAGTTTAGTTAGAGAATAACTACATTTTGAACTGTCCTAATAATGAGAATGTATGAGGGAAATGAAAAGCCTGTCTAGAGTACAGGCGGGGGTAGGGTGGGGAGGAGGAGATTTGGGACATTGGTGATGGGAACGTTGCACTGGTGATGGGTGGTGTTCTTTACATGACTGAAACCCAAACACAATCATGTATGTAATAAAGTTGTTTAAATAAAAAATAAAAAAGAATATTTTAATGTCTTAACTTCAATATTTTATAGTAACTTCTTAATATTTTGTTTACAATGGGTGGATGATCTAGTTTCACATAACAGTGACTCTAAATACAGTGCTCATTATAAAAGTGTATTAAAATATTATAAGTTATTCAGTTTCCATTTTTATGCCAAAATATGATATAATGTTTATGTCCCCACAAGTCATTGGAATAGGCATCTGATTGTCATAGACTTTTGCTACAGTGCTCATTCATTGAGTATATATTTGCAATTTATTTTCATTCCAAGCTAGCTTAACTATTATATCATAATGCCTCTGTTTTCAGTTTGCTTTCAGGAAAGGAATCTTGATGCTCTAAACCATTAGACAATACTTAATGATGTAATGATGTAGACTCCTTTTACAGTGCTCATTACCCTATTAATTGGCATTCTAGACTTGAAAATTATGATTGTTTTAAGAATGTTCTATACACAATCTATCCCATGAAGCCTTTTTTTTATTTTTCAGCAAAATTTACCCTCACTGGGGCCAGAGAGATAGCATGAAGATAAGGCATTTGCCTTTCATGCAGAAGGTTGGTGGTTTGAACCCTGGCATCCCATATGGTCCCGTGAGCCTGCCAGGAGTGATTTCTGAGCATAGAGCCAGGAGTAACCCCTGAGTGCTGCCAGGTGTGACCCCCTAAAAAAACTTTACACTCACCAGCAATGATTTGCCTAGGAATTGGAAACCTTTTCATTTGACATGCCATTTTTAAGCTCTAACCTGTTCAATCTGGGTCAAATTTTCAACTGTAGATCAATCTTTTTGCCTGCCTATATGTGTATCTGAGTGGTGGCCATCTCCACGTGTAATATCCTGCTGCATCATACGTAATGTCACTCTATGTTGTATATAGTACTCCCCATTTTATATATAACCCATCCTTTCCCCCCTCCCCTGCTTTCCACTTTACAAATCATTTTCTATCCTCTAGCTCTCTTGCCCTTGACTTATTAATTTTCCCTATTTAATCCTTTTAACCCTCAATTCTTAACAATGAAACATTGCCCGCACACCAACCTGCTGCCAGCTGGCTCACTCCATCCTGCCTTCTGCCTCAGCCTCAGGAAGAAGCTGCCACCACTGCACTTGTTGATTTGCTCTTGGCAGCCTCTTTTCTCCCACCTTCCTTTGTCTTAGACTGTTGCTCACTACCAGATCTGGCTTTTGAGAGACTCTTGGCTTGAGGACATTTCCTGATCCATGATTGCTGTGAGAAATTTTTCAGACTCCACAAGACCATATCACCAGCTGAAGCTTTGCTCCAGATTTTATTCCCCCACCTAAACTATTTCAAACGACTTAAAGGGGATATGTATATTTTCATTATATATTCCTTTAGATGTGTTTCTTTAATACATATAATTCTTATTGTTTATTTTCTTCTATCTCTCTCTCTCTCTCTCTATATATATATATATATATATATATAGCTTACCCACCCCTTTTTATTTGTTTAGTAGGAAATTCTAGTAGTCTTCTCTCTTGGGTTCTGAGTTTCTGTTAGAACCAAGTTATAGGGATTGTTTTGCTTGATATTTTTATCTTCATATACACCAATAGTATACTGTGGCATTGTTTTTTTGCATAGGTACATTAAAATATGGAGATCTTATGTATAGAAAGTTCTTATTTCATAGGGATAGGAACTCCTAATGTTTTTTTTTTGTTTGTTTGTTTGTTTTTGCAGTAGGGCCTTTCATCTTGAACACTTGTCATAGTGACTTGATTTAGGCTTCAATCAATCAGAAAATGGTTATTCACTCCCTAACTTTGAGAGCCATCTTTGGAACCAGAACTGTTTCCTGCACACGCACCAGAAATTAAACTTCTACTGGAAAAGGCTTTAATTCTGCCCTGGCACCTCCTTGCTCCAAGGTGGGTTCATATAACGTGCTGAAAACTTGGAAGCAACAACAACTTGCTTTCAGGGCAGGTTTCCCTGCCTCACCACCTAACAGTGAGATGAAACCAGGAGTCGCTTCATGACTCCCTGACTTCAACATAGGATCTGTACATAAACCAAGATCTCTAATTACGGAAGCCTAACTGTATCAATCGTGATTGAGGAGAAATTTTCCTAGGACCATGAAGAAAGACTTTGGAGTTAAACCACTCAGTATGCCTGGATCTTGTAGCTGGTCTTATGTCAGGATGCTTCATTAATAGGGACACCTTGTTTTTAGACCAAAGGATTTTTTCTTTCTATTTTTCCAACTTTTGCTGTGCCTATGCAAAAATCTTCAACCCCTTTTTTATCTTTTAGATAGGAGCTCCCACCATTTTCATTGAACCATGGAACACAAATTACATTGCTTTACCTCATATTTATGCATTTTTCTAAAATTAAGAAAAGGGAAAAGAAAGAATAGGTGCCAAGGGCCAAGTGGTTTCAAGTGCATTGGTGGAGATAAAAAAGTTCAGAAGTAAATATCCAAGCCAAAGTCAACAACAATGGAATCAAGAGACCCAAACTTTAGAAATCTAAATGTAAAATGGTGCTGTTATACTGGTAGGCCATGGGGCAAAAGTTGGTGCTATAGGATGCACTCTAGGAAGAATGGTGTAAGGAGGTAGACATTGGTAATGGGATTGGCCCCAAATCATTGCATATCTAAAATCCAACTATGAATAACATTGTAAATAACAATGTTTTCAATAAACTAAAATAATATTAAAAGAATAAAACATTCGCCAACACTTCACAGTCAGTTTCTTCTCAACTTTCAATATAAACAATATGAATTATTTAATATAAACAGAGACAGCTCTAGAAAATGTCCAACCCTTAATGGCTTGGTGGCTGCAGTTATGGGAGGGGTGTATGGACCAGAGCTGAAAATCTCCAAATCTCATGAAGACATGTCTGTGAATTCTGCAACTTTTCTTTAATTGAAATTGCTTCCTGTTCAGCTACAAAGAGTTCACAACTTCCCTTTTATATTTTTGGATCACACCCGGCAATGCTCAGGGGTTACTTCTGGCTTTGCAGGCTTAGGGGACTGTATGGGATGCTGGGATTCGAATCACCTTCTGTTTGAATCAGCTGCATGCTAGGCAAACACCTTACCGCTGTGCTATCTCTCGGCCCTTCCCTCTTATTTTTAACTGGGTCCAGGACTGTCTTTCACTCTTTCTGTTCCTACTCTAAGCTGCCCTGCAACAGGAATGCTTCTTTCAAGAGTGCAGGTCTCTTGGGTTCAACAAGAAGACAACCAGAAGACATCACTAAGAGTTTCACTTTGTTCTACTAAGACAATGGTCGGCAATCTGCGGCTAGCTAGCCACATGTGGCTCTTTACACTATTTATTTGGCTCTTCTGTGTGCCTGGCGGCCGCTCCAGGAGTCAGGACTCTGCTCCTAGCCTCTGTCAGTGCGCGCCCTGTGTGGCTCTCAAAATAAATTTCAATCCTGGTTTTGGCGAGATTTGGCTCAGTTGAAAAAAAAGGTTGCTGACCACTGGTAGGCTACTGAGTGTAGATATCTGTCGCTAATTTTTAGATCACTCCCTGGCTTTCCTTTCCTCCATTCACCTTCTTGAATTGTAAAATAAATCCAACTAGGCTTGATTAGAGACCCACCTAGAATTAATTAGAATAAATTATTTTTTTGTTAACTACACCCCCCAGATGAATTACCTTTGTCCTGGTCAATAACAGTTGGCAGGGAAAGTATAGTGCTGGTTCAGTTCAATCCAGGAAGCTGAAAGCCCTCAGTAGCTCTAAACTTTTCTACCTTGTATCTGTCTATGTTTTATACTGTGCAGTGTCCCTGATGCAGCTATCCAGGATTGTACTATGATGAGGGAAGGTGCCACAGCTGAGGAAAAATACAAATCACACCTACTATATTTTTTGGCTGTGTAAAGAAATCCACAAATTACATCTACTACATCCTGTGTGTTATATAGAACTCACTAGAAATGACATATTCTGTAATGGATACCCACCAGTTTTGTCAAGGATGACTGATACGACCAGAATGAAATCAGGATGGGAAGTAAAGGACAAGTGATGACCAACAAACTATTTGTCACAGTTATTGATGTGCGTGAATGTGGAGCTTTGCAATTCATATGTAATCTCTATTGTTAACCCAGGGCATGCTTAGATGTCTCAAGTGAAGACAGTTAAGGTGATCAGTTTCTCTATGTAGGTGCCATGAGTATCTCAGGGATATTTAACTTATTTATTCAGGGATTGAAACATATTAGTAAGTTTCACTTCCAAGATAATGATTAGTTTCACATTTCAGACTAGCCTCTACGCCTATTGGACTGCTGAAGATACTAGCAGAGTGAACATAAAAGGAGGACAGGCAAATGTGGGTTACACTGTTTATGATCTAGCACCCATGACAACTTGCACCCCTCCACACACCAGCTCAATGTCATTTCAAGCAAGTTACTTAACTTTCATAAGTCTCAGACTCCATGTATAAGAGATGTAAAGGATATGTCTGCAATGTCAAATTCAATGTGTGGCTTATGAGAATAAATCCACTTCCTATTCCTAAAGTATAAAGCATTATGGCCTTGGAAACTTCATCAGTGAGTGGATCAGCCACCTATTTTTAGGAACCAGAGATACAAGTTTTTATTTTCCTAAAATCAATGCTTAGTGTGGAAGAGGGTCTATGAACAGATGTATGGCTAAAGAAACTATGATAATACACTCAAAGGAATACTATGCAGCTTTTAGAAAAAACTGAAGTCATCAAATTTTTTTATACATGAATGAATATGCAGAGTTAAATTATGCTGAGTAAAATGAGTCAGGAGGAGAAGGATATATATAGAATAATCTCACTAAATTGTGAGATATAAGAAAAATAAAAGTAGTATGGCAATACAGAGACAATAGATGAGGGCCAAAAGGACTAGTTCCTGATGGGAAGCTTGCCACAAATAGAGGAGAAGTGTATTGGGCAGAGAAGGGACCACAATGATAATGAAAGTTACCAGTAGAACTGACCACTCTGGACAATAACTGGGCATTGGTTGGAGATAACGTGATATGCACAGCATTCCTCTATTAACAAGATCACAAAACACAATGTCTACAAAGAAAAATAGAGAGAAGAGAGAGGAGAAAAGAGTAAGAGGAGAGAGATTAAATGCCTGCCCTGGAAATAGGCGGAGAGAAGGGTAGGAGGAAAACTGTGGGCACTGGTGGCAGGAAATATTCAAATATGAAGAGTGGTGTACATTGTAAGACTGAAACTATCACGAACAACTTTGTAATTAGGGTGTTCAAATATAAGGGAAAAAATGGAAAGAATTGCTTACTTAGTCACCAAGCAGAGTAGCTTAAACTGGTTCCTAGGTGTCCCAGAAGTCCTCCACAGAGAACCCACTGTGATTGCTTGATTGATTTTTGTTTGTTTGTTTTATTGTTTTGGGGCCACACCCAGAAATTCTCAGGGATTACTCCTGGCTCTACACTCAGGGACTACTCCTGGAGGTGCTCATGGAACTGTATGTGGTAAGGGGACTTAAGTCACGTTGCTGCATGCAAAGTACATGCCCTACCTACTGTAATATTGCTCCAGACTAAAGTGAACATACACCACTGACCTTATAAAAAAATCCAGTGTCTTGTACCATAGTCACTATCATCCTGACAGACTTACTTTCTAGAGGGTATTCCTTTAACCCTACTCTGTTTTCTTTATTCCCTCATTCCAGCCAGCACTTCATAAATATTAGTATACTATTGAACAAGTGAATGTTTCTGAGAAAGACACAAATGCCACAGTTTTTGCCATAAAAAAGCAAAAATTTGGGAGGAGACAAAATAAAAAAAAAACACCAGGTTTGCCTCAAACCCTGCTTAGAGATACTATGTTACAAACCTCTGTAAATACAGGATTAGCTATTGAAAAACTGTTTTTTTCTAAATGTCACCATTCAGTGCCTTCATTTTGGAAGTCAGGAAAATATAACTACAGAAACCAAATGGAGAAAGTAAGCCACTTGATTAACTGGGAGGAAAGAAAAACAGCTTGTGAAGTCACTCAGAGGTCCTGGCTCTATTAACAAGAAAATCTATCTTCATTAACAGCTTAAACTTTGTTCTCAAAGATTCATCCCAGAGGAATACTAGATTACACAATAGTACAATAATGAATGGAAAGTGAAGTCATTTCCACCCTACCACTACACAGTCTTGCCTCATCTTCTGCACCTTACTGAGCAAAAGGCTGTACCTTCTCCCATCACCATTTCAGGAACTCATTCCTGTCATTAATCTGATTCTCAGGTCACATTTTTACAGAATCATCCTTCCCCAGTCTATCAGAGGGACTCTACTCTCACTTAAACATTGCACATTTTTTGAAGTTTGTAGAAAAAGAATAAAATTAGAAAGAGGAAGTAACCTTTGTATATAAAGAACCTTTAGCAGTCACAGCAAAAACTGCTCCAGCCAATCAAAGATTCCATCTCTCAAGCGGATGGGAGAAATCGTGGTGGAAGCCTATCCCTGAGATGTTGAAGGCTTTAGAGGAAACTAATCAGGCAACTTTTGTGACCTGACTTTTGTGACCTGGGATATGGTTAAATATCCTGAAAACTCCAGCCATTTAGTGGGAGATGGGTGGGCATAAGAGGGGGAGAGTTGTCGTGGGGGTACGGTGCAGGTTTGAGCCCCCACAGGGACCTTGGGAAACACACGTGCTTCGAAAAACTAAACCAATTTAAATGTTCTGCAAAATCTTTTCTTACCCATGTCAATTCCCGAAATCTAGTTCTGTGTTGATTTTTAAACTGTCTCTTTTCAAAGCTGATACTCCAGTTGCTCTTTCTGTCCCCTCCCATTCTCATTTTACATCCTTAGAAAGGACTAACAGGGAAGAGACCTGGTCTCTGTTATGCTTATTATTTCTCCTCTCAGGACCTATTCAGAGTCGTCAGATCTGAGATTGCCTCCCCATGAATCTCCCACATTCTGTCAGCAATGCTTTCCCACTTGCCCAGATATGACCAGACAGATGAGATCTGAGAAGGAATCCCCATCTTGGTCCCTCCTTGTCTTGCACTGAGATCCAAGCTCTTAAGCACCCTTCTTTGTCTCCACTCTCCACTGGGTCACCTACCCAGATCTGCTCTAGGAGCCTGGTTTGTCAGTGAAGTGTCTGCGGTGGCGCTACGTGGCACCTTTAGCCTCAGTCTCCAGTGGGGTTTCCTGGACCCTGGGCGCCTCGGAGTGGCCCTCTTCTCCACTGATAGGGTAGGCGAGTAGACGCATGGCTGGAGCACAGGCCATTTCCACATGGTGCACCTGCTCCCGGCTCAGGCGCTCACGCCAGGCATGCACAGCCTCGAGGGCGTCTCGTGCTGACAAGTGGAAGGGTCGGTCAGCCCCATAAGCTGTGCCTCGAGTCATGTTAATCATAAAAGCGTCGAGCGCAGCCATCGCACGCAGCCCGGCAAAGCCTAGCAGGCGACTCAGCTGCGTGATGGGCTGTCTTACCAGATCCTCATAGCGCAGTCTCATATAACGGCGCTGGAGCCAGGCGGGTGCGCCACGCGTGAACAGCAGGTCTCTCAGCCAAGCTTCGCAGATCACCTCGAGCGCGCCGGTTAAGAAGAAATCCGCTCGTGGCGCCGCGGGTATCGAGAGTGAAGGGCCACCCGGGCGAGCTCCCACACCGTGTGCTAGCAACACGCGGTGAAAATGGTCGCCCCTCAGGCGGGCACGCAGCACTTGGATGCTCTCTCGCAGCAGCCCCTTCTTGGACTTCAGGCGCGAGTTGTGCACGGCCCTCGGGTCGCGGAAAAGCTGCACTACTTTCAGGTTGAGGCCAGGGTCACGCAGCAGAGGTACCAGCACACCCAGGTCAAGAAGGCGAACATCCTTGATGACCACCACCGGGTACTTACGGCACTCAGCCTCCAGGGCACGGAGCGCCACTGGTGGACAGCTGCGCTCGCAAGTGGTATCGTCTATTAGACCCACTTCGGAGCGGGCACGGGGAGCTCTGGGACACAGTGGTGGTGAGCAGATAACCTTGTTGGTCCGCCAGCGAAAGAGAGTGGCCGTGGTGAGATTGACTGAGTCTGGATCCCTCGCAGCTGGGTCCCCTGGCGGCGCGTACAGTCTCAGCACAGAGAAGTCGCAACGGAAGAGGGAACGCAGCATGTCGCGCAGCGCGCCCTGCAGGCTCTCAGCATCACCCGGATACAGTGCTTGCCAGAGATGCCACATGGGTTCGTATAAGTAGAAAACGTCCGGGTGCTGATTAAAAAGCTCACCCAGGAATGATGAACCCGTGCGCCAGGTGGCGTGCACGTAGATGTGCTGTTTATCTTGGGGCACAGCCTCCCCGACCGCACTGCTAAGGTTACCTGGTATCCCGGGAGACTGGCTTGCGCCCCCCTCTGCAGCGGGACGCGCCTGAGCACCCTGCTCACGTTCGCCCGCTGCCGCCGCTTCCAGGCTCCACACTCCAAGGCTGCGCTGCAGGCCAGGGCAATGCCCTATGATCTTGTCCGAATCTCTGCCGCCGTCCATCAAGGAAGGTATAAGCAGCAGCACCAACGTGTAGATCACCAACAGGAGCGCGAACTTGCAGTACTCTCTGCGCCGCCGCCGCCATCCCTTCATCTTTCACCGACTCCTCCCTTCCCACCCCTAATGCGGGTCGGGATCCTGTTTTCTCCTTCCTCAGAAATTCAGTCCTGAGTCCGCTCCACTGGCCTCTTTGGGCCCGGCTCTGTCGCGAGAAGAGCCACTTAGCTGTTCATTCACAAGTGTAACTTGGGAGGCTTTGGTGCTAGAGGGGACAACCCTGCTTTCTCTTGGCTCCATGGCCGTCTAGCAGCCCATTGGCCAACTTGGCTTCCACCCGCCCTCCCTCTTCGAGCTCCGTCCCGCCCCGCCCCGTCCCACTTTCCTACTCAGCAGCTTCTCTCAGCCAGATCTGGGCGGGATTGCTGCGGGGTGGGGACACTAGCTTGGGAACACTAAACCAGACCACATACTTCCCATAGCTCCTCAGTAGTGAAGTCAAGGCCACAGTAATGACTTCAGGCAAGGGAGGTGCCCTGTGATGGAAAGTGAATCTCACCCAGAGATCTCTCTGCTTCCCCCCATTTTGTTATTAAATTTATTCTTTATTAGTCACCTTGAAATTACAAAATAATTAATGATTGCATTTTAGGCTTTCCTCTCCTGTTTTGACTTCTACTGCTGCAGCCCACTCGCCTCCAGACGAACGGGGTCTCTAGTCACTATGTATGTGCACTCCATTATTCCTGGGATGCACGGAAAATTCCTCTAGTAAGATGTATAAGGTTGCAAATAGCAGAAAGGTCAGGGAAGTTGGAGCCACTATTACAGTCACAAATTTTAAGTATTGTGGTATTTTTTAGAGTTTCAACCTCTTACGTCCATATACATTTTATAGATTATGGAGAATAGGTTTGTTCATTTTCAAATGTGGGTAATTTTAGTGCCTCTGTATCTTGAGTGTAATAAGATTTCTATATGTGTGTTACCACAACATAGATTATTCATACATTTACAGAGTTACTGAACATTGGTGCCATTTCTAAAGAACCCCATGTTTCAGAGAGCCCAACACACAAAGGCAGAAGAAAAGGTTACAGGAAGTCAAAGCTCTTAACATTCCTGAAATCCAAAAGAACTAAAAAGGATACTTCTGGCTTGTTGCAACAGTGTGATGAAAACGGAAAGGAGAGCTTCCTTTCACTCCCCAATGGAAAGTGTTTTAAGGTTAACAAAACCAAGAAAATAAGTATTATCTCCCCAAGGGGAAGATGTATCAGTTATAATAGTGAAAACATCAGGGGGCAGGAGAGATAGTATCATGGATAGCCTGCTTGCCTTACACTCAGCTGATCCAGTTTCATTCCTCGACATTTCATTCCTTCTGAGCCAGTGATCGGCAACCTTTTTTTTTTTTTCAACTGAGCCAAATCTCGCCAAAACCAGGTTTGAAATTTATTTTGAGAGCCACACAGGGCGCGCACTGACAGAGGCTAGGAGCAGAGTCCTGACTCCTGGAGCGGCCACCCGGCACACAGAAAATTAAAAATGTATAGAGCCACATGTGGCTATTAGCATCACCTGGTGTGGCCCAAAAAATAAAACAAAAACAAAATTTCAACATCTTTTTAAATCTGTGTCACAGCAATTTAATAAAAATTAAAGAAAATAAATAATAGACCACCAGCAATAATTCCTGAGTGCAGAGCCAGGAGAAACCCCCGAGGACTTCTGGGTATGGCCCAAAAGTTGAAAAAAAAACTGTTGCCCAAAATGTGAGAATATCTACAAAGATCTCCTTTGATCTTTCTTATTAAAGAAAGTATGCCAATTCTGAAAATCACTACCTCAAGCTTTTTGCTGTACACAATACCTTCCCCTTGAGCCACTTGTTTGAACCTTGTTCTCCAACCTCACTAGCTTCTACTACCTGTTTCTTCTGAATGCATGATTTTCAGGACAGACCATTATTGTAACAATTCTGCCAGTAATATAAACTTCCTGGCCAGCAATCTTTGCATTACTCATTTAGCAAAAGTCATCCTCTTCCTGCCTCCTCCCCCACCACAGTGTTTTGGCTTTCTCTGAATCTGCAGTGCAAATGCTGTTGGACAAAGTGTCACATAGTAGAGAAGTCATTTTTCAGTCTCAAATTCAATTATGACTATTGCAAGTCTTCTCTACTCTCCTTAATTCTCAGATACCCCTTTCCTTCCCATCTATTTTACACTAGATGATCTTAATGTCTACTTCACAGAGAAAATGAAACTGTCCTAGGGGCCAGATCGACAGTACAGCAAGTAAAGCACTTACTTTGCTTGTGATCGACCTGGTTCAATCCAGGGCATTCTGACCACCTTCAGGTATGCTCCCCCCACAAAAAATCAAACAAAAATAAAGAAAAAGAAACTGATAGATAATCTTTTACTTTTTCATTACCAGACTCATATATTCATTTAACCTCTCTGCACATCTCCTTTTTGACAAGAAAATTATTGTACAATATTCATTTACATCTTTTCATTTCTTAATTGTGGGTGGGTGGGTCATACTCATTTGTGCTTTGGAATTATTCCTGTTCAGTGCTCAGGGATCACTTCTGGCAGTGCTTTAAGAACCATATGAAGTGCATTTAAACTGGACAGTCATGTGCAAGACAAAACATTGCCTCTGTTATCTTTATGTATCCCTCTATTTTTTAACTTCTCCTAAGCAAATAGGTGATTTTGTCCTCACCTGACTGGAAAAATGTGGCTGAGTAGAATGCAAAAAAAATTGTTTCTCTCTAAAAGTCTCAACTATAGTGTTAGGAATTATAGTCAATTTTAATAACGAAACTTCAGTGATTGGAGAGAGAGTAAGTGGGGGTAAGATGCTTGGCTTGCATGTAGCTGCCTCAAATTCAACTCCTAGTACTTCACAGTTTCTCTTGAGCATAGAAGTAGGAGTAGCCATTGAGAATTAAAGGTATGATCAAAATAGTAAATAGTTTAAAAACAATACAAGGTTTTCTGTTCTCCCCCATACTTATTGGCAGTGTCTGTTCACACCCACTCTGGAATGACTATGTGACATGCATTAGGCAATAGAACAGTAGCAAACATAATGCAAGAAGAAGCTTAAAACATTTCCACTGTGGGAATTTCCATCCTGTTGCTCTTGAATTCCTGGATAACCAAATGATAAGCTTGGGATAGTCACATGGGTTAGAGGATAAACTATCTCAGATGAGGTTACCTAGCAAATAAGTCTGTCCAACCATAGTGGTATTTCCCAGGAAGAATTTGGAGGGGGAAGTGAAAGAGAGAGTCAAAGAGAGGAGAGAAAAGGAGAGAGGGAAAATTATTGTGTCTAATATCAGATGGGACCAGAGATCTTCTTGGCTACAAGTCAGTAAAAAACAGAACTCATGGTGGAATGGTTGTGTGGTTCATCTTGACTGAGGTGGTCAGCATTGTTCCAAACCTTGGATCCTAGGTTCAATTGGAGACAGAATAAGGATCACAGTGACAGTGAGACAATATGTTTAGTTGTTAGGATTGTATTTAGATTAATATATAGGTTTAGAGGTTTAGGTAATGGTTATATTTTTATTTATTTATTTATTGTAATTTGGGTAACATTGTTGCAATAGTGACAACATTTATGCATATAATATTCAAAGTACATTCACCATCACTGAAGTGCCAAAGATGTGTAGCCATTATCCTTCTACCATTTTGGTTCTGCCTCTTCCTTCCTCACTTCCTCTTTTGCCCCCCTTACCAACTTGGTAGCCTCAGTTAAAGGTTTTGTTATCATTAACTACTTTCTATTGCCTTGGTTTGTTTCTTCTATTAAACAGATTGATAAGATCATCCAGTATTTATACTTCTCCCTTTGTCTTATTTCACTTGATATGACCATTCAAGTTACTTCATCAAAGTTGTAGCAAAGATAAAATTTCATCTTATCTTTGTTTTATTTTGAGCCACACCCAGCAATGCTCAGGAGTTTCTCCTTGTTCTGTACTCAAGAATCTCTCCTGGCTTGGGGGACCATACTGTATGGTAAGATTCTAACCCAGGTCAGTTGCATGTGAGGCAAGGGCCCTACCATCTGTGATATTGTTCAAGCCCCATATTTCATATTTTGTTGCCACTGCATTCCATTGCTTCATTCTATTATGAACATAGATCTTCTTTATAAGTATTACTTAAATTTAGTAATAATATGTAAGGTCTATATACTTATAAAATTGGAAGTGTTTAATAGGTGTTGTTAGCACACTACAATTTATTCAAATTGCATTTCTTTTTAATTTAAATTATTTATTTTCTTTAATTTTTATTAAATTGCTGTGACATATTTAAAAAGATGTTGAAATTTTGTTTTTGTTTTTATTTTTTGGGCCACACCAGGTGATGCTAAGGGGTTACTCCTGGCATGCGCTCAGAAATTGCTCCTGGCTTGAGGGACCACATGGGACGCTGAAGGATCGAACCACTGTCTGTCCTAGGCTAGTCTAGCACCACTGCTCTGGCCCCAAATGTTGAATTTTAATTTCAGTCATTCAATGTTACAAAACCCATTTCTTCACCAGTGTTTATTGTCTACTATGAATTTCCCCAGTTCCCCTCCAGTTTCCCACCCCCACTTCCAATCTTCCTCTAAAGCAGACACTTTTTTCTTCTTTCACTCTTTTCTATTGTTTCATTTTATGTACCAATGCCTGCCATACTGTTACTGAAGGGGTATCATTTATATTACTTTACTTAATTTCAGCATCCAGTTTCTTTCCATTTCCAATTATTATTGTCATAGTGATTCCTTTTTTGTCCTAACTGCACTTCCCCCATTATTTCTATTACCAAAGCTTTTTTATTCATCTGCCATTGGACATTTGGATTATTTTGATATTCTGACTACTATACTTGGCACTGCAATTAACATAGCTCTATACCTATCTTCTCAGGTTAATTTTTAAATTTTTGGATTAGATACTAAGGAGTGCAATTATTGGGTCTGTATAGTGATCAAAATAATGTCCCACTCCATCAGAGTGTCCCTTTTAACCTACCAACCCAACTCTGTCATCCACCATGATAATTTCAGTTCTGTAGACTAGTTCTCTGGCTCCATGTTGTTTGGTCTTTTGTTATTATTCTTCCATGTTTCTTTATATCTCACATATGAGAAACATTATTCTTCATCTGTCCTCTTTCTAACTTATTTCATTCAGCATAATACTTTCCAGATCCACCCATGCACCTTTAGGGTTTTCTAAATATAGTATCATGTCATCTGCAAACAGTGAGAACTTGATGTCTGCCTTTCTTATCTGGATGCCCTTAATATCTTTTTCTTGCCTGACCACTATGGCAAGAATTTCCAGATATGTTGAATAGGAGTAGTGAAAGTGGTCTAGGAACAGTGAGAGTGAGCAGCCTTGTCTTTTAGAGGAAAGGCTTTTAAATTATCTCCATTGAGAATAATATTTACCATTGGCATGTGGTAGATGGCCTTGAATATATTGAGAAAAGTGCCTTCCATTCCAATCTTGATGAGAATTTTGATTAAAAATGGATGTTGGACCTTATAGACTGCTTTCTCTGCATCTATCGATATGGCCATATGGTTTTTATTTTTATTGTTGTTGAGTTTGTGTTTGATGTTGATTTATTTATATATGTAAAACCATCCTTGCATTCCTGGAATGAAACTTACTGGTCATGTTGTATGACCTTCTTGATGAGGCATTGGATCTTATTTGCTAGGATTTTGTTGAGAATCTTTGCATATGTGTTCATCATGGGTATTGGTCAGTGGTTTTCTTTTTTGGCTATATCTCTGTCTAGTTTTGGTATCAGGGTGATGTTATCTTCATAACAACAAATAGGGAGTGATTCCATTTCTTTATCTTTCTGAAAGAGTCAGAAAAGTATTGGTAGTAGTTGTTCTATAAAGGTTTGAAAGAATTAGTGAATCCATCTGGGCCTGGGCTTTCATTATTGGGTCGCCTTTGATTACCATTTTAATTTACTCAGTAGTAATTTGTCTGTTTAGATATGATAGATCTTCATGGTTTAACAGTGGAAGATTATAAGAGTTCAAGAATTTATTCTTTTCTTTCAATTTCTCATGTTTTATGGCATAGTTTCTCAAAGTAGTCTCTTTGAACCTCTGCATTATAAGTAGTGATCTCCCCCTTTTCATTTATAATAGTTTATTAAATTTCTCTCTCCCTCAAATATATATTAGTCAAATATATATATATTAGTCAACTATCTTTCATTTATCTTTTCAGAGCTAGTACATTCCCTATGGGTTTAAGCCTGGTTGAACTATCAAGGGGTAACAGGTTCATGTTGAATTCTCCCATTATTATTGTGTTGCTATTTATATCTTCTTTCAGATTTGGCAACAATTGTATTAAATATTTTGCTGGTTCTCATATGGTGCATATACTTTTAGGAGTGTGATTAATTCCTTTATAAATATCCCTTGATTATTATGAAATGTCCATCTTTGTCCCTTATAACCTTTCTAAGTTTAAAGTTTGTGTCATCTTATATTAACATGGTAACTCAGCTTTTTATGTGAGTTGTTTGCTTGGGTGATTTTCCTCCAGCCTTTGATTTTGAGTCTGTGTTTGTTCTGACTATTCAGATGTGTTTCTTGTAGGTAACAGAATGTTAGATTCAGCTTTTGATCCATTTTACCACTGTGCCTCCTAACTGGCACATTTAGTCCATTGGCATTGAGAGAGATAATTGTTATATGATTTAGTGTCATTTTTGTATAGAAATTTGGTGTATCTGTTGGTCTTTCTTTCCTTAAAATAGACCTTTCAGCTTTTCTTTTAGGGCTGGTTTTGAGTCTGTAAATTTTCTGAGCTATTGTTTATCCATGAAGTCATCTTTACTTCCTTCAAACCTGAAAGTGAGTAAGGCTGGGTCTAGTATTCTAGGTGAAGCATTCTTTTCGTTGAGTTTTGTCACTATAACCCACCATTATCTTCTGGCCTTGGAGGGTTTCTTTTGACAGGTCTGCTTTAAGTCTTAAGGATGCTCCTTTGAATTTAATTTTCCTTTTTTATCTTGCTGCTTTCAGTATTCTGTTCCTGTCTGTGGGATTCATCATTGTGTCTGGGATGCTTTTCTTCGGGTCTCATTTAGCTGGTACCCTTTGGGCATGCAGGATTTTGTTTCATACCATCTTTAGCTCTGGGAGTTTCTCTGTAATTATGTCCTAGACTTTTTATTATTCCTGGGGATTTTCTTCCTGGGTCTCTGGGACTTAAATATTTCTTATTTTGTTTCTATTGAGTTTATCAATGACTTCTATTGTCATCTTTTTACATTTTGACTATTTTTTCATTGGCTGATCATTTGCTTTAAGCCTTTTTTCCGATCTCTTCTGTTGCATGAAGTAGTTATGCATACAATCTTTCAGCTCAATGATTCTATCTTCAGCTGATGTTACTCTGTTGAAGAATTTTTCCATTGAGGTTTTCATTTCATCTACTGAGATTTTCAGATTTGTTGTTTCAGTTTGGAAATTTCTAATTTCTATCTTTATATACTCATGATTATTATTTGTGGTCTTTTCAAGTCGAACTATGCTTTCTTTGAGTTCTATGAACATTATTCATATTTTTCTCTATACTACTTATCTAAGATGCTAACTAGGTGCTTGGCATGTTTCGGGTCATTAGAGCTGCCATCTTTATTCTCTATGCCTGATGTTGACCTGTGTTTTCCCCATTGTCAAGCTTATACTGTTGTTTTCTTCTATGTGCTATGGTGAGGTTCATTGATTAGAAGATGCACACAGCTGCAAATAGAAGTGGAGGAGCTACACTCCTCTGGCTCCCCTTTGCAGCTGGAGACCGCCTACCTTGATGACATGGCAGAGAATATTTTCTCTGGGGGCTACCATGACTGCATCGCAAAGGAAAGCAGGGGAAGGGCAATCAGCAGGCAAAAAGCGAGCAATAGCCTTTTAAGATGTCTCTTCTGTGCCAAAGCACATGGCAATTCTAAGATTCTCCCTTTGTGGGCAGAGACTGCCTACCTTGATAAAGTGGGCAGAGCTTTTATTCACTGGGCATTTTCATGACTGCAGCACGGAGGCAGGCAGGGGACAGGAAACCAAGTTCTAAGTTTTTGTAAAGTTGGACAAAAATTTAATAAATTTACTAACAGCTACAACTGACCAGTAAGGGTTGTCTCTCACAAGAGACAAATCCTGCCCAATGTCGTTATTTGCATTGTATAGAGAGGAAATATAGGGAAGTTTAGATTTTTGATGACCTTTAAAGTAATTGGCTATTTGTCTAGGGAGAGACTGCTACCTCTTTTGCCTTTCCCCAATAGGCTAACTGATAGAGCCAGGTACCTTGGGGGCAGTGTTAATGTAAATAGGCCTGAGGAATGCCTAACATGTGGTCCTTAAAAATGGTGTCCATCCTTGTTCAGAACCTAAGAGAAGCCTGATATGTGGCCTTTACAAAATGGCATTCTTTCTTCTTTAGAACCCAGGACTACACATTCCCCCATTTTCCTGTGGACCAGAATATTTGACTCTGCTTCAGATTTCTTGTCCTCATCCCTACTTATGGCCACATACTGGGACCTTAGCACAAGCATCTTTTTTTATATAATTATCTTTATTTAAACACCGTGATTACAAATATGATTATAGTTGTATGGTTACAGTCATGTAAAGAACACCCCCTTCACCAGTGCAACATTCCCACCACCAATTTCCCACATCTCCCTCCTCCCCACCCCCCCACACCTGTACTAGACAGGCTTTCTACTTCCTTCATTCATTCACATTGTTATGATAGTTTTCAGTGCATCTCTCCAACTGCACTCATCACTCTATGTGATGAGCTTCATGTCATGAGCTGCACCTACCAGCCCTCATCTCTCTTGTCTCTGAGAGACTGTTAAAAATTTCTTTCATTTTTCTTAAAGCCCATAGATGAGTGAAGCCATTCTGCATCTTTCTCTCTCCCTCTGACTTACTTCACTCAGCATAATAGATTCCATGTCCATCCATGTATAGGAAAATTTCATGACTTCATCTCTCCTGACAGCTGCATAATATTCCATTGTGTATATGTACCACAGTTTCTTTAGCCACTCATCTGTTGAAGGGCATCTTGGTTGTTTCCAGAGTCTGGCTATTGTAAATAGCGCTGCAATGAATATAGGTGTAAGGAAAGAGGTTTTGTATTGTATTTTTGTGTTCCTAGGGTATATTCCTAGGAGTGGTATAGCTGGATCATATGGAAGCTCAATTTCCAGTTTTAACTGGAATAAGCATTTTAACTGCATCTATGCATGCCTGAATATAGCAGGTAAGGAAATTAATTATGCAAGGATCTACTAAGAAAATCATAAAAGAAAAGAACAATGGCCTAGTTGGGACAGTTATCAGGGAAGTTTTCAAGGATGATTGAACCACTGTTCATACCAGGAGGCAGGCAGAATATTCCCATCATCTTTTCTACTCCTGAAAATTAGTTTTGAGAGAGAGTTGTTTAAGTTGCATGTCTCTCTTGACAAGGTAGGCCATTCTAACACCAGTTGCTACAAGAGGGGAATGGTCCCCTTCTGGTGGTGACTATAACTTTGCTCAACTTGTTCCCATCCATCCTTTCCTGCCAGGTATGATACTTGGGTAGGAGAATGATTATAATGCAAAACTCATCTGGGTTTGCAAAAGCAATGACAAACACACAGGGGGGTCAGTCCCTTTGTACACATATCAAGCCATGTCTCATACAGTCCCCTATGAGGTTTATTTTTCCATGCAGCTATATTGAGACCCCTATGGTCTCATTGCAATAGCCCAGGAAAGAGGAGGGGACTCTTTAGGGATGTGTAAGAGGCACGTGCCTGTGCATTGTATTTCCTGCAGGATGATCCATCCCTCAGTTCAGGGGCAGCCAGAGTTTATTTTCTGAACCAATACCCCCATTACTCTCACTCCCATGAAATATGAGGATCTAGGGTCCAAGCATAACCAGTTTTTGGTCAGCCCTGGCCGGGTGGCATTGAGCAAACAGTAGGTTGCTTCTATGGTCCTGAGTACCTCTTCCACTTCAGTTATTGGAACAAGAAGAGTTACAGGGTTGTGAGTATTACATGGGCACCTTAAGGCATGTTGAGCTGCTGGCTCCCACTTCATTTGTCTTAACTGTGACTTCCCTACTAGAAAGTTAGTCTGGGCATATTTTCTTAGTCCAGACACCTCTGGTTAACAGCATTCCTAGATCCTCTGTCTCATATCTCCAGCTTTAGCCTCAGGGCCTGGCTCCCTCTATAATTTAACAGAATGCTCTGGTTAACAACACTCTTCAAACTCTGCCTATATCCAGTCTTAGCCTCTGGGTCTGGCTTCCTCTTTGTTACCAGGTGGCTTCCCTGACACATTCTGTACAAGCATTCTGGGACTCCATTCTGGACAAGCATAAAATGAATTTACTCTCAGGACAAATTTCCTATCCTGGGACCCAAACCCATGTGTTGGTACCCACTTCTTTTATTAACATGTATGCCTCAGTAGCAGGAAATCTTGTGGTGCATAACAAGAAAACTTAAATCATGCAAGTCAAAGTTTAGGGGAGGGAATCACTGGGGCAATAGTTTGGCCAACAAATTCCCCATCCACAGTCTTAGAGGGTGTTCACTCTTGCTGGTTGTTCTGCAGTCACCATGCAGTTGCCACCGTAGTCAAAAGAAGCACCAAGTCTATTTGCATTCTGTCCTAGTCCTAAGAGTTGAGTCAATTTCCTGGAATCTGAGTCAGCTGGATCTGCAGAAGGTTCTTCTTATTCAGACTGTGAGTTTCCACCATGAAGATAAAAGGAGGTTTATTCTTCAATACTGAAAGTTAAATAGAGAATAAAATAGGGCCCTAAGTTATGTGGGTTTTTTTTGAAGAAGAGAAAAGTAATAAACTGGGGTAAAAGTCTAATATGCCAAAAATGGGCGGAATCCTTCTAGAGGCTCTCATTATCGATTTGAGAAACGAAGGAGAAAAAGAAGGTGAAACACTCCACCAGTACAAAAAGGAGTGCCAAATATCCAGTGAGGACTTCGACATTAACAATAAACACCACAAAAAAAAAAGTAAATAAATAAAAATAAAAAAAAAACCGCCATGGTCTTGAGATAAGAAACATGTCACAGTTAGAGGGGGAAATAAGGGAGGCACCAAGACCAAATAGGTGCAAGACTACTAAGTAGTAGGCTAGGTAAAGAGGGGACCACATATTCTAGCAGCCCCGGGGGTGAGGGAAGAGGATATGGGAGGTAGGACAAAAACGGAGGTGTAGGGAGGACAAATTGGTGATGGGAATCCCCCTGATTTTATGTAAATATGTACCTAAAATATTATTTTCAACAATATGTAAGCCACTATGATCAAAATAAAAATTATATTAAAAAATAGGGCCCTAAGATCCAGGTGCTTTTCTTGCACTGGGTCAGATCTTCTCCCACACTTGGTGCTAATTCTTTTTAAATGTTAGTGTCTGGTTAAGTTTTTCTACTTGCCCTGACCTCTGGGGGGATATGCATAATATAATTAATCTAATTGATGCCAATGGCTTTAGCTATTTGAGTTTCCATGGCTCTTTTTGCCCTTATTCCCTACCAGCTTTTCTGATGACCTCCCTGTTTCACATTTTTTCTATAGGTTTCACCACATTAAAGGGGAATGTGGCTGAAGGTCCATCTTCTTTAACTTCTTCAGGCTGGCAAAGGACTGTAGACCCCACCTATAAGAAGGGATAAAATCTCATGCTACCTTAATTCTTATTGAGGCAATTAACTGGATCATTTCTGCAGTTTCAATACCTGCAGTTTCTGCAGTTTCAATTTGAGCGGTTCCTGGTGTATGTTCATGGGACCTAAGCAACTATATTTGCAACTGAATTATAGTCATTTGATCCTGGATGAGCACCCATATCGTAAGGTCTGGAGTCAAAGGATGAGACCACATTGGACTAAAGGTAAACAAAAACAAAGACTTAATTCATTTACCAAAAGCTCTAACTGATTGGCAGGGTTTTTTTTAGCAAGAAAAAAACCTGCACTTATGTTTTAATATTTTCTTCCTCCTGCATATTTTGGTTCATTTTTGGACATTTTCTCATTTATTAATTTCTGCCATTAAGTTATTTATGTAGTATCATCCTTATTTTTATAATTTTTTATTTTGACCAAAGTGGATTCCAAATCTTTCACAGTAATATTTTAGATACATAGCAACATTGAATCAGGGTCATTTCCACCACCAATATTGTCCTCCCTCCATCCCTGTATGCATCCCATATTCCCCTCCTTTACACTCCAGGCTGCTAATATAATTTAATATTCATACAACTGTTTAGTTTTGGTATCCTCTATTATTTCCTCTTCCATTTGTGAGGCAGAACAAGATGGTTCAAGTTATGTGGTTCTGTTTGAAGGAAAAAAACTAATAAAATAAAACAGGGCAAAAACCAAACAAGCAAAAATGGGAGGAGTCCTTCTAGAGGCTATATTTAAGAAAAGAAATTTAAAGAGGAAAAAGGAAAAAAGGAAGAAAAACATAACAACAATACAAAAAAAATCAAACAAAAAAGTAGAAAGACACCACAGCAATAAAGACAACAACCACACAATAACCATGGTCCTGAAATAAAATCAAAACAAAGCACAAAAACACAACAAACAATAGCAAAACTAAAAAAAATACTTTGTGCTTCTCTCTTTTTTTCTTGCCTAGGCAAAGTAAATATTGGGGAGATTAGAAAGGGAATTCTCTTGGCCTAAGAGATACATGATTTCTCCGCCCTTGAAGTAAACTGTCATGGGAATAACTACAGGCCCCGTGCATGTTCTTTGACTCTCCCCTAGGTCCTTTTGTGGTGTCTGGAAACTTTCTGCTATGTTGTGGATAATAAACTCATGCCTATGTGCTATAGATCTTGGTATTTGCACAAGTCAAAGGTTGGAACCTAGGATGGAGTCTTTCTTTATGGAACTAGGAGTTGTGTTCCATCACTGTTGTTTTAATCAATCTTCTGTAGTTGTTACTCTTGGTTTTTGCCCCGATCCTAAAAGAAAGCCTAGGATAGAGTCTTTCATTATATTTCCGTTAGATCTGTTCGGTTATAGTTGTCTTAGTCAGACCTCTGGAATTAGAGATCTTGGTTATTGTACAGATCATAGGCCTAGACAGGGGTCTTTTTATTGGTCCCAGGATAAGTTCTATCCAGTTATGGTTGTTGCAGTCAGTCTTCTGTAGATAGTGATCTTGGCTTTTGCACAAATCAAAGGAAGACATGTCTTCTGATTTCATCTTTTCGTTACGTGGTGAGGTTAGACAACCTGCTCTTAGACCAAGTTGTTGCCATTTCCTCATTGTCAGGATGTCATATCAAAACTGGCACGTGTTGGTGTCAGAGCAGTATTAAGAATGTCCCAGAGAGATATTGGTTCCTGGATCTCTTGCGGAGAACTCTGTCGGTTCTATGTCTGGGATCTAGGGTTCAAAGTTGGATGGTCGCTGGTTAATCACCTGGAATCTAAATTGGGTCCACATGACATATGTTCAAGGCGAGAGGTGCCCCTGTATTGTAAAGTATATGAGTTCTTATCCCTAGTAGATAAGAGCTGTTTCTATACATAAAATTTCCCCTTTTTTAGTATGCCTTTGCAAGAAGAAATGGTCCTTTATTATATTGCTGGTGCATTGGAGGGGAAGAGAGTGTCAGACTCCATCATCTCTGTGCCCTAGTTTTGACCTGAGCTATTATTCCAGGCAAGACGTTTTATGTGTCAAGTTTTTGTGTCAAGCAGAATCAAAATAGGTAAAGTTAAGGAAGAAAAGAAAATAGAAACAAGACAAAAAATAATATATGTATACATACTCACATATATATAAAGGAAAAAATAAAATAAGTTTAAAAATATTAATGGAACAAACTGATGCAGGAGACTATCTTACATTTGGGGGCAAACAGGTTAAGAGGTAGTATTATATAGGTCTTAAACTTTTAAAGGAAGTATAGGCTTCCCCATTGCCTTTTGAGATATTCTTGCGGGGGGGTGGGATCCAGGGCACATTTTCATCACACACCCTAGTTTTGTTGAGATTGAGAAAAGATTTGTAGCAGAAAAGGCTTGAATAGAGTTTTTACACTGGATTCTTCTGGAGCTGAGTCCAGTATCAATCAACAGTCCACATTTGGGGAAATGAGGAGGGCCACCGTGCATTAGTCAGCAGGGGTGTTGGTTGTTGTTTCTGGCTGGGGGATGAGATGTGGGTGGCACTTCTCTTGGGAGCTGGATGATGGCTTATTGGGGCAGAAGGTTGGTCTTGAGACCTGAACGGTTAAGAACTGAAGGAAAGAGTGCTAATAAGGCGAAATATCAGATAGGGATTGGGGGGTGGTGGTGAAAGGATAATAGGATTTCTGAAGGGGATGGAGGGATAGTATATAGGATGGGCTATATATACTATAGGCATAGGTTGTTTACAATTTAGGTTTGGCTCTCACGGAGGAGTCCTCTTTTTATGTACTCATGACCACATAAAAACATAAGATAGTGATCTAGTCTTAAGATGTTGTTAGAGGTCTGACCCTAATAGAATGGGTATGAGTTATTAAGGACTGGTTGAATAAAGAGAAATAATTAACTTAGGTATACCTTAAGAAAAAGAGGAAGGGAGAGCAAAAGATAAGAGAGAGAACGGAAAAATAGGCAAATATAGTAAAAATAAGGTAAAATAATAAATCAACTGAGAGAGATTGAGTTGGTGTGTCGAGGTTTTCCCTGTTTCTAGGCATTTCATCAGTGATAGGGTTAGGTCTTTCTACATGAAGGTTTCAGGGTTAGATAATGACTGGAACAATTAAGGATACACATAGGTTTTGTGTCTCGAGTACTAAACAATGTGTTAATGAGGCCTATTTATGTAGGTGGCTACCCTATATAGTATTGTGCGCTGCATTTTATGTATTGAAATTCATTTCCTAAAGAGAAAGTAACAGTGTGGGTTTTATTTGACATAAATTAAATTGATGATGAGAAAGAAGAGGTAGAATAAAGGGGAGAAAGAAGTAGTGAGAAGGGTGAAGAAAAGACAGAGAAAAGAAATGTTAATTTGCCCATATGTGTTCGATAAGTAGGTCCAGTTTAAATCTCAGTGGTCTGGATGGTCACATACTTCAGGTCCTAATAGGGGCCATAAACCAGAGAAAAAGGTATATTGGAGTGTTTTCTCAACACATTTTCATAATGCAAACTGAATATGGTATCTAGTGTGACTGAGCACAGAGGTGTCAAATTAGTGTATCCTTTGTATCCAAGAACCCCTGTGGACAGAAAAGCTGAGAGGTTATTTTAAATCTAGTAAGATTAGGCATTAAAGCACATTGTTATGAAATGCTTCCGCTGGAGCCTCAGGCTTCCAATCATATTCTTCACCTGTAACGGTGTATAAGATCCCTAAGACATTATTATAGGCCTTTGCAGTAAAAGGCTGATTACTACCTGTTCGCTCTAAGCCATTGTTTCCATTGTTGCTGGTTTCTTTATGGTATAATGGATAGTCGAGCCCAAGTGTTGTTCCTCTTCCACTTGTTTTGGACACTAGTCCCCAGTAAATGTTGACAACTACAGTGCTTAAAGTTTCTACCCTAGTAGACTGTTGTATTTGTTCATGGAGTATTACATGTACATATGGTGTATATTCTAAGTACCTCAGAAAAGGGCTATTATTATATGTTTATCCTTCATCTCTGGCTTACTTCATTTAACATAATATTTTCTATATCCATCCACGTTGCTGAAAAATTCATGACTGTATTATTTCTAACTGCTATGTAGTATTCCATTGTGTATTATAAATTCCACATCTTCATAATCCACTCATCTGTTGTTGGACATCAAGATTGGTTCCAAATCTTGGCTATTATACTGATTGCTGCAATAAATAGTAGAGTGCACACATATTTTGAGAATGAATGTCCTTCTGACTTGGGGATAGATACCCAGGAGAGCAATTGCAGGGTCATATGGCAGTTCAATTCGAATTTACTGAGCACTCACCACACTGTTTTCCATAGGGGTTGGACCAGGCAGCATTCCCACCAGCAGTGGATGAGAGTTCCTTTCTTACCACATCCCCGCCAAGAGAGATTGGTCTCATTATTTTTGATGTGAATCATCCTCACTGGTGTCTTGATTGTTGACTGGTGCTCATTGTTGTCTTGATTTGGATTTCCCTAGTGATGAGTGAAGGTGAGCATGTTTTCATGTGTCTGTTGGACATCTTTCATTCTTCCTCAGAGAAGTGTCTATTCATTTCCCCTCCCCATTTTTCTATGGCTTTATTAGATTTTTTGGAGCTCAGATTTCTGATTGCTTTGTATATCCTAGATATCAGCCCTTAATTTGATGTGTTGAGTGCAAATTTTTTTCCCATTCCACAAACTGTATTCTAGTATTAAGTAGGGTTGCTTTCACCACGCAAAAACCTTTTAGTTTGATGTCGTCCCATTTGTTTAGGTTTGATGTTAACGTTCTCGCCATTGGCATTCCATCCTCAAAGACTTTTTTGATATATAGGTCTTAGAGTGTTCTGCCTATTTTTTCCTCATAAACTTTATAGATTAGGGTCTGTTTCAAGGTCTTTAATCCATTTTGAGTTGACTTTTGTGTAAGGTGTGAAGTATGGATCAATTTTTAATTTCTTACAGGTTGTTATCCAGTTGTTCCAACACCATTTGTTGAAGAGACTGTCTTTGTTCCATTTCAAGTTTTTGACTCCTTTGTCAAATATTATTTGACTGTATATTTGAGAGTTAATCTCTGGATATTGTGTTCTAACCCACTGATCTGAGATTCTGTCTTTGTTCCAGTACTATGCTGTTTTGATCACTATGGCTTTATAGTAAAGCTTCAGATTAGGTAAAGTGATACCACCCAGCTTCTGTTTTTTCAGTATGGACTTGGCTAACCTGGGTCTTTTGTGGTTCCAGATGAATTTATAATTGATTGTTCTAAGTCATTAAAAATGATGTCTGAATTTGGATAGGGATTGCATTGCATCTATATCAAAGTTTATGTAAGATAGTCATTTTGATTACGTTGATTCTACCTACCCTTGAGCATGGAATATTCTTCCATTTCCTTAGGTTCTCTTTAATTTCTTTCTGAAGTGTTTTGAAATTTTCATGGTATATGTCATTCACTTCTCTTGTAAGGTTCATACCTAGGTACTGATATTTTTGGATATGATTTTTAATATTATTTTTATTTAAACACCTTGGTTACAAACATGATTGTGGTTGGGTTTCAGTCTGGGATTGTCTCCTTAATCTCTTTCTCCTCTACTTCATTATTTGTATAGAGGAATGCTACTGTCTTTTTTGTATTGACTTTGTAGCCCTCCACTTTGGTGTATTGGTTAATTATTTCTAGCAGTTTTACTATGGACTCTTTAGCGTTTTCGATGTATATCATCATATCATCTGCAAAAAGATGGTCCTCTTTCCCTATTTGGATTCCTTTGATTTCCTTCTTTATTCACATTGCTATTGCTATGACTTCTAAAACTATATTGAATAAGAGTGGAGACAGTGCACAGTCTTGCCGAGTTCCTGACCTTAGTGGAAATTCTTCCAGTATTTTGCCATTAAGGATAAATTTGGTTGTAGACTTTTTATAGATAGCTGTAACTATCCTGAGGTAGGGTCCTTCCAGTCCTGTTTTGCTGAGTATTTTCATTATAAATGGAGTTTGGATTTTATCAAAAGACTTCTCTGCATCGATTAATATAATCATGTGATTTCTGTCTTTCTTGTTTTTGATGTGGTGTATGATGTTGATTAATTTGCGTATGTTGAAATATCCTTGAATCCCTGGGATGCAACCTACTTGGTAATGGTGTATAATCTTTTTGATGTACTGCTGAAGAGTTTGCTAAGATTTTCTTGAGGATTTTTGCATCTATGTTCATTAGTGAGATTTGTCTGTAGTTTTCTTTCTTGGTGGTGTCTTTGAGATAATTGGGAATGAGTGTAATATTAGCCTTATAAAAGGAATTAGGAAGGATTCCTGTCTTTTCAAATTTTTGGAAGAGCCTGTGGATCAGTGGTAGTAATTCTTCTTGGAATTTTTGATAGAATTCACCTGTAAAACCATCTGGACCTGGACATTTGTTCTTGTGGAGTTTCTTAATTACTGATTCAACTTACTCAAATGTGATTGGTCTGTTTAGGCTTTCTAAATCCTCCTTTTTCAGTGTTGGAAGATGATATTTTCTTCCAGAAATCATTCGGTTTCTTCTGGGTTCTCTAACCAAACTGAGTATAGTTGTTCATAATAAGTCCTCATGATGTGTTAGATTTCTTGGGGGTTCTGTTTTTTTATCTCCCCTTTCATTTGTGATCCTACTCATTTGGGTGTTTTTTCTTTTTATGGTGAGTCTTGCCAGCAATTTGTCAATCTTGTTTATTCTTTCGAAAAACCAACTCATTGTCTCATTGATTTTTGATATTATTTTCTTAATTTCTGTGTTGTTTATTTCTGCCCTGGTTTTTAATATTTCTTGTCTTCTGATTGTGTTTGGGTTTCTTTTCTGCTGTTTTTCCAGCTCCTTAAGGTGTCCCTTTAAATTGTTGATTTTGTCCTCTCCTCTTTCCTGACAAAGGACCGTATTGCTATGAGTTTCCTCCTAATCACTGCTTTTGCTCTATTTCATGGATTTTGACAATTCATTGTCGTTTGTCTCAAGGAATCTTTTTATTTCTTCCTTGAGTTCCTCTTTGATCCAGCTATTGTTGAGCAACATGTTGTTTAATCTCCAGATATTGGATTTTCTCTATACCTTCTTTTTACAGTCAATCTTGATCTCTGTTGCATAGTGATCTGATAGGTTACATCTAATAATCTTTATATTTTTGATTTTATGCAAGTTAGATTTATATTCGAAGGCATGATCTGTTATAAAAAAGTCTCCACGTGCACTTGAGAAGAATGTGTATTCTGTTTTCTGCAGGTGGAGGGTCCTATATAAGACCATTTGTTCTAGGTCTTCTAATTTCAAATTTAGGGCTCTTATTTCTTTGCCAGTTTTCTGTCTAGTGGATCTGTCCAGTGGTAATAGTGGGGTATTGAGATCTCCTACTACTATCACATTTCCTTCCATATGTTTCTCCAGGGTTGCGAGCAAGTACTTTACATATTTTGCAGGCTCTGCATTTGGTGCATAAATATTGACCAAAGTTAGTATTTTTTGGTCTAGTGTTCCACTGATCAGGAAGTAGTGACCCTCTTTTTCTCTGATCACTTTCTTGTGGTTAAATGCAATTTAGTCTGATATAAGAATGGATTTCCCAGCCTTTTTGTTTTCCATTGGCTTGAATAATTGATTGTTGCAATTCTGCCCCTGATGAGGTTGACTGATGGAGGGATGGAGGATGAAGCCTTTCTCCTCCAGCTCGGACCATGCATCTATTACCCTTTTCAGCCGGTGGTACTGAGGAGAATGCGGCGGGAAGAAAGCCAACAGGCAGTCAGGCTTCCGAAGAAAACAGCTCTTTATTCTGTGAAGAGGCCAAAGCAAAAAGGCCTCAGGAAAAAGGCTCTCACCTTCCACAGACCCTTGCTTTTATGCCCCAGAATCAGGTACCACCCAATGGTGGGATTAGATACCTCCCAATGGTGGGAGGAGAATCAGATATCACCCTAGGGTGGGAGCAGAATGCCTAGGGTAGGGCACAATCACCTATCAGGGTAGGATCAGTAACATAATAATCCCATAAATTGTTTACATACACAACAATTGATTTGCATCCTTTTATTCTAAGTCTGTCTATCCTGTACTTGTAGGTGTGTTTCTTGCAGGCAGCAGAAATCCTGTTTTTGTTTTCTAATCTGAGTCTACTATGTGTCTTTTAATGGGAGAGTTTAGTTCATTGACATTTAAGGAGATTATTGATAGAGAGTGCTGTTGTGGAGTTGTATTGTGTAGGGTGGTTGTTACAATTGTTTTTTTTGGGGGGATTATGTAATTCATCTCTGAGTATATCACTCAGAATCTGTTTTGTTTGCACAAATAATGCAAGTTCTTTTTTGTCTGAGAATGTTTTTAGTCCTCCTTCCCATTTAATGAGAGTTTTGTTGGGTGGTGGACTCTAGGTTGGAAGTTTCTCTCATTCAGTTGTCTAAATATGTCATTCCACTCTCCTTGCTTGAATTGTTTCAAATGGGATATCTGGTTTGATTCTTAAGTTCCTTCCTTTGTACTTGAGGGTTTTTTTCCCTTATTGTTTCGAGGAGTTCATCTTTCTCTCTCTTTTTTTTTTTTTTTTGCCATTTGGATTACTATATGCCTTGCTGTTGGTTTATGAGGGTCTATTTTATTAGGAACTCTTTTCCCATCCTTGATTTGCACTGGAGCCTTTTTCCAGAGAGTGGGAAAGCTTTCTGCTATTATTTCCCTAATCACTTGTTCTCACCTTTTCCCAATTATTTCCCCTTCTGGTATTCCTACAATCTGTATATTATTTCTTTTGTCTTTGTTCATTAAATATCTTACTTTTTCTTCCAATGCTTTAATTTTTATTTCCTTATTGGCTTCTTTGACATTTCTAGTTTATAGTTTTTCTTCAAGTTCTTCTTTGTGATTCTCCAACTGTGTAATTCCATTACTATGGCTTGCTAAGACATTTGCTATTTCCTTTAATTCCATTTGTATGAATTCTTTCTCATCTTCTGTAAAAGTTCTTTGAGTTGGTTAATTTGTTTGTCTATGAATTTCTTGAATTCGTTGGCTATTGACTCCATGGTTTCTTTTGCCATGGCTTGCAATGCTTTTATGTTTTCATCTATTGGCCCTATGTGTTTTGTGGACTTGGAAACTTGCTAGGATTTCTCTCCATATTCCCAGTTGTTAGTGTCTTCCTTAGTTTACCCATATTTCTTTGCATTTGGTGTTTGGCTTGGAGTGACTTGTCAACCACCCTTCCCCTACTTGGCAGATGGTATGGTTCAGCCCCAGTCCCAGACTCTTAGCTCCACAGGTTAGCCTGGATTAACCACCCCTGTCACTCTACCTGGCAGTTGGCATGGTCCAGCTCTAGCCACAGAGTCTGCCTTTCTTATTTTTGATGAATAATGTCAGAGCTATAAATTTTTCTTTTAGTACTACTTTTGCCATGTCCCACAAATTCTGATAATATGTACCTTTGTTATCATTTTATAGGAATATTTCAATTTCCACTTTGATATTATGTCTGACCCACTGGTTGTTAAGTAGTGAGCTGTTTAAATTACAGATGTTGCCATTTTTATGTGTCTATTTCTAATTCATGTCTATTTTTAGTCCATTATAATTTTAGAAGGTAGTTGATATTTCTATCCTCTTGATTTTATGAGTTATATTTTCTGGCCTGCATGTGGTCTATCTTGGTAAATGTCCCATGTGAATTGTAGAAGAATAATTTCTAGCTTTCTGGGGATGAATATATATATATATATATATTCATCCCCAGAATATATTATATTTATATATATATATTTATATTTATATATTTATATATATATTTATATATTTATATATATATATATATATAAAGCCACTTTCTTTCATTCCTCCCTTCAAAGCCAGTGTATGTGTTATTTGTTTTAGCCTGATTTATTAGTCAAAAGGTGACAGGGTGTGGTGTGTTGAATGGCCCACTATTATTGTATAGCCATTGATGACTTCAAGTCTATAAGCAGTTGTTTTAAATACTTTTCTGGCCCCTGTTTGGGTATATCTATGATTAGGAGTCTGATGTATTGCTAAAGTACACATTACCTGATTATTAATAAATGTTCATATCTATCTCTTATAATTTTAAGCATTAAGTTTGTATCTTCTCATATTCATATCTCCTCCACAGCTTTTTAAGTGAGTTGTTTGCTTGAAGGATCGTCCTACAAACTGTGACTTACTTTTACTCTGTTTACGTTGACTATTCAGAAGTGTTCCTTGAGGCAGCACAATGTTGGATTCAATTTTCTGATTGTTTTTGCCACTATATTTCTCTTAATTTGTGCCTTTAGTTCATAGACTTTGAGAGAAATGATTGTCATGGGATTTTTGTTATCTTTTTGTAGGTTTGTGTGTTTGTGAGGTCTGATTTTCCTTAAAGTAGACCATTCCATTAATCTCTTAAGATTTTTTTGAGTCTGTAAATATTCTGAGCTATTGATTATCAGTGAATTGGTATATCCTTCCTGAAACTTGAATGAAAGTCTTTTGGGACAATTCATTTTGGTGAAACAAATATTTATTTAAATTTTTTTCACTATATCTCTCCACTGCGTTAGGTCTGGAGTGTCTTATAATAAATCTGCTATAAATCATAACTTGGGGGGCTGGAGAGATAGCACAGCGGCTTTTGCCTTGCAAGCAGCCGATCCAGGACCTAAGGTGGTTGGTTTGAATCCCGGCCTCTCATATGGTTCCCCGTGCCTGCCAGGAGCTATTTCTGAGCAGATAGCCAGGAGAAACCCCTGAGCACTGCCAGGTATGGCCCAAAAACCAAAAAAAAAATCCTAACTGGCTTTAATGTATGTAATTTCCGTTTTTGATTTCGTTACTTTTAGTATTCTATATCTGCTTATTATTGACATCATTGTTCCTAAGATGTGCAAAGGGAAGCTTTCATTTGGTAGTCTTTGGCATCCAACATGTGACTACATGTATGCTTCTGATCTGGGAATTTCTCATGGATGAGGTCTTTGACAGTAGAGTCTTCATAGTGGTTTTCTTCCTAGAACTCAGGGATCCTAATGATTATTATATTATTCTGTTTAAATTAATTGCAAAGGTCTATTGTTGTCAGTTCACTTGTTTTGAGGCTATTTTCTGTCTTATGTTCATTTATTTTAAGACTCTATTCCAGTTTCTTTTCCTGAATGGAGCTATTATGCAGGTCATCTTACAACTAACTGATTCTGTCCTCAGCAGCTGTTACTATGCTACTGAGGCTTTCCAGTGATATTTTAATTTAACCTGTCATGTTTTTATTCCTGATATTTCTGTTTGAAGTTTTATCCTTTCTAATCTTATTTTCTTGTGTCTTATTGGCTATATGTTCCATGGTTTATTTGAGTTCTTTGAATAGCTTTAACATGTTGTCTCTAAAGTTCTGACAACAGAGGTTATGAAGGTGGCTGATATTGGTTCAGTCTTCAGAATTAGCATTTTTAGTCACAAGGTGTTTTGGGGTTCTCTGTTGTCTTTCCATTATGTCCTTTGTATTGGGGTGCTGTTTCTATGTGTTGTTGTGGGGTTCTATGATTAAAAGAAATGTGCTGCTTCAGAGCACAGAAAAAAGGCAGTGCTCTTTTCTGAGCTCTATCACCTCAGTTTGAAATGGTGTTTTCTATTTCAAATTCTGCCCACAGCCCAAAGATGTTTCCAGTGCTACAGATAAACAGTCCACTATTTTATTTTCCTGACCACAGCCTTGTCTGAGCTTCCTTACTCATTTCAGTTCAAAATGGCACTATTTTTAGTATAAACTCTGCCAAAAGCAAGCAGCAATTTCAATGTTTCTGTTCAACAGTACTTGTTTCTTCTACCATGATCTTGCCCACACTCATGCACCACAGTTTAATTTAAAACAGCACTTTTCAGTCCAAGAGATTCCCATAGCTATCCTCACTGCTGATGGTCAACAATCCTTTTTTCCTACTGGACATCGTCTTGCCTCTGTTCATTCATAACTTCAGTTCAAAATGGAGCTCTTATGGTCCACTGTCCTCCACATACACCCGACCACTCCCACCACTGCTGACCAACATCTTCCTCTTTTCTTCTACCTTACACTTACTTGGTCTCATATACTAGTGGAACTGAAGTTGAAAAACGAGGGTCTGGTGAGAAGCAGGAAATATTCCACACAATGAAAAGGTTCAAGAAACCACTAAGGAAATCTATTACTTAAACAATAAAATCAACCACCAAAGTTTTTTGCTCCTAAGAAGCAATAATACTTAGTGAAAGAAAAAAGATGAGCGTCTGCCTTCCTCAGTACCTTACTTTTTTTTAGGACAAATATGGTAACAGTTTTATTTTTTTATTTAAACACCTTGATTACATACATGATTGTGTTTGCGTTTCAGTCATGTAAATAACACCATCCATCACCAGTGCAACATTCCCATCACCAATGTCCCAAGTCTCCCTCCTCCCCACCCGACCCCCGCCTGTACTCTAGACAGGCTTTCCATTTCCCTCATACATTCTCATTATTAGGAATGTTCAAAATGTAGTTATTCTCTAACTAAACTCATCACTCTTTGTGGTGAGCTTCATGAGGTGAGCTGTAAATTTCAGCTCTTTTCTCTTTTGTATCTGAAAATTATTATTGTAAGAATGTCTTTCATTTTACTTAAAACCCATAGATGAGTGAGACCATTCTGTTTCTCTCTCTCTCTCTCTGACTTATTTCACTCAGCATAATAGATTCCGTGTACATCCATGTATAGGAAAATTTCATGACTTCATCTCTTCTGACAGCTGCATAATATTCCATTGTGTATATGTACCACAGTTTTTTTAGCCATTCGTCTGTTGAAGGGCATCTTGGTTGTTTCCAGAGTCATGCTATGGTAAATACTGCTGCAATGAATATAGGTGTAAGGAAGGGGGTTTTGTATTGTATTTTTGTGTTCCTAGGGTATATTCCTAGGAGTGGTATAGCTGGATCGAAAGGGAGCTCAATTTCCAGTTTTTGGAGGAATCTCCATATCGCTTTCCATAAAGGTTGAACTAGACGGCATTCCCACCAGCAGTGGATAAGAGTTCCTTTCTCTCCACATCCCCGCCAACACTGTTTATTCTCATTCTTTGTGATATGTGCCATTCTTTGTGGTGTGAGGTGGTATCTCATCATTCTTTTGATTTGCATCTCCCTGATGATTAGTGATGTGGAGCACTTTTTCATGTGCCTTTTGGCCATCTGTATTTCTTCTTTGTCAAAGTGTCTGTTCATTTCTTCTCCCCATTTTTCGATGGGATTAGATGTTTTTTTCTTGTAAAGATTCTGTCAGTGCCTTGTATATTTTGGAGATTAGCCCCTTATCTGATGGGTATTGGGTGAATAGTTTCTCCCACTTAGTGGGTGGCTCTTGTATCCTGGGCACTATTTACTTTGAGGTGTAGTAGCTTCTCAGCTTAATATATTCCCATCTGTTAATCTCTGATTTCACTTGCTTGGAGAGTGCAGTTTCCTCCTTGAAGATGCCTGTAATGTCCTGGAGTGTTTTGCTTATGTGCTATTCTATATATCTTATGGTTTTGGGGCTGATATCGAGGTCTTTAATCCATTTGGATTTTACCTTCGTACATGATGTTAGCTGGGGGTCTAAGTTCAATTTTTTGCAAGTGGCTATCCAATTGTGACAACACCACTTGTTGAAGAGGCTTTCCCTGCTCCATTTAGGATTTCCTGCTCCTTTATCAAAAATTAGGTGATTTTATGTCTGGGGAACATTTTCTAAGTATTCAAGCCTATTCCACTGATCTAAGGGCCTGTCCTTATTCCAATACCATGCTGTTTTGATAACTATTGCTTTGTAGTACAGTTTAAAGTTGGGGAAAGTAATTCCTCCCATATTCTTTTTTCCAATGATTGCTTTAGCTATTCTAGGGTGTTTATTGTTCCAAATGAATTTCAAAAGTGCCTGATCCACTTCTTTGAAGAATGTCATGGGTATCTTTAGAGGGATAGCATTAAATATGTATAATGCCTTGGGGAGTATTCCCATTTTGATTATGTTAATCCTGCCAATCCATGAGCAGGGTATGCGTTTCCATTTCCGTGTGTCCTCTCTTATTTCTTGGAGCAGAGTTTTATAGTTTTCTTTGTATAGGTCCTTCACATTTTTAGTCAAGTTGATTCCAAGATATTTGAGTTTGTGTGGCACTATTGTAAATGGGGTTGTTTTCTTAATATCCATTTCATCCTTATTACTATTTGTGTATAGACAGGCCATTGATTTTTGTGTGTTAATTTTGTAGCCTGCCACTTTGCTATATGAGTCTATTATTTCTAGAAGCTTTTTAGTAGAGTCTTTAGGGTTTTCTAAGTAGAGTATCATGTCATCTGCAAACAGTGAGAGCTTGTCTTCTTCCTTTCCTATCTGGATTCCCTTGATATCTTTTTCTTGCCTAAGCGCTATAGCAAGTACTTCCAGTGCTATGTTGAATAGGAGTGGTGAGAGAGGACAGCCTTGTCTTGTGCCAGAATTTAAAGGGAAGGCTTTAATTTTTCTCCATTGAGTATAATATTTGCCACGGGCTTGTGGTAGATGGCCTTAACTATATTGAGAAAGGTTTTTTTCCATTCCCATCTTGCTGAGAGTTTTGATCAAGAATGGGTGTTGGACCTTATCAAATGCTCTCTCTGCATCTATTGATATGATTATGTGGTTTTTATTTTTCTTGTTATTGATGTTGTGTATTATGTTGATAGATTTACAGATGTTAAACCATCCTTGCATTCCTGGGATGAAACCTACTTGATCGTAGTGGATGATCTTCTTAACGAGGCATTGAATCCTATTTGCTAGAATTTTGTTGAGGATCTTTGTATCTGCATTCATCAGCGATATTGGTCTGTATATTTCTTTTTTTGTAGCATCTCTGTCTGGTTTAGGTATCAAGGTGATGTTGGCTTCATAAAAACTATTTGGAAGTGTTTCCATTTGTTCAATTTCATGAAAGAGTCTTGCCAGGATTGGTAGTAGTTCCTCTTGGAAAGTTTGAAAGAATTCATTAGTGAATCCATCTGGGCCTGGGCTTTTGTTTTTCAGCAGACTTTTGGTTACCGTTTTAATTTCATCAATGGTGATGGGGGTGTTTAGATATGCTACATCCTCTTCCTTCAACTGTGGAAGATTATAAGAGTCCAAGAATCTATCCATTTCTTCCAGGTTCTCATTTTTGGTGGCGTAGAGTTTCTCAAAGTAGTTTCTGATTACCCTTTGAATCTCTGTCATATCAGTAGTGATCTCTCCTTTTTCATTCCTAATACCAGTTATCAAGTTTCTCTCTCTCTTTGTTAGGTTTGCCAGTGGTCTATCAATCTTCTTTATTTTTTCAAAGAACCAACTTCTGCTTTCATTGATCTTTCAGATTGTTGTTTGGGTTTCCACTTCATTGATTTCTGCTCTCAGCTTTGTTATTTCCTTCTGTCTTCCTATTTTTGGGTTCTTTTGTTGAGCACTTTCTAGTTCTATTAGCTGTGTCATTAAGCTACTCAGGTAAGCTCCTTCTTCCTTCCTGATGTGTGCTTGCAAAGCTATAAATTTTCCTCTCAGTACTGCTTTTGCTGTGTCCCATAAGTTCTGATAGTTTGTGTCTTTATTGTCATTTGTTTCCAGGAACCTTTTGATTTCCTCCTTGATTTCATTCCAGACCAACTGGTTATTGAGTATGAGGCTGTTTAACTTCCAGGTGTTAAAGTTTTTCTTCTGAGTCCCTTTGGAATTCACAAATAATTTCTGAGGCTTGTGGTCAGCAAGGTAGTCTGCAAAATTTCTATCCACTTGATATTATGGAGTTATGTTTTATGTGCCAGCATGTAGTCTATTCTGGAGAATGTCCCATGAACATTGGAGAAGAATGTGTATCCAGGTTTCTGGGGATGGAGTGTCCTATATATATCCACTAGGCCTCTTTCTTTCATTTCTCTCCTAAGGTCTAGTATATTCTTGTTGGGTTTCAGTCTGATTGACCTATCCAGTGTTGACAAAGCCGTGTTAAAGTCCCCCACAGTTATTGTGTTGTTATTGATATTATTTTTTAGATTTGTCAACAGTTGTATTAAATATTTTGCTGGCCCCTCATTCGGTGCATATATTTTTAGGAGAGTTATTTCTTCCTGCTCTACATACCCTTTGATTAATATAAAATGTCCATCTTTGTCCCTTACAATCTTCCTGAGTATAAAATTTGAATTATCTGATATTAGTATGGCCACTCCAGCTTTTTTTTTTTGCTTGGACCACCTGACCAGTCATATGACTTAGGGAAAGTTAATCTCTCCTTGTCTGTATTTTTCTCACCTGAGAAATGGAGGCTAGGTTGTCTCCCTCTCTCTCTTTTTTTTTAAATTTTTTTCTCTTTATTTGAATATCTTGATTTCATATATGATTGTGATAAGGTTTCAGTCATATAAAGAACACCCCTCTTCACCAGTGCAACATTCCCGCCACCAATGTCCCAAATCTCCCTCCATCCCACCCCACCCCCACCTGTACTCCAGACAGGCTTTCCAGTTCCCTCATTTATTCACTTGATTATGGTAGTTATCAGTGTAGTTATTTCTATAACTGTGCTCATCACTCTTTGTGGTGAGCTTCATGGAGTTAGCTGGTGTTCCAGCCTTTCCTCTCATTGTCTCTGAGGATTGTTAGAATAATGACTTTTATTTTTCTTAAAACCCATAGATGAGCGAGACTATTCTGCATCTCTCTCCTTCTGACTTATTTCACTGAGCATGATAGATTCCACGTACATCCATATATAGGAAAATTTCATGACTTCATCTCTCCTGACAGCTGCATAATATTCCATTGTGTATATGTACCACAGTTTCTTTAGCCATTCTTCTGTTGAAGGGCATCTTGGTTGTTTCCACAGCCTGGTTATTGTGAATAGTGCTGCAATAAATATAGGTGTGAGGAAGGGGTTTTTGCATTGTATTCCTGTGTTCCTAGGGTATATCCCTAGGAGTGGAATAGCTGGGTCGAATGGGAGCTCAATTTCCAGATTTTGAAGGAACCTCCATATCGCTTTCCATAGAGGCTGTACTAGACGGCATTCCCACCAGCAGGGGATAAGAGTTCCTTTCTCTTCAAATCCCCGCCAGCACTGATTGTTCTCATTCTTTTTGATGTGCGCATATCTCTGTGGTGTGAGGTGGTATCTCGTTGTTTTGATTTGCATCTCTCTGATGATTAGTGACAAGGAGCATTTTTTCATGTGTCTTTTGACCATTTGTATTTATTTTTTATCAAAGTGTCTGTTCATTTCTTCTCCCCATTTTTTGATGGGATTACATTTTATTTTGTAAAGTTCTTTCAGTGCCCTGTATATTTTGGATATTAGCCCCTTATCTGAAGGATGCTGGGTGAATAGTTTCTTTCACTCAGTGGGTGACTCTTGTATACTGGGCACTATTTCCTTTGAGGTGCAGAATCTTCTCAGTTTAATGTATTCCCATCTGTTAATCTCTGCTTCCACTTGTTTGGAAAGTGCAGTTTCCTCCTTGAAGATACCTTTAGTCTCAATGTCATGGAATGTTTTACCAACGTGTTGTTCGATATACCTTATGGTATCTGGTCTGATATCAAGGTCTTTAATCCATTTGGATTTTACCCTCGTACATGATGGTAACTGTGGGTCTATGTTCGCTTTTTTGCCAGTGGCTAATCAATTCTGCCAGCACCACTTTTTGAAGAGATTTTCTCTGCTCCACTTAGGATTTCTTGCTCCTTTGTAAAAAATTAGGTAATTGTATGCAAGGGGAATGTTTTCTGAGAACTCAATCCTATTCCACTGATCTGAGGGTCTGTCTTTATTCCAATACCATGCTGTTTTAATAACTATTGCTTTGTAGTACAGTTTAAAGTTGGGGAGAGTAATGCCTCCCATTTTCCTTTTCCCTAGGAGTCCTTTAGCTATTCGAGGATGTTTATTGTTCCAGATGAACTTCATAAGTGTTTGATCCACTTCTTTGAAGAATGTCATGGATATTTTTAAGGGGATCACATTAAATCTGTATAATGCTTTGGGGAGTATTGACATTTTAATGATGTTAATCCTGCCAAGCCATGAGCAGGATATGTGTTTCCATTTCCGTGTGTCCTCTCTTATATCTTGGATCAGGGTTTTATAGTTTTCTTTGTATAGGTCCTTCACGTCTTTGGTCAAGTTGACTCCAAGTTATTTGAGTTTGTGTGGCCCTAGTGTGAATGGGATTGCCTTCTTGACTTCCATCTCTTCCCTATTATTGGTGTATAAAAAGGCCATTGGTTTCTGTAGGTTGATTTTGTAGCCTGCCACCTTGCTATATGAATCTATTGTTTCTAGAAGCTTTTTGGTAGAGTCTTTAGGGTTTTCAAAGTAGAGTATCATGTCATCTGCAAACAATTAGAGCTTGACTTTTTCCTTTCCTATCTGGATTTCCTTGATATCTTTTTCTTGCCTGATCGCTATAGCAAGAACTTCCAGTACTATGTTGAAGAGGAGTGGTGAGAGCGGACAGCCTTGTCTTGTACCCAAATTTAGAGGAAAGGCTTTTAGATTTTCTCCATTGAGGATAATATTTGCCATTGGCTTGTGGTAGATGGCTTCAACTAGATTGTGAAACGTTCCTTCCATTTCCATCTTGCTGAGAGTTTTGATCAAGAATGGGTGTTGGACCTTATCAAATGCTTTATCTGCATCTATTGATATGATCATGTGATTTATATTTTTCTTGTTGTTGATATTGTGTTTGATGTTAATAGATTTACCGATGTTAAACCATCCTTGCACACCTGGGATGAAGCATACTTGGTCATATTGTATGATCTTCTTGATGATGCATTGGATCATATTTGCCAGGATTTTGTTGAAGATCTTTGCATCAGCATTCATCAGGAATATTGGTCTGTAATTTTCTATTTTGGCAGCGTCTCTTTCTGGTTTTGGTATCAAGGTGATGTTGGCTTCATAAAAGCTGTTTGGGAGTGTTCCCGTTTTTTCAATTTCATGGAAGAATCTGGCTAGGATTGGTAGTAGCTCTTCTTGAAAATTTGAAAAAATTCATTAGGAAAACCATCTGGGCCTGGGCTTTTCTTTTTGGGTAGATATTTGATTACAGCTTCAATTTCCTCAGTAGTGGTGGGGGTGTTTAGATATGCTACATCCTCCTTACTTAAATGTGGAAGGTTAAAAGTGTCCTAGAATTTTTCCATTTCTTCTAGGTTCTCATGTTTTGTAGCATAAAGTTTCTCAAAGTAGTCTCTGATTATCCTTTGGATCTCTGCAATATCTGTTGTGATCTCCTCCTTTTCATTTCTAATACGGGTTATCAGATTTCTCTCTTTCTTTGTGAGTTTTGCCAATGGTCTATCAATCTTATTTATTTTTTCAAAAAACCAGCTTCTGGTTTCGTTGATCTTTCGGATTTCTTTTTGGTTTTCCACTTCATTGAGTTCTGCTTTCAGCTTTGTTATTTTCTTCTGTCTCCCTATTTTTGGTTCCATTTGTTGGTCATATTTTAATTTTTTAAGCTGCGCCATTAAGTTATTCAGGTATGCTCCTTCTTCCTTCCTGATGTGTGCTTGTAGAGCTATAAATTTTCCTCTCATGACTGCTTTTGCTGTGTCCCATAGATTCTGGCAGTTTGTGTCTTCATTATCATTTGTTTCCAGGAAAGTTTTGATTTCCTTTTTGATTTCATCTCGGACCCACTGGTTGTTCAGTAGCAGAGTGTTTAATTTCCAATTGTTAAAGTTTTTCTTCTGTGTGGCTTTGTAGTTCACATCTAATTTCAGAGCCTCGTGGTCAGCAAAGGTAGCCTGCAAGATTTCTATCCTCTTGATTTTATGGAGGTATGTTTTATGTGTCAGCATGTAGTCTATTCTGGAGAATGACCCATGTACATTGGAAAATAATGTGTATCCAATTTTTTTTGGAATGGAGTGTCCTGTATATATCTACTAGTCCTCTTTCTTCCATAACTCTTTTCAGGGCTAGTATGTTTTTTTTGGGTTTCATTCTGGTTAACCTATCAAGTGTTGATAGGGCTGTGTTGAAGTCTCCCACAATGATGAATGTCTACAGAAGAAAATGATTTCTTCTTTCAGATTTGTCAGTAATTGTATTAGATAATTTGCTGTTCTCTCATTGGGTGCATATATGTGTAGTAGTCTTAATTCTTCCTGTTGCACATATCTCTTGATTAGGAGACAGTGTCCATCTTTGTCCCTTACCACTTTTCTGAGTATAAAGTTGGTGTCATCAGATATTAATATGGCCATCCCAGCTTTTTTGAGGGTGTTGTTTGCTTGGATAATTTTCTTCCAACCTTTGATTTTGAGTCTATGTTTGTTCTGACTATTCAGATGTGTTTCTTGTAGGCAGCAGAAGGTTGGATTCATCTTTTTGACCCATTTTGCCACTCTGTGTCTTTTAATTGGTGAATTTAGTCCATTGCCATTGAGGGAGATGATTGTTATAGGATTTAATGTCATCTTTGTAGATAAGTTCGCTGTGTTTGTTGGTCTCTCTTGTCTTAGAGTAGACCTGTCAGTTTTTCCTTTAATGCTGGTTTATCATCTGTGAAGTTTCTGAGCTGTTGTTTATCCATGAAGCTGTGTATTCTTTCTACAAACTTGAACGTGAGTCAGGCTGGGTGCAGTATTCTTGGTGAGGCATTCATTTCATTCAGTCTTGTCACAATATCCCACCACTGTCTTCTGGCCTTGAGAGTTTCTTGTGACATGTCTGCTGTAAGTCTTAGGGATGCTCCTTTGAATGTAATTTCCCTTTTTGATCTTGCTGCTTTCAGTATTCTATCCCTATCTATGGGATTTGTCATTGTAACGAGGATATGCCTTGGGGTGTTTTTCTTTGGGTCTCTTTTAGCTGGTATTCTTCGGGCATGCAGGATTTGATTGCATGTAGTCTTTAACTCTGGGAGTATCTCTTTGATGATGTCTTTGACAGTTGATTCTTCTTGGAGATCTCCTTCCTGGGTTTCTGGGACTCCAATGATACTTATGTTGTTTCTGTTGAGTTTATCAAAGACTTCTATTTTTATCTGTTCGCATGCCTTGAGTACTTTTTCCATTGCCTGTTCGTTTGTCTTAAGGTTTTTTTTTCCAATTTCTTCTGTTGTGTTGAGCTTTTCTGCATCTCATCTTCCAGTACTCTGATTCTCTCCTCAGCTGCTGATATCCTGTTGGCGAGGCTATCCATTGTGTTTTTCAGTTGAGCAACCGTATTTTTCAGATCTGTTATTTCAGTTTGGAGTTTTCTGATTTCTGTCTTTGTGTTCTCTTCAGATCGATCTATACTCTTTTTTTGTTCTACAAACATATTCCATATTTCTATTCTAAACTCCTTATCTGAAAGGTTAATCATGTGGTTGGAATTTATTAGGTCAACCGAGCTTTCGTCTTCATTCTCTATGGATGGTGTTTGCCTGCGAGTTTTCCCTAATGTCACGCTTGTAGTGTGGTTTTTCCTGCGTGTTTTGGTGGGGTTCATTGATTAGGAAGAGTTCCTGGCTGCGAATGGAAGCAAAGCGACTGATCTCTTCTGCTGCCTCTAGTTAAAAGTCCTCAGAATGAACAAAGGCACAGCAGGGCAGAGCAATCCTGCAGCCCCAGAATGTAGGCGCTCACCAGCTTCAAAATGCAGTTTTTTGGTGGTGTGTTCCCTAGGCCCCTGAGGAATCCTTCCGAAATTCAGAAGCACAGCTTCAGGTAGACAGAGATAGGAGTTTCCCCTGAAGTCCTCAGAGTGAACAAAGGCACGGCAGGGCAGAGCGGTCCCGCAGCCCCAGAATGTAGGCACTCACCAGCTTCAAAATGCAATTTTTGGGGGTGCGCACCCTAGGCCCCTGAGGAAGCCTTCAGAAATTCAGAAGCACTGTTTCTAGCAGACAGAGATAGGAGTTTCCCCGAAGTCCTCAGAGTGAACAAAGGCATGGCAGGGCAGAGCGGTCCCGCAGCCCCAGAATGTAGGCACTCACCAGCTTCAAAATGCAGTTTTTGGGGGGTGCGCTCTCTAGGCTCCTGAGGAAGCCTTCAGAAATTCAGAAGCACAGTTTCTAGCAGACAGAGATAGGAGTTTCCCCTGAAGTCCTCAGAGTGAACAAAGGCACGGCAGGGCAGAGCGGTCCCACAGCCCCAGAATGTAGGCACTCACCAGCTTCAAAATGCAGTTTTTTGGGGGTGCGCTCCCTAGGCCCCTGAGGAAGCCCTCGGAAATTCAGAAGCACAGTTTCAGGCAGACAGAGATAGGAATTTCCCCTGAAGTCCTCAGAGTGAACAAAGGCATGGCAGGGCAGAGCGGTCCCGCAGCACAGAATGTAGGCACTCACCAGCTTCAAAATGCAGGTTTTTGGGGGTGCGCTCCCTAGGCCCCTGAGGAAGCCTTCGGTAATACAGAAGCACAGTTTCAGGCAGACAGAGATAGGAGTTTCCCCCGAAGTCCTCAGAGTGAACAAAGGCACGGCAGGGCAGAGCAGTCCTGCAGCCCCAGAATGTAGGCACTCACCAGCTTCAAAATGCAGTTTTTTGGGGGTGCGCTCCCTAGGTCCTGAAGAAGCCTTCGGAAATTCAGAAGCACAATTTCAGGCAGACAGAGATAGGAGTCGACTCCATCTTTTTTATGGGTGTTGTTTGCTTGGATAATTTTTCTCCAGCCTTTTATTTTTAGTCTGTTTATTCTTACTATTCAGGTGTGTTTCTTGTAGGCAGCAGAAGGTTGGATTGAGTTTTTTATCCATTTAGCCACTCTGTGTCTCTTGACTGGTGCATTTAGTCCATTGACTTTGAGAGAAAGAATTGTCCTGGGATTTAATGCCATCTTTATATCGAAATTTGGTGTGTCTTTTGGTTAGTCTTGTCTTAAATTAGGTCTTTCAGTTTTTCTCTTAAGACTGGTTTTGTGTCTGTGAAGTTTCTGAGCTCTTTTTTGTCTGTGAAACCATGTATTCTTCCGTCAAACCAGAAAGTGAGTTTTGCTGGGTATAGTATTCTGGGTGAAGCATTCATTTCATTCAGTCTTGTCACAATATCCCACCACTGCTTTCTGGCATTGATTGTTTCTCGTGACAGGTCTGCTGTAAATCTCAAGGTTGCTTGCTTGAATGTAATTTCCCCTTTTGATCTTTCTGTTTTCAGAATTCTTTCTCTATCTGTGGGATTTGTCATTGTGACTAGGATGTGTCTTGGGGTGGTTTTTCTGGGGTCTCTTTTGGTTGGTACTCTTCGAGCATGCAGAATTTGATCACATATATTTTTTAGCTCTGGAAGTTTCTCTTTAATGATGTTCTTGACCGTTGATTCTTCCTGGAAATTTTCTTCCTGGTTCTCTGGGACTCCAATGATTCTTAAGTTGTTTCTGTTGATCTTATCATAGACTTCTATTTTCATCTGTTTCCATTCTTTGACTAATTTTTCCATTGTCTGCTCATTTGCTTTAAGTTTTTTTTTCCAATCTCTTCTGCTGTATGGAATTGTTATGTATCTCATCTTCCACAGCACCAAGTCTATTCTCAGCTTCTGATACCCTGTCCCAGAGCTTAACCATTTTGTCATTCACTTCGTTTACTGACTTTATCAGGCCTGTTAGTTGACATGTTATTTCAGTTTGGAGTTTTGTGATTTCTGTCTTCATATTTTCTTGGTTCTTATTTGTGTTCTGTTCAACTCGATCCATGGTTTCTTTGAGTTCTTTGAGCATCTTCCATATTGCTAGTATAAAGTCCTTATCTGAGAGGTTGATTAGTTGGTTGGTCATTATCTGGTCATCAGAATTATCATCTTCATTCTCTATGTCTGATGCTGGCCTGTGTTGTTTCCCCATTGTCAGACTTGTGGGTTTTTCTACGTGTTGTGGTGGTATTCATTGGCTATATGATGCAGGCAGCACACTCCTCTGGCTCCGCCCTTTCTGGATGGGCTGACTTGCCTCTAAGGGAGGGGAGTCTTCCGTTGATGAAGCCTCGCACTGAATCAAATCTTAGACCCAAGCATGCAACAGAGAAGACAGTCCGGAGAGAAATGCTTGCTTCTGTGATATAGCACAGTTCTTAGTGTGATATTTTTCTTCTTGTTGCGATGGCGTTCTTTTCTTAGAAAGCGCGCATGGCCGCGTTGCGAAGCGACGCGGCCATGCTCTGCTGGAGCCTCTTTTCGCCACACTCCCAAGAGTTTCACGCAAGAGGACAGTAGACAGACATACACAGGTAGCACTCAGTTTTTCACAGTTGGGCCCCACTGGGTAGGCATAATTTCGTGGATTTTCCCAGCCTGATGTCACAAACAGGGGACCCGGCTTCTGCAAAAGCTAGCTGGTTTTTATGTTCTGGAGTCCAGCCCTGAAAATGGTCTCTGGGAGAGCAAGTTTTCTGGAGCCTCTTTTTGCCCCACTCCCAAGGGTTTCACGCAAGAGGACAGTAGACAGGCATGTCTGCTTTTCTACTAATCTCCCTGAATTTGGCTTTGAGATCAGAGTTGCATTGCAGGTCAATGAGCTTCATTTGAAGCACAAGAGGGGCATCTTGCACATCAAGAAAAGGGGTCCACAAAAGTTTGGATAGTGGCTCTGTGCTTTTTGATGTCTGCAAATCTGTGACCAAATTCCTTCTCTAGCTTAAAATAGCATCAACATATTTCTCACCACTGAATGGTATGCCTGCATCCACAAGTTCCTTGCATGCTGGGAAATGGCAGAGGTTTGTCTGAGAGAGCTGGGGTTTCCATAACACAAGTTTTGTGGAGAATGCTCTCACGTTGTCATAGGCAGCACTGAGAGCTGCCTCGGGCCTTGTAACATCTTGTTTAGTACAATTAGTTTATGTGTGATGTGAACAAGAAAAGCTAATTCCATGAGCCATTTGTGATCACTCAACTCAGAAACAGAATTCCTATCCTTCTCCATGAAAGCTTTCACTTCATCTCTCAACTCAAAATATCTTTTCAGGACATTTCTCCTTTTGAGCCAATTTTACATCTCTATATTCTGACTCAACTTCCTCTAGAAAAGCATGGAACCTCCTGTGCTTTAAGTCCCTGGATCTGATTTGATTGATACATTTCACAACAACAGACATCATATTGCCACACGGTAGGCACTTAATGCAAAGGGCCTGCTGATGGATAATGCAGTGAATAGCAATGGCCTTCTCTACACCATCCTATACAAGTTTTTTTAAACATGTGCCACCAGTCCATTTTTCCTCCCTGTCATCGATGTTGCTCCGTCAATTATTATTCCAACAAAACTTTTCCATGGCAAACTGCATTCTCAATGGCATCACACAGATGCCAAAATATCTCATTAGTGGTGGTCTGGCCATGCATTGGAATTATTGTGAGCAGCTCCTCTGTCAATTCAAAATTGCAATCAACACCACGGACATAAATTGCGAGTTGCGCAGTGTCTGTTATATTTGTGCCCTCGTCAAGAGCAACTGAGTATGCATCAAAACATTTGGCTTTCTCACACAGTTGATGATAAATGTCACTTGACATGTCATAAATGCACTCTGCCACAGTATTGGCAGAAAGGCTGATTTTACTAAATTGACCTTCCTTTTCTGGACAGATAATACTTGCAGGCTGTAATATGCATTTTTTTTAACAAACTCTCCTTCTGTGAATGGTTTCCCTGCCTTAGCAATCATCTCACTAACCATGTAACTAGCGTTGACTGATGCAACATTCTCTTTGGTTGCTTTCCTGAAGAAATCTTGTTGCCTCATTAGACATGCTTTAAGACTGGCAACCGGCTTGGCTCTCTCATTTCCTTGATATTTTGCACATTCCTCAGCATGTTTAGTTGAATAATGGCATTTCAAGTTGTATTCCTTGTGCACTGCAGCTTTCTCTGAGCAAATAAGACATGTGGGGATGCCCTGTGCTCAACAAAGAAATACTGCGTCTCCCACTTTTCCTGAAATTGTCTGTGCTCATCATCAATCTTTCTCTTCACTGCAGGCTTTGATGGAGTCATGATGAAGGTATGACAAAATCTAATTCTGTAATAAACTTCTCTCTCTTCTCTCCCTTAGGCCTCTGATAATGCAAGGGACAGTGTGCAGGAGCAGCGGAAATGACGTCTGTGCTAGGTGCAAAGTATTCATGACTATTCGTTTACCAAATATTCGCAATAAAATCACATTAGTAAGAAAAACATCGCAAAAAATTGTATTAAACATTTGCATACCCTAAACAGAACTGCTTGGTGTGTGCAAATGTTTAATGCGAGTTTTCTTACTAATGCGATATTTATTGTGATTATTCAGTAAGCAAATAATTACGAATACTGCAATATTTGAAGGCTTGCCTTGGGCCACAAAAGGTTGTACAGAGGGCCGCAAATGGCCTGCTGGCCGCTAGTTTGAGACCCCTGCTGTAGACTCTTTAGTGTTTTCTATAAATACCATCATTTTATCTGCAAAAAGAGATAATTTGATTTCCTCTTTTTCTATTTGCATTTATTTGATTCCTTTCTCTTGTCTGATTGCTATTGCTAGGACTTCTAAGGCTATGTTGAATAAGAGTGGAAAAAGTGGACAGCCTTGCCAATTTCCTGATCTAACTGGAAATGCTTTCAGTTTTTCGCCATTAAGGTTAATGTTGGCTGTGGGCTTTTTATACGTAGCTGTAACTATCTTGAGGAAGGTTTCTTCCAACCCTATTTTACTGAATGTTTTCCGCATGAATGGGTGTTGAATTTTGTCAAATGCCTTTTCTGCATTGATTGATATGATCATGTGATTTTTGTCTTTCTCCTTGTTGATGTGGTGTGTTAAGTTGATTGATTTGCTTATGTTATACCACCTTGCATCCCTGGGATGAAACCCACTTGGTCATGGTGTATAATATTTTAAATTTATTGTCGGATTCAGTTTGCTAATATTTGGTTGTGGAATTTTGCATCCATGTTCATTAGTGATATTGATTTGAAGTTACTTTTTTTGGTGGTGTTTTTGCCCACTTTGGGAGTGAGTGTGATATTAGCCTCATGAAAGGAGATAGAGAGGATTCCTGTCTTTTTGATATTTTGGAAGAGCTTGAGAATGAATGGTAGTAATTCTTCTCTGAATGTTTGGTAGAATTTACCTGTATAAATATCTGGTCCTGGATGTTTATTCTTGGGGAGTTTCTTAATTGCTGAGTTAATTTTCTCAGATGTTATTGGGCTGTTTAGTCTATCTACATCCTCCTTATTATTTCTTGGAAGATGATATTTTTACAGAATTCTGTCGATTTTTCTAGTTCTCTAACTTAACTGAGTACAGTTGTTAATAGTAGGTCCTCAAGATGTCTTGAATTTCTTGAAGTTCTGTTGTAATCTCTCCCTTTCATTTGTGTTCCAATTTATTTTGATGTCCCTCCTTTTTTTGGTGAGTCTTACCAGCAGCTTGTCGATCTTGTTTATTCTTTCAAAAAACCAGCTCTTGGTCTCATTCATTTTTTTTATTGTTTTCGTTTCTCTGTTGTTTATTTCTGCTCTTGTTTTTATTATTTATTATCTTCTGCCTGTATTTGGGTTTCTTTGCTGCTGTTTTCCAGATCCATAAGGTCTTCCTGTAAGCTGTTGAATTTGTCATTTCCCTCTTTCGTAATATAGGCCTGTATTGCCATAATTTTCCAGTTAATTATTGCTTTTGCTAGCTCCCACCTGTATCGACCATTTGTTTCTTCATTATCATTTGTCTTGAAGAATCCTTTCATTTCTTTCTTTATTTCCTCTTTGATCCAACTGTTATTGAGCGACATAATGTTTAATCTACAAGTGCTCTATTTTCTCCACACCTTCTTTTCACAATCAATCTTAATTTCTGTTACATAGTGATCTGAAAGGGTGCCTCTTATAATCCTTATATTTGTGAATTTGTGCAAGTTAGATTTATATTCTAAAGCCTGGTCTATTCTAGAAAAGGGTCCATGTGCACTTGAGAAGAATATGTTTTCTTTCTGGGGGTGGAGGGCTTTGTATAAGTCCATTAATCCTATTATTTTCTAATTTCTCATTTAGGGTTCTTATGTCTTTGCTAGTTTTCTGCCTGTAGGATATGTCTAGTGGTCATAGTGCAGTATTGCAATCTCCTACTACTATCACCTTTCTTTCCATGTTTCTCTAGGTTTGTGAGAAAATGTCATACATAATTTTACGGCTCTACATTTGGTGCATAAATATTGATCAGAGTTAGTACTTCTTGGTCTAATATTCCCCTGATCAGTAGGTAATGACCATCTTTGTCTCTGAGCACTTCCTTGAGGTTGAATGCAATTTGGTCTGATATAAGAATGGCTGACCAAGCTTTTCTTTGTTTTTTTTTTATGGCTTGAATAATTGATTTCTATCCTTTTGTTCTAAGACTGTCTATCCTCTTCTTTTAGGTGTGTTTATTTCAGGCTGCAGATATCTGGTATTTGTTTTCTGATACATCCCTCTATTCTGTTTCATTAATGGGGTATTTTAGTCCATTGACATTTAAAAAGATTATTGACAGAGAGGGCTGTTGTGCTATTGCATTGAGTAAAGTGGTTGTTGTTACAATGGGGTGTTTGGATTGTGTAATTTATCTTTGTGTAGTTTATTTAGAGTTTGTTTTGTTAGCACAGATAGTGTGATTTCTTCCATATGAATGAGAGTTTTTCCATGTAGTGGACTCTAGGTTGGAAGTTTCTTTCACTTAGTAGTTTAATCAATTCTTTGAATTATTTTAAATGAGATGTCTGGGTTGATTCTTATGTTCCTTCCTTTGTACTTGAGGTTTTTTCTCCTTTATTGCTTTAAGGACTTCATCTTTCTCTTTTTTTTTTGCCATTTAGATTACTAAATATCTTGCTGGTGGTCTGTTAGGGTCTATTTTATTAGAGCCTCTTTTTGCCTCGTGGATTTGTCCAGGTACCTCTTTCCAGAGTATGGGAAAATTGTTATTATTTCCTTCACTACTTGTTCTTCCCCTTTCCCTTTTTCCTTCTCTTCTGGTATTCCTACAATTCGTAGGTCATTTCTTTTCTCTTTGTTTATTATGAATCTAACATTTTCTTAAAATGTTTTGTTTCTTGCTTTCTTATTGACTTCTTTGTCATTGCTGGTTTGTAGATTTTCTTGGAGTTCCTCTATGTGATCTTCTAACTGTGTAATTCTGCTATTATGGCTTGCTAACTACTGAATTAACTAATAAAGAGGCCTTTTGAATGGGCTTGGATGGTGGTGGATGGTGAATGGAGGCCTTTCTCCTCCAGCCCAGGACCACATGGCTCCAATTCCCTCCAGCCGCAGTTCCCCAAGTTCAGGAGAGTGGCAGGTAGAAAACTCACAGGCAGACTTCATCAGAAAATAACATCTTTATTTTCCCTGGCCAACATGTGTGGCCTATCATAACCATTGACACTGGATCCTTATTCAGCCCTGCATTCTAACTTGTCTTTCAGCCATCTCTTACTGAATAATCGCAATAAAATCGCATTAGTAAGAAAAAAATCATATTAAACATTCACATATCCTGTATGCAAAGAAAGAGGATAAGGTAAAGTTACAGTGGAAGGACAATCACCCATAACATAATTATCAGAAGAAGTCCCCTTGCTGATATCTTAACTTTGAATTTTCACCAAAGAAAGTTAAGATAAATAAAACAGAATCCATGTGCAATTACTTTTTCCCTCAAGTCCCCAGATTGTAGCACATTATAATATTTCTTAACAGCACACAAGGCAATCTAAAGCCATCAAACTTACGTAACTCCTTAAACATTAGAGGCATAGTGTTTTTTACATTTACATGTACATGCATATTAGCTTAAGTTAACCTCAAATTTTAAGTGGGTGTGTTTTAAGGATTAGAGTCAAAGGAGCACAGTAAAAACGGTGTTAGATATCGCGAATAATTTGTGCCTAGCTAAGACGTCATTTCCACTGCTTCTTCCCGCTGTCCCTTGCATTATAGGAGGCCGAAGGGAGAGAAGTTTATTACAGATTTAGATATTGTCATACATTCATCATGACTTATCAAAACCTGCAGTGAAGAGAAAGATTGATGATGAGCACAGACAATTTCAAGAAAAGTGGGAGATGCAGTATTTCTTTTTTGAGCACAGGGGCATTCCCACATGTCTTATTTCCTCAGAGAAAGTTGCAGTGTACAAGGAATACAACTCGAAACGCCATTATTCAACTAAACATGCTGAGGAATGTGCAAAATATCAAGGAAATGAGAGAGCCAAGCCGGTTGCTAGTCTTAAAGCATGTCTAATGAGGCAACAAGATTTCTTCAAGAAAGCAACCAAAGAGAATGTTGCATCAGTCAACGCTAGTTACATGGTTAGTGAGATGATTGCTAAGGCAGGGAAACCATTCACAGAAGGAGAGTTTGTTAAAAAATGTATGTTACAGCCTGCAAGTATTATCTGTCCAGAAAAGGAAGGTCAATTTAGCAAAATCAGCCTTTCTGCCAACATTGTGGCAAAGCACATTTATGACATGTCAAGTGACATTTATCATCAACTGTGTGAGAAAGTCAAATGTTTTGATGCATACTCAGTTGCTCTTGACGAGGGCACAGATATAACAGACACTGCGCAACTCACAATTTATGTCCGTGGTGTTGATTGCAATTTTGAATTGACAGAGGAGCTGCTCACAATAATTCCAATGCATGGCCAGACCACCACTAATGAGATATTTCGGCATCTGAGTGATGCCATTGAGAATGCAGGTTTGCCATGAAAAAGGTTTGTTGGAATAATAACTGATGGAGCACCATCAACGACAGGAAGGAAAAATGGACTGGTGGCACATGTTTAAAAAAACTTGAAGAGGATGATGTAGAGAAGGCCATTGCTCTCGACTGCATTATCCATCAGCAAGCCCTTTGCAGTAAGTGCCTGCTTTGTGACAATTTTATGTCTGTTGTTGTGAAATGCATCGACCAAATCAGATCCAGGGGCTTAAAGCACAGGAGGTTCCATGCTTTTTTAGAGGAAATGGAGTCAGAATATAAAGTTGTGCTCTATTTCACCAAGGTACATTGGCTCAGCAGGGGAAATGTCCTGAAAATATTTTTTGAGTTGAGAGAAAGCCTTCATGGAGAAGGATGAGAATGCTTTTTCTGAGTTGAGTGATTACAAATGGCTTATGGACTTAGCTTTTCTTGTTGACATCACACAAAAGCTGAATGTACTAAAGATGTTACAAGGCCCAGGGAATCTTATCAGTGCTGCCTATGACAACGTGAGAGCATTCTCCACAAAACTTGTGTTATGGAAATCCCAGCTCTCTCAGACAAACCCTTGCCATTTTCCCAGCATGCAAGGAACTTGTGGATTGCAGGCATGCCATTCAGTGGTGAGAAGTATGCTGATGCTATTTTTAAGCTAGAGAAAGGAATTTGATCACAGATTTGCAGACTTCAAAATGCACAGAGCTACTTTTCAAATTTTTGTGGACCTCTTTTCCTTTGATGTGCACGATGTTCCTCTTGTGCTTCAAATGGAGTTCATTGACCTGCAATGCAAATCTGATCTCAAAGCCAAGTTCAGGGAGATTAGTAGAAAAGCAGACATGTATGGGCAATTTTTGAGATAATTGCCCCCCAGTTTCCTTGAGCTTTCCCGAATGTTCAAGTGCACCATGTGCCTTTTTGGGAGCACATATTTGTGTGAAAAGTTATTCTCCACATAGAACTTAAATAAGTCAAAATACAGGTCTAGACTTAATGATGATCACCTTCAAGCCATACTGAGGGTCTCAACTGATTCCTCTCTAAAGCCACATGTGGTTCAGATTTGTGATAAGAAGCTCTGTCAAGTCTCTGGCAGCAAGGAATAGGCACAAGATGCCTATTCAGAAGAACTGTTCATGATTTTCACTCAATGTTTTATTCATGTTCAGAAGAAATAATTAAAACTGTTAATGACGTTTGAGGACTTATTTTGTGAAAGCCTGTATGTGGCCCTCCCTTACCCCGACTTTGCCTCCTGTGGCCCCCAGACAAATTGAGTTTGAGACCCCTGGGTTAACATATTTGGGGATAAACAGACTAGTAGTATTATTATAGAGGTATTAAACATAAACAGGAAATATAGGCTTAGGTTTTTTTCTTTTGTTTTTTGAGTCACACCTGGCAGCTCTCCGGAGTTACACCTAGCTCTACACTCAGAAATCTTTCCTGGCAGGCTCGGGGGAACCATATGGGATGCCAGGATTTGAACCACCGTCCTTCTGCATCTAAGGCAAACGCATTACCACTGTGCTATCTTTCCGGCCCCTCCCCACTAAGTATTTTAAGATATTCTTGTGGGGTGTAATCCAGGGCACTTTTTCATCACACATTATGTTTATTTGAGTTTGAGGAATATTTTTCAGGCATTCCTGGGATGAAACCTACTTGATCATAGTGAATGATCTTTTTGATGAGGCATTGGATCCTATTTGTCAGAATTTTGTTGAGAATCTTTGCATCTGTGTTCAAGGATTTTGGTCTCTAATTTTCTTTTTTGGCAGCATCTTTGTCTGGTTTTGTTATCAATGTGATGCTGGAGTTTATGGGTTTTCCAAACTGTGGGGGTTACCAGTCGAGATATGGGTTATTTTTCCTTGGAGGGAGCTCATGCATACACACAAACACAATAACAGACATGGAGAAAGATTACAGTGGAAAAGAATTCCAGATTCAAATCCAAATTCGTTTATTGAAACCAAGGCCTGATTTATATACTTTTTCGGGCACATTTCTGCATGTACACATGTTGATAGGGGATAGATACATTGAGCAGGTCTGAATACCTAGATAGCAGGACCCATGGGCGATGGATCGGAATGTACAGATAATGGGACCATCTCCATTGGACCGGGGTGCACTGATAATGGAACCCATTGCGAGCAAGGACAGAATGTACAGATAATGAGAACTTCAGATAGACTCAGTTTTTAGGGCTAAAATTCTATGTCTTCTTTGTCTCTGTGCAAGCATAAATTGTTACATTTACTTTTCAGGGCTCCTTTCTTTTAGCAAAGCTCTCTGCTTGTTGCAAAGGCCTGCTTTTAGCAAAGTTCTCTGCCTGTCACTTGACCCTGCTTTTAGCTGCATTTTCTGCTTGTTATAAGGGCCTCACCACCTGTTTTTTCATGGAAAAGCCTGGCTAGGATTGGTAGTATCTCATCTTGTAAGGTTTGAAATAATTCATTAATAAATCCATTAGGACTGGGCTTTTGTTTTTGGGCAGACATTTGATTACAGTTTTAATTTCCTCAATAGTGATGGCGGTATTTAGATATGTTACATCCTCCTTATTCAACCTTGTAAGGTTATAGGAGCCCAAGAGTTTATTCATTTTTTCAGGTTCTCATGTTTGGTGTCATCCTCATAATTTGAGGGGTGATAAATTGATGGTACCAAGAGCAGGCAGTCATATAAACATTTAATGGAAATAAAAAAATGACCAGACTTGAATCCCAAACCCAAAGTCAACAACAACAGAATTTATATCCAGTTTACAGCAAACTATATAAGAGGGGAACAGAGCCACTAGCATTATGGGGGGTAAAGGAGGGAGATATGGAATGCATGAAGGAAGATAACACTGATGATGTCCTTCCTCACCAGTCCCCATTTCCAAACTGCATGGGCCCATGCTACTACTATAGTTAGTATGATAACATAATGCTCATAATTTTAAATTGCTTCTAGGAAAAGAAAATGGATGCCCAAAACCCGCTGGATAATTAAGTGTTCTGTCCAGTATTACCTGGATCAGCTTTTCAATACATGGGTCAATCCTCTGTTGCTGCTGATGTATGGGCATGAGTGTATATGTTCGTCATACCAATGTCAGTATAATGTCTGCCTGTAATAGATATAATGTCTATGTTGTGTAGTGTTCTCCCCCATCCTTACCTCCTTTGCTTACCACATTACAAACCCTTTTCTAGCCCTTCATGTTATTTCTCCACAGTTAACAGTTTTAGCTTCAGTCCTTAATTCCTCATGAAGCAAAATGTTCTCCACACCCCAGCCACTTGCCAACTAGGTCCCAAAGTGAAGAGATAGAGTCTTAGCATTAGAAGAAACCGACACTCAGCTGCTATTGATTGCTGTCACTGGCCCCCCCTTTCTTCACCTCCTTTCTCCATGGACTTTTGCTTGCTACCCAATTTCATGGCTGAGAAATCCCCCACTTGAAGATACTTCCTGATATCCCTAGACCCCAAAAAACCAAATCATAGGTTCTAGCTGTGCTCTGGATATTACTCCTTGTCCACCTATTTCAAAAGACTTAAAGAGGACACATAAATCTCCTTTGAATATCTATTTAGATGCATTCCTTTAATAGGCACTACTGTTATTAACTTATCTTCTTATGTAGTGGCAATTTACCTTATCCCTAGGATCTCTTTAGTACAGAATTCTACTAGACAACTCTTCCTTTAGAGGTCATGTAAGAAAAAGGTTATGGGGATTGTTGGTCCTGATATCCACATATACCAGTAATACCTTGTGGCATTGTTCCTTTTTGCATAGACACATTAAAATGAAAAAAACTTACATATGAAAGCAAGTTCTTATCTAATAGAGATAGGGACACAACATTTTATAGAGCCCCACATATACCAGTAATACCTTGTGGCATTGTTCCTTTTTGCATAGACACATTAAAATGAAAACATATGAAAGCAAGTTCTCATCTAATAGAGATAGGGACACAACGTTTTATACTGCAGTGGGACCTTACATTCTGAACACTTGGCATAGTGAATTGGCTTAGACTTCAATTGACTGGACATCGACCATTAACCCCTGAACCATGGATGCCATCTACAGAAACAAGCATGTTTTCCTAAACCACCACAGGAATAAAAATTCTACCAAGTAAGGCCCCACTACAGATATGGCACTGACTTACTCCAAAGACAATTCTTATGACACCCTGACAACCTAGGAAGAGCAACGGTTTGCTTGTAAGGCAGGATTCTCTGCAATGCTATCTAATGATGAGACAAAATCAAAAGACACTACACACCACCCGGACTTCAACATAGGACCTATACAGAAACGAGGATCTATAATTACATAAACCTGACAGCAATAACTGTGATGGTGAAGAAATGTTACTGGGACCACAGAGAAGGATTAAGAGGTTGGACAAGATAGTATGCTGTAAGCTTGGAACTGGTCCTACGCCAAATACTTCAGGAGTAAAACTTCCCTCTTTTTAGGCCAAAGATTTTTCCTTCCCATTTCTTCTATATTTTGCTGAACCTATACAAATAATAACTGCCACACACATCTTCTTAGTGTATCTCCTATCTTAAAAAAGAGGGAACTAAACCTTCTGCTATTGTATAAACGACTTTATTAGTGATACAATAAATTTCAAGAATATAACTGCCAATGAACTCTCCTCTTTTTTCTCAAATATTTTATCTTTTCTTTTTTTGAGATTTTTCTATTTTACTGTTTTTAATAACTCACTTTTCTGTCATCTTGAAACAAATGTCTATGACTATGTGATACATTTTCATTAAATAAATTTATATAAAAAGGAATTTATTCTAAGGAAAAACGACCTTGCCCAGATTGGTTTGTGGTAAGTTTTTTCAAAACCTCAGAGATTTACTAAATGCTGATCCTTAAGATCTTTTCAAAATATCAAGGAAAGAGGATTATTTTTCAACACATTTTCTGAAACTAACATTACATTATACTATACACAAAGTTGACAGAGACACTACAATTAAGAAAATTTCAGACTGGCACTATAAAAAAAGAAAATTTCAGACCAATGTTATCTATGCAAAAATTCCCAACAAAATATTAACAAGCTGAATTCAACAGCACATAAAAAATCTTACACCATAATCGAATGATATTCATCCTAAGGAAGAAAGGATGGTTTGATATATGCAAATAGATTAACATAATGCACTACATAAATAAATGAAAAATAAAAATCATATGATCAGATTAATTGATGCAGAAAAAGCCTTGGAAAAAGTACAACTCCCATTTATAAGATAAATTTTATTAAAATAGGCTGAAAGAAAAATTCTACAAGATAGTAACATCTATCTATAAAAAGCAAATATAATATATTATTCATAATTGTGAAAATAACCAAATGCATGATTGCTCAGATCAGGTACAAGGCAAAGATGTCCACTCTCCACTTTTAATCAGTATTGTATTAGAAGATCTGCTATAGAAATCAGACAAAAACACCAGCAAAAACTAATCAAAGGAGTACAGATTGGAAACAAGTAAAATTATAACTATTTGCAACTGACATAAAATATCTATATAAGACCCTAAAGTGTCCTCAGAAAAACTCCTATAAACAATAAACAAGAGAGCAAAGTGACTAGCTGCAAAATCACTACAAAAAGTCAAATGCATCCTTAATAACTATTAATGAATTAGAGGGGAAAAGGTCAAAGTGTCTATACCATTTAAAATAGTCGTCAAAAACATCAAGCATCTAGGAATAAATTTAACAAAAGAGGTGAAATACCAATATCAGGAAAACGCCAAACCTTATATGAAAATGAAGACTTTAGGAAATGGAATAACTTTCAAAGCTCATGGATTGGAAGAATTATTATTGTCAAACTGACCACCTTACCTAATCTACTGTATAAATTCAATTCAATCCCTATCAAAATTTAAAGACTTAGAAAAAACAATTATAAAGTTTGTGTGGAATTGATTAAAAGACCTCAGATAGTCAAAACCTTACTAAAAAATGAACCTGGGAAGCATCTTATTACTAACTAAAAGCTATAGTACAAAACCATAGTAATCAAAACAGCATGATACTGGAATAAAGACAGTTTCTCTGACAAAGGATCAGAATAGAAGGTCCCAGTTAAAGCCCCATATATAAATTGTAAGCTAATTTTTACAAAGGAGCTGATATATAAAATGGTAAAAATAGTTTCTTTAAAAAATGAGTGATGGGAAAAATTAGAAAATCACTTGTAAGAAATTTAAGGAGGATCTATATTCTACTTCTTAACACCAAATCAACTCAGTGTGGATCAAAAACTTTGAAACAAACCTGAGATTATAGAGCACATTTAGGACAACATAGGCAGTATACTCTAAAACCTAAACTCAAAGGTGTCTTCAACAACATAATGCCATTAGTAAAGGCTACAGAATCAAAACTAAACATATAAGATTGCATCAAATGAAAAGGTTTCTGTATGGCAAAAGAAATACAGGCTAAACCTAAAAGACAACTAAGTGAGAGAAAAAATTTGCCCTCAGCTCTCAGATAAAGGGTTGCTATACTGAATATATACATTACTCTCAAAGATCAACCAAATAAACTAAAACCCCATCAAAAATGGGGAAAGGAGAGGCTGAAAAATCTGTGCCTGCAAGTGGTTTCCAACTGCGAGAAACTATGAGTGTTGGCTGTGCATGTTTTTCTACTGTCCTGTGTCCTGAACCTCTCCTGAGAGGGCCTAAAAGGGCCCAACAAAATCGCTCTTCTAGAGTTACTCAGGCTGGGCCAGAAAACCAAGGAAGACTGTGTCCTAGAGTGAAAAGCGGCTATCAGCAGTAAATTGCAGAAAGGAACGTCCTCTCCCTGTGACGTCAGGCTGGAGAAATCTGTGCATGCCCGAGTGCTTACCAAATGCTAGAGACTGTGAGTGTTGCCTGTGCATGTTTTTCTACTGTCCTGTGTTCTGAACCTCTCCTGAGTGAGCTGAAAAGGGCCCAGCAAAATCGTTCTCCAGATCTAGAGGCTCCAGAGTGAGCATGGCCACTCCACTTTGCTTCAGCCATTCGCTCTTTATAATGAATGAACCCCACTGCAACATGCAAAAAATTACACTAGGAACTGTGCTGGATCACTGAAGCCCAGCATATCTCTCTGGACTGTCTTATCTGTTGCATGCTCTTGCCTAAGATTTGATCCTGTGTGAGACTTCATTCATGGAGGGCTCCCCTTCCTTGGAGGCAAGTCAACCCATGCAGAAAGGGTGGAACCAGAGGAGCATGGCCACGCACGTCCAATGAATACCACCACAACACGTAGAAAAATCCACAATACAAGTGTGACAATGGGGAAAAATGCAGTCTAGCACCAGGAATAGAGAATGAAGAATGCAACTCTGATGACCGGAAAGCGGCTAAACAACTAGTCATTCTCTCAGATATGGAGTGTAGAGAAGAAATATGGAGGATGTTCATAGAACTCAAAGAAAGCATAGATCGAGTTGAACAGAACACTAAAAACAACCAAGAAAATATGAAGACAGAAAGCAGAAAACTCCAAACTGAAATAACAGATCAAATAACAGGTCTGAAAAGCTCAGTAGACAAATTGACAGATTCAATGAATAAACTCTCCATCAGGGTAACAGCAGTTGAGATTAGAATTATTAAGCTGGAAGATGCAATGCATAACAACTCCATACAGCACAAGAGATTGGATAAAAGCCTTAAAGCAAATGATCAGACAATGGAAAAATTATACAAAGAATGTGAACAGATGAAAATAGGAGTCTATGATAAGCTCAATAGAAACAAATTAAGAATCACAGGAGTCCCAGAGACCCAGGAAGAAAATCTCCAGGAAGAATCAATGGTCAAGAACATCATTAAAGAGAAAAAATACCAGAGCTAGGAAATACATGCGATCAAATCCTGCATGCCCGAGTACCAACTAAAAGAGACCTCAGAAAAAATACCCCAAGAAACATCCTAGTCACAAAGGAATCCCACAGATATAGATTGAATTCTGAAAGCAGCAAGATGAAAAAGGGAAATTACATTCAAGGAAGCATCCTTGAGATTAACAGCAGACCTGTCACAAGAAACACTCAAGGCCAGAAGGCTGTGTTGAGACATAGTGACAAAACTCAATGAAATAAATGCTTCGCCGAGAATACTGCACACAGCAAAACTCACTTTAGGTTTGAAGGAAGAATACATTGGCTTCACAGATAAACAACAGCTCAGAAACTTTACAGACTCAAAACCAGCCTTAAAAAAACTGAGAAGATCTCCTTTAAGACAAGACTGACAAACAGACACACAAAACTTCTACACAAAGATGGCAATAAGTCTAAGGACAATTCTTTCGCTCAATGCCAATGGAAGAAATACACCCATTAAAAGATACAGGGTGGATAAGTGAATAAAAAACTCAATCCAACTTTCTGCTGACTACAAAAAACACACCTGAATAGTCAGAACAAACATAAACTCAAAATCAAAGGCTAGAGGAAAATCATCCAAACAAACAACACACAAAAAAGCTGGAGTGGCCATAATAATATCAGATGATGCAAACTTTATACTTAGGAAAGTTGTAAGGGACAAAGATGAACATTTTGTATTAATCAAGGGATATATACAGCAGAAGAACTCACACCCCTAAATATATATATATGCACCGAATGAGGGGCCAGCAAAATATTTAATACAACTGTTGACAAATCTGAAAAAGAATATCAATAACAACACAATAATTGTGGGAGACATAAACACATTTTTGTCAACACTTGATAGGTCAACCAGACTGAAACATCAACAAGAATATACTAGACCTGAAAAGAGAAATGGAAGAATGGAGGCCTAGTGTATATATATATATATAGGACACTCCACCCCCAGAAACCTGGATACACATTTTTTTCCAATGTACATGGGACATTCTTCAGGATAGACTACATGCTGGCACATAAAACATACCTCCATATATCAAGAGGATAGAAATTTTGCAGGCTACCTTCGCTGACCACAAGGCTCTGAAATTATATGGGAACTCCAAAGGACACAGAAGAAAAACTTTAACACCTGGAAGTTATACAGCCTCATACTGAATAACACATGGGTCTGAGATGAAATCAAAGAGGAAATAAAAACTTTCTTGGAAACAAATGACAATAAAGACACAAACTATCAGAACCTATGGGACACAGCAAAAGTGGTACTGAGAGGAAAATTCGTAGCTTTGCAAGCACACATCAGGAAGGAAGAAGGGGCATACCTGAATAGCTTAATGATGCAGATCATAGAATTAGAAACTTCTCAACAAAAGGAACCAAAAATAGGGAGACAGAAGAAAATAACAAAGCTGAGAGCAGAAATCAATAAAGTGGAAACCCAAAAAACAATCAAAGATTAAGAAAAGAAGATGTTGGTTCTTTGAGAAAATAAAGGTTGATAGACCATTAGCAAAACTAACAAAGAAAGAGAGAAACTTGATAACTTGTATTAGAAATGAAAAATGGAAGATCACTACCGATATTGCAGAGATTCAAAGGGTAATAAGAAACTACATTGAGAAACTCTATGCCACTAAAAATAAGAACCTGGAAGAAATAGATAAATTCTTGGACTCTTATAACCTTCCACTGTTGAATAAAGAGGATGTAGCATATCTAAACACCCCATCACTATTGATGAAATTAAAAAGATAATCAAATGTCTGCCCAAAAACAAAAGCCCAAGACAGATTCACTAATAAATTCTTTCAAACCTCTCAAGAGGAACTACTACCAATCCTGGCAAGACTCTTTCATGAAATAGAAAAAACAGGAACACTTCCAAATAGGTTTTATGAAACCAACATCACCTTGATACCTAAACCAAACAGAGATGCTACCAAAAAAGAAAATTACAGACCAATATCCCTGATGAATGCTGATGCAAAGATCGTCAACAAAATACTGGCAAATAGGATTCAATGAATCATTAAGAAGATCATCTACTATGATCAATTAGGTTTTATCCCAGGAATGCAAGGATGGTTTAACATCCGTAAATCTATCAACAAGATACACAATATCAACAAAACAAAAAAGAAAAATCACATGATGTTATCAATAGATGCAGAGAAAGCATTTATTAAGGACCAACACCCATTCTTGATAAAAAAAAAAAACTCTCAGTAGTTGGGAATGAAAGGAACCTTTCTCAATGTAGTTCAGGCCATCTACCACAAGCCAGTAGAAAATATTATTCTCAATGGAGAAAAACTAAAAGCCTTCCCTCTAAATTCTTGCACAACGCAAGGCTGTCCTCTCTCACCACTTCTATTCAACATAGCACTGGAAGTACTTGCTATAGCGATTAGGCAAGAAAAAGATATCAAGGGAATCCAAATAGGAAAGGAAGAAGTCAAGCTCTCACTGTTTGCAGATGACATGAAACTCTACTAAGAAAACCCTAAAGACTTTACCAAAAAGCTTCTAGAAACAATAGACTCATATATCAAGGTGGCAGGCTACAAAATTAACACACACAAATCAATGGCCTTTCTGTATACCAATAACAATGGACATTAAATAAGGAACCCCGTTCACATTAGTGTCACACAAGCTCAAATATCTTGGAGTCAACTTGACCAACGATGTGAAGGACCTATACAACGAAAACTATAAAACTATGCTCAAGGAAATAAGAGGACACACAGAAATGGCATCACATACCCTGTTCATGGATTGGCAGGATTAACATCATTAAAATAACAATACCCCCAAAAAGCATTGTATAGATTTAATGTTATTCCTGTAGAGAAACCAATGACGTTCTTCAAAGAAGTGGGTCAAACATTTTTGAAATTTATTTGGATAAATAAACACCCTCGATTAGCTAAAGCAATCATTGGGAGAAAGAATATGGGAGGCAATACTTTCCCCAACTTTTTTTTTTTTTTTTTTTTTGGTTTTTGGGCCACACCCGGTGACGCTCAGGGGTTACTCCTGGCTATGCGCTCAGAAGTCGCTCCTGGCTTGGGGGACCATATGGGACGCCGGGGGATCGAACCGCGGTCCGTCTCCTAGGCTAGCGCAGGTAAAGCAGGCACCTTACCTCGAGCGCCACCGCCCGGCCCCTACTTTCCCCAACTTTAAACTGTATTACAAAGCAATAGTTATCAAAACAGCATTGTATTGGAATAAAGACAAACCCTCAGAGAGAGGAATAGGCTTGAATACTCAGATAATGTTCCCCAGACATACAATCACCTAATTTTTGATAAAGAAGCAAGAAAACCTAAATGGAGCAAGGAAAGCCTCTTCAATAAGAGGTGTGGTCACAACTGGTTAGCCACTTGCAAAAGAGTGAACTCAGACCCCTATCTAACACCGTGTACCAAGGTAAAATTCAAATGGATAAAAGACCTTGGTATCAGACCTGAAACCATAAGGTATATAGAACAACATGTATGTAGGTAAAACATTATATGACATTGAGACTAAAGGCATCTGAGGAAACTGCACTCTCCAAACTAGTGAAAGCAGAGATTAAGAGATGGGAATATATTAAGCTGAGAAGCTTCTGCACCTCGAAGGAAATAGTGCCCAGGATACAAGAGCCACCCACTGATTGGGGGAAACTATTCACCCAATACCCATCAGATAAGGGGCTAATATACAAAGTATACAAGGCACTGACAGAACTTTACAAGAAAGAAAACATCTAATCCCATCAATAAATGGGGAGAAGAAATGTACAGACACTTTGATAAAGAAGAAATATAAATGGCCAAAAGGCACATGAAAAAATGCTCCACATCACTAATCATCAGGGAGATGCAAATCAAAACAACTATGAGATACCACCTCACACCACAGAGATTGGCACACATCACAAAGAATGAGAACAATCAGTGCTGACGGGGATGTGCAAAGAAAGGATCTTTCATCCACTTCTGGTGGGAATGCCGTCTAGTTCAACCTTTATGGAAAGCGATATGAGATTCCTCCAAAAATTGGAAATTGAGCTCCCATACAATCCAGCTATACTACTCCTAGGAATATACCCTAGGAACACAAAAATACAATTAAAATATCCATTTCTTAAACCTATATTCTTTGCAGCACTATTTACAATAGCCAGACTCTGGAAACAACCAAGATGCTCTTCAACAGATCAATGGCTAAAGAATCTGTGGAATATATACACAATGGAGTATTATGCAGCCATCAGGAGAGATGTAGTCATGAAATTTTCCTATACATGGATGTACATGGAATCTTTTATGCTGAGTTAAATAAGTCAAAAAGAGAGAGACAAAGACGCAGAATGGTCTCACTCATCTACGTGTTTTAAGAAAAATGAAAGACATTCTTGCAATAATTTTCAGAGACAAAAGAGAGGAGGGCTGGAAGTTACAGCCCACTTCATGAACATCTCCAAAAAGAGTGATGAGATTCTTTAGAGAAATAACTACATTGTGGACTATACTAACAATGAGAATGTATGAGGGAAATAGAAAGCCTGTCTAGGGTACAGCCTATGGTGGGGTGGGAAGGAGGGATATTTGAGACTTTGGTGGTGGGAATGTTGCACTGGTGATGGGGTTGTCTTCTTTTATGACTGAAACCCAACCACAATCATGTTTGTAACCAAGGTGTTTAAATAAAATATTATTTAAATAAATAAATAAATATTGACCGAAAATGGGGAAAGGCAATGAACAGATACCTCTCTGAATAAAATAAAGGATGAAAAACAGACAAATGAGAAAATGTTCATCATGTATTATTAGAAAAACAGGTTAAGATGACAATGAGATATCATAAACCAGTTGAGAATGATACATTTCAAAATTTCTGAGAACAATTTCTTTTTTTTACTCTTTTTTTTTTTTTTTTGGTTTTTGGGCCACACCCGGCGGTGCTCAGGGGTTACTCCTGGCTGTCTGCTCAGAAATAGCTCCTGGCAGGCACGGGGGACCATATGGGACTCCGGGATTTAACCAACCACCTTTGGTCCTGGATCGGCTGCTTGCAAGGCAAACGCCGCTGTGCTATCTCTCTGGGCCCTGAGAACAATTTCTTGATCAAAATATAGTGTAAAAGAAAGTCTCATTCACTGCTGGGTAATGTCAGGTTTAATCCCTGTTGCAAACAGTACGGAACAGTCTCAGTAAACTCAAAACTGAGCTGCTATATGAACCAGAAATCACCCTTTTGGGTATCTGTTTCTAGGATAGAAACACATAAATTTAATAGGACTTCTGTGCACCATTATTCATTTTAGCACTCAATACAGTACCTAAGATTTGGAATCAACCTATTTGTCAAATAACAGATAATGGACATGAAGATGTGGTTTAAGTACTCAATGGAATACTATAGAGCTGTTAGGAATGGTGAAATCATGTAATGCAACATGAATGGATTTAGGAGAGATATTAAATGAAATAATCTAGAAGATGGATAATCTCAGATGATCTCACTTATATGTGGTATTTAGAATAACCTGAAGAATGACTATAATGGTTTAGAGCAGGATGCTTAATCACCCATGTCCCAGAATACAGGAATGAGAAGAAAAAAATAAAATTGAGAGGAGAAGAGTCAGGTGATAATTAATGAAGGGCAGGATCAAGGGGATTCAAATACATCGATGGCATTAAGTAATGATAGAGCCAAATATCCAAACCACCAAGTCAGCAACACTGAAATCATGAGATTCAAACTTTCCCAATCTAATATTAAAGAGCGCTGTAAATGTGGCACTCTGGAGTTGGCTTTAGAAGAGGTAACCAGGGAACTCTCGTGGAAGGAACTTTACACTGGTGGTGGGATCAGTGCTGAAACATTGTATATCTAAATTCAACTATGAAAAACTGTAAATTTTGTGTTTAGTGAAACAAAAATTGGAAAAGAGGGGCAAATTGAACAAAATAAATGGCCAGGCTAGAGGCATAGTACAGATATTAAGCTTTTGTATTGCACATGGATCAAAATTGATCCAAAGCACAATATGAACCCCCAAGCACTTCTGGGTGTTGCCTGTCCATCAAGCACACCTCAAGAAAATAAGTGGTTTTCCTAGATGCACTTATAATGCTGGTTCATGAGACATGTCTAACAGTGTCTTCGTTGTGAATTCCTAAGGGAGTTGTATCCTTCATTCATTATGCATTAAAAGTATATAAAATTCCTACACCACAACCCTGGTTTTAGATTAGTTTTCTCAGAATAATCTGAGACCTATTCCTGTGCTCTCAATTTTAAATTCTCAGTTTGATTTGCTAATAAATAAACTCACCTAAAATTTATGTAAGGCCAACTTTTAATTAATGTCAATTAAAAATATTTTGTATAACAAAATATACTCGCATAGAAACAAAAATAATCCAACTGAATGGAAGGGGATATATATTTATCATATAATCTAACAATGGAATAATATAAAAAATATACAAAAATATTAAACTCAACAACATAAACTTACAAATTGGCAAAATACTCATATAGGTAATGTCTACTAAAATGTCTACATAAATACTTTTCCAAATTAACACAGATCTCTATGCAAATCTGAAAAGATGTTTGTCATTTTTTATTTTTAGTGAAATGCAAATGAAAACAATAATGATATGGAAAGTCACACTTGCCCAAAGATTAGGAATAAATGTCTGGGTAATGTGAAGAGAAAGGAACACTTCGAGTTAGTAGGCATTCAAACTGGTACAGCTATTATAGGAAGCAGTAAAAGGTCCTTAAGTTTTTTTTTAATTGAGGGCTTGAGAGATACTGCACTGGATAGGCTGCTTGCCTTGCATGTGAACAATCCAAATTTGATCCTTGACACCACATATGGTTCCCCAAGTCCCATGAGAAGTGATGCTGGAGTGCAGAGCAAGCAGTACTGCTGGATGTGGCTCAATTCCCACTCCAATTTAAATGAACTTCCTGGGATAGAGAGATAGTATAGCAGGTTGTCCATTGCCTTGCATGGGCTCAAACTGGGTTTGGTCCTGTCACCATATATAGTTTGCCAAACCCTGCTAGGAGTGGACACTTAGCACAGAGCTCAGAAGTAAAACCTGAGCACTACTGGCTGTGGACACCACCAACACAAAATTTGAAGAGATGGTGCATATGATCCAGTTATCCCACATCTACATATTAATTACCAAATATAAAAAATTAATTTAATGACCTATGCCTACTAGTGTTCAATATACCATTATATAGATATGAACTGGCAAAAACCTAAATGCTTATTGATGAATGAATAAAGAAGATGAGGTATGCAGGTTATAGAACATGGCTCATGTGGAAAAGAAGTGTTTAGCACATGAAATAACCTGAATTTGATCTCTAGAACTTAATGGCACCTGGATAACAGCCTTGTTGACTTCTATTTTAAAAAAAGTAATATAAAGAATAGAATACTGTGCAACTATTTAAAATAGATGCATGGGCCGGAGAGATAGCATGGAGGTGGTGCATTTGCCTTGCTTGTTGAAGGACAGTGGTTCGAATCCCGGCATCCCATATGGTCCCCTGAGTCTGCCAGGAGCAATTTCTGAGCTTAGAACCAGGAGTAACCCCTGAGTGCTGCCGGGTGTGACCCCCCAAAAATTAAAGAAAAAAATAAAATAGATGAAATAGTGTGATTTGTAACCATATGAATGGATATACATAGAATATTATACTTAGTGAAATAAACCAGAGATAGAAGGAAAAACACCATAAGGTTTCATGCATGTGTAACATAGTACAAAGTAAGCAGATAAGCTCACTAGTAATACAAATAAAATAAACAACTGATATTATAATTTAAAATAATACCACAAGAGAATGGGAATTAATATAATTAAACTGGAGACAAAGGATTCAATAAAATGCTGAAGGAAAAAATTGAACTTTATTAAAGCAGATATTGAATTATTTATTGATTACACATAAAACATTATAAACTATTTTAATACCATCCACAATTTTAACTGGTAATATTTTCAATTTAAAAACATTACATAAGATGTACCAACATTAACCAAATAAATTCCATAGACTCTACATGGGTAAACTCCAGGTTAAAGTAATGTTTTGTTCAACTATATCAAGATTTCTGAAGACAATAACCTCTCAGCTAAAGGTGGATGTAAATCACTGTCAAAGGGAATATCATATCATTTTGAAGAATTCTAAATTTACCCTCTTGGGATAATTTTATTAATATAACTTCAGAGTTGACAAACTTTACACACCACATTTCCAAATAGACAAAATTTAGTCAACAGATTATTACATTTAGCAATCAATAGCATCAGAGACAAAGAGAATCTACACTAAAACACTTTGGTTAAATGCTTAAAACTTTCCACAAAAGAGAATAAAAAGGACCTGTTGTATAATTAGAAAAATACAATTCAGAACTATTTTGCCGATTCACATCTATAATGTCTAAACCATGTATTGTTTGTAGTAGCTATTCTTGAAACACGGTCATTGGCTGAGTCCACAAATCTGATGTAACCTGTAGCTTCCCTTTTATGTCTTTGGCTCTCCTACCTGCAAAGTTTTCCAGGCAATCAATACTTTCTATCACTGCTGTAACCACAATAACTGCCTTTGTTTCTTGGTTTAGCAAAGTATTGGCCTCCACCACCATAAGGACCTGAAGTTGGGCCTCCAAAATTTCCTCCCTTCACAGGTCCAAAATGTGAATATGGAGTGCTGTAACTGCCAAAATTATTGTAACTTCCACCACTTAGAAAATTATTTTCATTATCACTAAATCCATGAAAACCAAATGAACTACCACTAAATCCACCAGCACCTCCACTGCCACCAAAGCCAGGTTGCCCATAAACAAAGTTGGGATTCCTACTAAAATTACCACCAAGACTGCCACTATAGCTTCCAGAACCACGTAGACCCCTTTGGCTATATGAAACTCTAGCCATCTCTTGCTTGGATAAGGCTTTTCTTATTTCACAGCTATGGCCATTAACAATATGATATTTTTGAATGACAATCTTGTCTACAGAATCATGGTCATCAAAAGTCACAAAAGCAAAACCTCTACTCTTCCCACTCTCTTGGTCAGTTATGATGTCAACCATTTCAATATTTCCAAATCGCTCAAAATATTCTCTTAGATGTTTCTCTTCAGTGTCTTCTTTGATGCCTCCAACAAAAATCTTTCTCACAGTTAGATGGGCACCAGGTCTTTGAGAATCTTCTCTTGAGATAGCTCTCTTTGGTTCCACAAATCTTCCGTCCACCTTGTGTGGCCTTGCATTCATGACTGCATCCACCTCCTCCACAGTGGCATATGTGACAAACCCAAAACCTCTGGAGCGCTTGGTATTTGGGTCTTTCATTACAACATAGTCTGTGAGTGTTCCCCATTGTTCAAAGTGGCTTCTTAGACTTTCATCAGTTGTTTCAAAGCTCAGTCCACCAATAAAGATTTTCCGCATCTGTTCAGGCTCTTTGGGAGAGCCAGGCTTAGACATCGTGACCTTGGAAAGGGAAACTTCAACGGTGAGAAGATTCTTATTCTGAGGCAGCAGTGGCTGTGTTACCAGCTGTGATGGTGGTAGAAGTGAAAAGGGAGTAACCTAATGTGTCTAGAATTGAGCTTTAGTGGTGATCTTAAAATAAAAATGTTGATTTTCAGTGATGCACACCTGTAACATACATAGTGTTCTATAGCAATGCAACTTGCAATTAAATATTTTTAAAAAGTTCAATAATAATAATTTCCTGTCATTTCAAAATATGTTTCAGAATTAGGCAAAATACTACATATGTTCTTAAAATGATTATCTGTAAGGGGTTCATAAATTTCTTTTCATCATTTTTTATCAAATTGTCAGATATCAAAAGCATTTCAAACTGAAGTGGATTTTGTTTTTTCTTTTCAGAGACTTAAAGAAATGGACATAGAATTTATATGATCTGAAAACTTTGTAATAGTATAATTATTCTAAGTTTGTCCTAATGGCCTTTATCCTAAAGGACAAAAACAGGGTATTAATATCTGATGTAAAAGTCCAAGATCCTGGGCCAGAGGACAGTACAGTGTATAAAGTTTTTGCCATAGATGTATCATGTGGCCTACATGACACTATAGAGTGTCCCCTGCATACCACCAGGAGTGATTCCGAGGCATGGAACTAGGAGTTAGTCCTGAGCACTACAGGTATGGCCCCAAACAAACAAACAAAAAATCCAACATACAGGTGAAGTGATTATATATTACTGGATAAATGTATACAAAATTATTTACAAGGGAGAATTTGTAATAAAAAAGAAAAATTAAAGCTAAATCCCCTCAATAGAGAAATAAACTATACAACATACCTTGAAATAGAAATGAAAAAATCTTCATGCATTGACTAGGAGCACCACCTAGAATACATGCAGGTGGGAAAAACAAAATGGGTATGGGAATCTGAAAGCATTTGTGAAAAATCACATAATACAATGTATATATTTATAACTATTAAATTGAGGTAAATGCACATACCTCAAATCATATTATCACTATACACATAACATTGGTCATCTCTGAGTGAGAAAATGGTACTGGGGGAAATAAATGAAGATTAGTTTTGTACTATTTTCTCCAGTTACACTAATCTTAGCATAAATCTATTTTCATTTAAAATAAAAAGAACAGAAAAAACGAGAATGTGATATAAATAAAAGAAAAAACAAGATGTTTTCAGATAATCTTGACAGAGCAAGAAGGCAGAAAAGAAGAAGTGCATTTTTAAAGGGAATAGATAAGATAAACATCGATTACCTTTCTGGAGTGTGTGTATAAGTATAGGTGTTTGTGTGAGTGTAGAGGAAAGATGGCAATAACCTGAGGTGGATTATAGGCTGAATAGAAAACAGAATATAGATTAGCAGATTAATTCAAGATAGCAATAGAGATTTCCCGAAACTGAATGAATTTCACTGAAATCAAATTTTGAGGTAACTGAAGAAATCATCTGAATCATGGCTGTCCTATTATATCATGGACAAAATCTGGAGATCTACAAGGAAGCATTAGAAGAGTTTAGATAAGTATACAATGCCAACACTGCCAATTGAGTCATCTTTGAATCCTGTGGAGAAAAATGTGGAAGCATGGTCCAGTCATTTCAGCTTCTTCACATGGGACACTGCTGACTTCATAAGAATTTTGCACATAAAATATTTTCTTTTGGACAGCCATATGACTTGTTTTAGAGAGAGCTATGAAGAGGCTATGAATGACACCTGACAACTCCTTTACATTAAAAAATACCATTCCTGGGAGAAGAGATAATATAGTTAATAAGGTGCTTGCCTTGCACATGGCTGACCTTGGTTTAAACATAACAACCCCTATAGAGTCTCTCAAGTCCAGCCATGAGTGATCTCTGAGTGCTGAGCCATGAATAAATATGAGCATTTCCAAGTGTGACCAAAAAAACACACACAAAAAATCATGTTTCATAAAATTTGTAATAAAAAGTAATAATAAACTAACAGAAAGTTAAATATAGTTCACATATGATCTTCAGCATTCATAAATGTGGAACAAATAAAATGTTTATTTAAAAGGACTCAGTTAAAAGATAAAGTAGACATAAAATGGGAATACCACATGGAATTCTAAAATTCCATAGAAGACCAGGGATTTAGTTGGATGGACTACAGTTCATGCAGTCATTCTCTGTGCCCTAAGTTCAATTCCAGCACCACATGACCCAAACCAGAGTACCACTGAGCATAACCCTCATTTCTCCCAGTACTGAATCAACAGCTCAAGTTCAGTATAAATGCGAGAGACCTGAACACTGTTTGGGAGACCCCAACACAATGCTATGAACCTTTTTTTCATTTGTTATTGGGTGAATAATTAGGTTATCAAAAATTAGAAGCACAGTCGCCGTGTTTAATTATCTATATGTTTATCTATAAATACATATATATACTGATGGTGTCAAGAAGAATATTTATAAAACACAAATACTGATAATAAATTTCAATTTTCCTTGTATTTTCTCATTTAAAAAAGCACATCATCTACATCTAGTAAAAGAAAATATTAAAATGAGTAAAAACTATTGTCCCATTGATAGAGCCTGAGAAAAATTTGCAGGGTAGGGACATCTTTCTTCATTTGCAGGAAGAGGGAAATAAAAAATCCAGCTCTTATTCACTTTCCTAAAACCAGGAAGCCTGCCCTGCCCCTGGTCTCCACCCTTCACTGCTCCACCATTCCTGCATCCTTGCCCATTAGACACCATGTGAATTTCTGCAAGTAACACTGGTTACTGCTCCCGCAACAGTCCCCATGCAATATGGTTTAGCTCTGTGTAGCTTTACAAGTCAGGTTCTCAGGCACGCTTTCTATGTGTACCAAAATAAAGAAGAATAAATCAATAACAGTGCGCCAAGAAGGTGCTGAAATTCTGCATGCTAAAAATCAAAATATAGAAAGGACTTTCCCTTTAGTCAGTCAGGATAGAGGAGCTCTAATATTTCTGCTAGAAGTGGATGAGATATTCTTTATTTTATTTTATTTTGGTTTTTTTTGGGGGGGGGGTCACACCCAGCAGCGCTCAGGGTCACTCCTGGCTCTAAGCTCAGAAATCGCCCCTGGCAGGCATGGGGGAACATATGGGATGCTGGGATTCGAATCACCATCCTTCATGCAAGGCAAATGCCTTACCTTCCTGCTATATCTCCGGCCCCAAGATATTTTTTATTTTTTAAACATCATGGTAACAAAGTTGTTCATATGACAATTTTTTCACAGATAAATCTATTCAGGATTGAGTTACAGCCAGACCATATACAACAACCTTCACAAGGGCACATTTTTTGTCACCAGTGTCAGCAGTTTCTCTCTGACCCTAGCTGATGCTCTCTTCTCTCCCACCTCCCTACCCCTCCCGCATCTGGGGCAAGGATTTTGCTTCTTTCTATTTCTTTTTGACTCTGTGGTTTGCACTACTGTTATTGAAAGGTTTCCAGGCATGTCCCTTTTATAATAGAAACTGTTCTACTCTTTGTAGCAAGCTTCCTACCATGGCAGGTCCTCCTAATCCTTATCTATATTGTCTCTGAATATAATTCCCACGCTGTCCTTTATTTTCCTTATATCTCACAGGTATGTGAGATTATTCTATATTTATCTCTTCCCCCCTGACTCATTTCACTCCGCATAATAATCTCCATGTTCATCCATGTGTAAGAAAATTCCATGACTCCATTTCCCTAATGGCTTCACAGTATTCCATTGAGTAGATATATCAGTTGGGATATTTTTAATAAATGACTGACGTAGATGCAGAATCTGCCCATGGAAAAGCAAAGGGGGTGAGAGTCAGGGAAAGGTATCTGGAGAGATAGTATGGCTGTTTTCCCTAGATATAACCCAATGAGGCTCATTCCCCCACACCACAAGCGGTTCCCTGCCAGAAGTGATTCCTGAGCATGAAGACAAGAATGAGCCTTCAGCACCACCAGATGTTGCCAAAATTCACCTCACAAGCAATAAAGGGTAAAACACAGGTGTGACCCATGAGGATCTTTGCACTAGCACAGAGCCCCTTCCTCCTACCAATGTCCTTCAGCCACCTCTAAGCATTCATCTCTCTTCCAATAGGGGTGTCTAACATTCCACCCTACAAGCCCTTGCTTGTGGCTCTGCCAGCATGCAGGCCTTGCTCTCGCTGCTGGACTAGGGGGCAGATGCCACCTCAGGCCCAGCTCTTCCAGGCCCTGTTTCCTAGGCGCTTCCTCCCTCTGCCTGACATCCGGGTCTGGAATAAGAGCTGAAGCTGCTCTCACTCCCTCATCTAGCTCTCTGGTTGCCAAGGGCACGGAAACAAAGGAGCCCAAGGCAAATACAAGTCAAGGAGACCATCACTGCAGAGTCCTAGCTCTGCTTCTGCCTGGAACTCACCTTCCGAGGCCTCAGAGCGGGTCTTCTGCAGGCTCAGGACAGAAGCACAGAATAGATGAACTGGAACCCGAAGTTGGTGGCAGTGATATCAGCTACAGTGACCTGAACCTGACAACACAATGACCGCACAGCAAACGACACTGGCAACCCTGTGGTGGAGTGAAATTGAGAGAAAACGGAGTGTTCTGCTGTAAACAGGAGGCCCTGAGCCTTGTTCTGGCCTGGTGTCACCCCTTCCCGAGAGTTCAGATTTTGCCAAGCACGGCCTGAGCTCAATACTATCTTCCTGCAAGAAAATCCAGGCTCTTGGACCAAACTGCCTGCCCGCTGTACTCCTTCTCAGACAACGGGAACAGGCGAGTGCTTCGTGTGTGCTCAGTCATCCTGTTGCACGTGTTGGAGAGATCAGGGACAGAAGAAAAGAGTGGCATCATCCACAAGGAAACACGGAAAAGAATAAATGGGACAGCCACTTTAGGGAAGAGCAGGTGGAAGGCGGGGAGGAGAGAGAAAGGACAAGGGACCCCCTCCACACCATCCCCATTTGCTAGATCTATGCCTCTGGGAGGCTTTTTGCCGGTTCTTCTCTTCTCGCTTTCTGCTCTAACATGAAACAATCACAGTACCTACCTCCCAGGCCTCCACTCGAGAAGAAGTACTAGGATATCTAGCATGCGCTTCGCGGGCACTTGAGGAGGGAGCCCTGAAAGGAAAACACATCCATGAATGCAGCCGTCAACCACGCGCTGAGCCCCTCAGCCGCCAACAGCCACCCGTGGGCTGTGACACCCGCGCCCCGAGGAGCGGGAATCCATCGCCAGGTTCAGGGCGCTTCAACCTCCCATCCGGCCCAGGACCATTCCGCTCCCTGAGTTTGGCCGTCAGGAGGCCGGCGTCGGAGCGGCAGGGTCGAGGCAGCGCAGGGCCCTCTGCGAGCCCGAGCCCCAGCCGGTCCCAGCGTGGTACACACGCGCGGCGGCGCCCACCCTCGGGGCCCCGCTGCCTGGGGCCGATGGGCGTTTTTCGCGGACCAGGCTCTTGACTTGGTTCCCCGGAGCCCAGCAGGAGCGGCCACAACGTGTGACCATGAATTTGCTGGCGAGGTAGTACCAAAGGCGGGCGCGCTCCGCGCTGCCTCTGGCAACAGCCCTGCTCCCCTCTGCTTCCGAGGCTGGCCCCCCTCGCCCGGTCCTTTCTCCTGCCGGACCCTGGGGACTTGGCAGCCCTCGATCTCCCAAAGCTATGCTTCCTCTTCTGCCTTCAGATCCTAGGCATAGGAGAAATGAACGTGGCCCCACTGCTTGCGCACTAGGCACTGAGGGGGCGTGGTCATGTGGGGGCGGGTGCACAGGGCGGGCCGAGGGCTCTGCGCTAGCGCTCTCTGACGAAGGGTCCAGCAGCGGAGCTAGAAGGCCAGCAACAGGCACACAGAGGGAAGAAATCCTCAGTAGGAGTCTCAGGAAAGAAACAATGAAGCGCAGGCTTCTGAGTCCCTGAGAGGACCTGGCGCTGGCCTATCTGCAAATGTCAAGTGCTTGAGAGCTGTTCTCTCTGATAATGCCAACCAGTGACAACAGAGTGTGCTGCAAACACCTGTGGCGTGTCCTTGAGTAAAATGTTCTGCTGCTTCTCAGCAGGGTCTGAGGGTATCAAGTATGGGCTCTGTGCTGGTGCCCCTCAAGCCACCAGGCAGAACTCACTGAGTGGACATGTTAGAGCTCAGCTCAGATATCCTTTGGTCTATTTCTGTGTTAGAGCAAGATGTGCTCATAACTTTTGCAAGAGGGATGAGACAAAACCAGGCCACCATGGAGGCCGACAAAATAGCACAGCAGTACGGAGTTTGCTTTATACGTAGCAGACCCAGGAAGGAAGATGGTTTGATTTCCGACATCCCACATGGTCCCCTGAGCCTGCTAGGAGTGACTTCTGAGTACAGAGCCAGGTGTTGTCCTGATCGCCCAGGTTGTGACCCAGAAAACAAAAACAACAACAACAACAATAAAAAAACAGGCCACCAGGCAGAACTTAATATTAGAGACATGGTTGGTTGTGTTGCCAGTAGAGTTCTCCAGGTGGCTTCTTTGATGTGAGTAAGAAAGAAGCAATAGTCTGGAGAAGGAAATATACTGTTTTTTCTCTATCTCCTCTCCCATCAGCCACACAATCATCAGGAAAGAATCTGAGATATTGGACTGATGAAAGTTTATGTTTATTTTCTATATTGCATGGTTGTTCTTGTCCTGACAAACCTAGATGCAGCCATCATACTGTGCCTGATGTCCATTTCTTCTGCACAGTGGGGGATATGGTTACCGCTTCCTGATTTCTGGGAATGCCAAACTGGAGAAAGGAATTTTTGTTTGCAGAAAAGGAATGTAAGTCCTAAATTTACCTAGGTTTTTTGGATCCACTGCATTTTCGTCACTGGAAAGAATTTCAGGAGGAGACTAATATTGAAGGAAAACTAGTTTATTTGAGAAATAATGAAGGGGGAAGAGAGAGGTATATTTTGATATGTGTTTGAAAGAAATTGGGCTTCTCCAAAGTGGAGAAGCTGGTTACACCTGCACAAGCAACATGGATGCAAGTAACAAATAATGAGGAAGCTTGGGTGCACCCATCCTCTTCCCAAGTTAGTTTATGTACAGTTTTCTCAAACAACTCCCAAGTTACTTTACAGTTTCTTACAAGGGTGGTTGCCATAGGATAGAGGTTGGAGCAGTTGGTCTTTTGATATTTTTGCATGTTTTTTGCTCTATGGATGTAGTCTTTCCTCACAGGGAATGCAGCCACCTCTCTTCTCCGGGCTCCATCTGTGCTTGGGCCTGGAATTCGGCATCTTAATGAATGGATTTCTGGGTTCCTGAGCTGGTCCTTGATTTCAAAGGCTTTCACTTCTTCAGGCTGGTTTCAGCACAGTTTTTTTTCCCAGAACACACCATCAAGTCCCTCCACTTTCTTCCTGTATTCAACAGTAGCATCTTAACTCATATACCCTCTGACATTTTCTTCACTTAGAGAAAGATATGTCTAGAACTGTTACAAAAACATGAGACAAAAATAAACAATTAATTCATTGACTTTTTATTTTGGTGTTTGGGTCTCATCAGACAGTGCTCAGGGGTTACTTCTGGCTGGCTCTGTGCTCAGGAATCACTACTGACAGTGCTCTGGGGACCATATGGGATGCCAGAGATTGAATGCAGGTCATCCGCATGCAAAACAAATATCCTGCTTGCTGTGCTATTACTCTGGCCTCAGAATCCATTGACTTTTAATCTTTTTTTCTCTCACACACTATGAGTTAACTAAAAGGTTTGAAGGAGTAAAAAGAGCTTTTTATTAATACAAAGGAGTTTTGGAAGCATTGCAATCCAAACCTATAACTCTCAGTGCTCGAGGGAAGTTTCTGTTGAAGTTTTGTGTAGAAGTTCTGGAAAGAGTTTTTATCATCGTGTTGGTGATGGAGAATAACTCCCCTCTATAATTTATTTGTGCATTTGTAATGGATGATAAGGCTTAAACATAGTATCTTGTTCATGTATAAACAAGAGATGATGGCATAATCTTCTCCAACATCAAGAAGCAGGCAAACATTTAATATAGTTACTCTAATAGTTTTCTTAGTATCAATAGAGAAATTCCCATATGCAGATAGACCTAGTATCTGTCTCTGGCCCTATTCTATAGGAACAGATGTTTGCCCAGAAAGACAAAGAGGGATGAGACAAAAACAGGCCACCATGGAAGCCGGCGAGATAGCACAGCAGTAGGGCGTTTGCTTTACACGTAGCAGACCCAGGAAGGAAGATGGTTTGATTTCCGACATCCGACATGGTCCCCTGAGCCTGCCAGGAGTGACTTCTGAGTACAGACTTTGTGTAACTTGCTAATGAGCATTAGGTTTCTGCTCATGCAATGACATTTCATAGTAGAGAATTGGTATTCTGGAACCAAGAAACAGTATGAGATGTTCTTCAAGCCCAAATTGTCTGGACTCTTATTGTTTGGCAAACCATAGAAAAGAACACTATGTTATAGTTTAGTGTATCTGCATAGTCAGTTAACATGACTGTTCAAGGAAGCATCTCTGTCCCAAATTCAGTACCTGGTCTATGGCAGGCACCTGTATATATTATCAGTTTACATTGTCATTTCCTACACTAGGGAACATGAAGTCAACATTGGTGTAACACCCTGTAGGTGCACCCCTTTACTGTATCCCTGCCTGTGTCTACCACCAAATTTGCCAACATCTCCACTTATATATGTCTGAAAACTTTCTTTTTTTAAAACTATGATTGACCTTCTAGCTAAAATTCATTGCAATTCATTAACATCTATGCAGCAGGAGCTGGAGCCATATTACAAGGAAGGTGGTACATGCATTGCATGCATGCAGCTGACCTGGGTTCAATACCCAGCATCCTATATATGGTCTCCTGAACACTGCCAGGAGTAATTTCTAAAACAAATCCAGAAGTGAGTCCTAAACACTGCTATTTTTCTTTTAAGTAAAATTTATATGACAGAACCAAGTTGCTCAAGTTTGGTGCATTCCTAACCCAGAAAAAGCTTGCATCAGGAGAGAGAACTGAGAGTTCACCTTTAAGTTCCCTGATATATTGTGTATTAAGAGTGCTCTTCTGGGACCAAAGTGATGATACAGTGGTAGGGTGTTTACCTTACACGTGGCCAACCTGGGGCAGACCCAGTTTCAATCTGTGGCATCCCGTTTGGTCCCCCAGACCTGCCAGGAGCAATTTTTGAGCTCAGAGCCAGGAGTATCCCCAAGCCTCTGGGGTGTGACTCCAAAGGAAAACAAAACAAAACAAAACAAAAAAGAGTGCTCTTCTATTCTAGATTTATTCTTACTTGACCAGATATGTGTTTTTTATCAGAATTAGTAATTTTGGAGAATATTGCTTATAGTCAGATATATTTTAATTTCTAGCAACTTCACTTATTTCTGTATTAATTTCATATTAGTTGATATCTTAAAGCAAAAAAAATTCAGTTACGCTTGTTCAATGTAAACGATCATGAGCTAAACTAAGAGTGACCTATGTATTACAATTATTTTAATTCTGCTTTATTGTTTGATGATAATAAATTATGAGCTTTGGTAAAGAGAATATATGCTAGAATTATATTATTTCTATTTCTATTTCATATATTTGTTTTTATGTTATTCCTGGAGGTGCTCAGGGCTTACATTTAGCACTGCACTCAAGAATCACTCCTGGCAAGCTCAGGGTACTATATGAGGTGCTGGGGTTTGAACCTGGGTTGGGCTAATACAAGACAGCTGCACTATCCTCTGAAATAGTGCTCCAGGCATATTTCATATAAAGTATTTGATACTGAGCAAAGAGGAACACATTCCTCATTTATCAGGGTTTCACCTGTATTTTCTCATGCTTAGAGACATTTCTTTTTTTTTCAGTTCAATATTTACATTAATTTTTTCTTCTTTATTTGAACATCTTGATTACGTAAATGATTGTGATTAGGTTTCAGTCATGTAAAGAACACCCCCTTCACCAGTGCAACATTCCCACCACCAATGTCCCAAATCTCCCTCCAACCCACTCCACCCCCACCTGTAATCCAGACAAACTTTCCAGTTCCCTCATTCATTCACTTGATTATGGTAGTTCTCTGTGTAGTTATTTCTATAGCTGTATTCACCACACTTTGTGGTGAGCTTCATGGAGTGAGCTGGTGTTCCAGCCCTCCTCTCATTGTCTCTGAGGATTGTTACAAAAATGACTTTTACTTTTCTTAAAACCCATAGATGAGTGAGACTATTCTGTGTCTTTCTCTCCCTCTGACTTATTTCACTCAGCATGATAGATTCCATGTACATCCATTTATAGGAAAATTTTATGACTTCATCTCTCCTGACGGCTGCATAATATTCCATTGTGTATATGTACCACAGTTTCTTTAGCCATTCGTCTGTGGAAGGGCATCTTGGTTGTTTCCAGAGTCTGGCTATTGTGAATAGTGCTGCAATAAATATAGGTGTGAGGAAGGGTTTTTTGTATTGTATCCTTGTGTTCTTAGGGTATATACCTAGGAGTGGAATAGCTGAGTCGAATGGGAGCTCAATTTCGATTTTGAAGAATCTCCATATTTATTTCCATGGAGGATGTACTAGACGGCATTCCCACCAGCAGTATATAAGAGTTCCTTTTTCTCCACATCCCCGCCAGCACTGATTGTTCTCATTCTTTGTGATGTGCACCAATCTCTGTGGTGTGAGGTGGCATCTCATCGTTGTTTTGATTTTCATCTCCCTGATGATTAGTGACGAGGAGCATTTTTTCATGTGCATTTTGACCATTTGTATTTCTTTTTAATCAAAGTTTATGTTCATTTCTTCTCCCCATTTTTTATGGAATTAGATGTTTTTTTCTTGTAAAGTTCTGTCAGTGCCCTGTTTATTTTGGATATTAGCCCCTTATCTGAAGGGTGTTGGGTGAATAGTTTCTCCCACTCGGTGGGTGACTCTTCTATCCTGGGCACTATTTCTTTTGAGGTACAGAAGCTTCTCAGTTTAATGTATACCCATCTGTTGATCTCTGCTTCCACTTGTTTGGAAAGTGCAGTTTCCTCCTTGAAGATACCTTTAGTCTCAATGTCATGGAGTGTTTACCGACGTGTTGTTCTATATACCTTATGGTATCTGGTCTGATATCAAGGTTTTTAAACCATTTGGATTTTACCTTCAGACATGATGTTAACTGGGGGTCTATGTTCGCTTTTTTGTAAGTGGCTAACCAGTTCTGCCAGCACCACTTGTTGAAGAGGTTTTCCCAGCTCCACTTAGGATTTCTTGCTCCTTTGTAAAAAATTAGGTAATTGTATGTATGGGGAACGTTCTCTGAGAACTCAAGCCTATTCCACTGATCTGAAGGTCTCTCTTTATTCCAATACCATGCTGTTTTGATAACTATTGCTTTGTAATACAGTTTAAAGTTGGGGAAAGTAATGCCTCCCATTTTCCTTCTCCCTAGGAGTGCTTTAGCTATTCTAGGGTGTTTATTGTTCATAAGTGTTTGATCCACTTCTTTGAAGAATGTCATGGGGATCACATTAAATCTGTATAATGCTTTGGGGAGTATTGCCATTTTAATGATGTTAATCCTGCCAATCCATGAGCAAGGTATGTGTTTTCAATTCCGTGTGTCCTCTCTTATTTCTTGGAGCAGGGCTTTATAGTTTTCTTTGTATAGGTCCTTCACGTATTTGGTCAAGTTGACTCCAAGATATTTGAGTTTGTGTGGCACTATTGTGAATGGAATTGCCTTCTTGAATTCTTTCTTTTCCCTATCATTATTGGTGTATAAAAAGGCCATTGATTTCTGTAGGTTGATTTTGTAGCCGGCCACCTTGCTATATGAATCTACTGTTTCTAGAAGCTTTTTGGTAGAGTCTTTAGGGTTTTCCAATTAGAGTCTCATGTCGTCTGCAAACAATGAGAGCTTGACTTCTTCCTTTCCTATCTGGTTTCCCTTGATATCTTTTTCTTCCCTGATCGCTATAGCAAGAACTTTCCGTACTATGCTGAAGAGGAGTGGTGAGAGTGGACAGCCTTGTATTGTACCAGAATTTAGAGGAAAGGCTTTAAGTTTTTCTCCATTGAGGATAATATTTGCCATTGGCTTGTGGTAGATGGCTTCAACTAGATTGAGAAAGGTTCCTTCCATTCCCATCTTGCTGAGAGTTTTGATCAAGAATGGGTGTTGGACCTTATCAAAAGCTTTCTCTGCATCTATTGATATGATCATGTAATTTTTATTTTTCTTGTTGATGTTGTGTATGATGTTGATAGATTTACGGATGTTAAACCATCCTTGCACTCCTGGGATGAAACCTACTTGGTTGTAGTGTATGATCTTCTTGATGATGCATTGGATTCTATTTTCCAGGATTCTGTTGAAGATCTTTGCATCAGAATTCATCAGGTATATTGGTCTGTAATGCTTTTTTTTTTGGCAGCGTCTCTTTCTGGTTTTGGTATCAAGGTGATGTTGGCTTCATAAAAGCTATTTGGGGGTGTTCCCGTTTTTTTCAACTTCTCGGAAAGCTTGGCTAGGATTGGTAGTAGCTCCTCTTGAAAGATTTGAAAAAATTCATTAGGAAAACCATCTGGGCCTGGGCTTTTCTTTTGGGGCAGATGTTTGATTACAGTTTCAATTTCCTCAGTAGTGATGGGTGTGTTTAGATATGCTACATCCCCCTTACTTAAATGTGGAAGGTTATAAATGTCCAAGAATTTTTCCATTTCTTCTAGGTTCTCATTTTTAGTAGCATAAAGTTTCTCAAAGTAGTCTCTGATTAGCCTTTGGATCTCTGCAATATCTGTCGTGATCTCCCCCTTTTCATTTCTAATACGGTTTATCAGATTTCTCTCTCTCTCTGTGTGAGTTTTGGCAATGGTCTTTCAATCTTGTTTATTTTTTAAAGAACCAGCTTCTGCTTTCGTTGATCTTTCGGATTGCTTTTTGGTTTTCCACTTTATTGAGTTCTGCTTTCAGCTTTTTTATTTACTTCTGTCTCCCTATTTTTGGTTCCTTTTGTTGGTCATTTTCTAATTTTTTGAGCTGCTTCATTAAGTTCTTCAGATATGCTCCTTCTTCCTTCCTGATGTGTGCTTGTAGAGCTATAAATTTTCCTCTCAGGACCGCTTTTTCTGTGTCCAATAGATTCTTGTAGTTTGTGCCTTCATTATCATTTTTTTCCAGGAAAGTTTTGATTTCCTTTTTGATTTCATCTTGGACCCAGGGTGTTTAATTTCCTAATGTTAAAGTTTTTCTTCTGTGTGGCTTTGTACTTCACATTTAATTTCAGAGCCTTGTGGTCAGCAAGGGTAGCCTGCAAGATTTCTATCCTGTTGATTTTATGGAGGTATGTTTTATGTGTCAGCATGTAGTCTATTCTGGAGAATGTCCCATGTACATTGGAAAAGAATGTGCATCCAGGTTATTTTGGATGGAGTGACCTGTATATATCTACTAGTCCTCTTTCTTCCATAACTCTTTTCAGGGTTAGTATGTTTTTGTTGGGTTTCAGTCTAGTTGACCTATCATGTGTTGATAGGGCCGTGTTGAAGTCTCCCACAATGATTGTGTCATTATTGATTTCTTCTATCAGATTTGTCAGTAATTGTATTAGATAATTTGCTGGTCTCTCATTGGGTGCATATATGTTTAATAGTCTGATTTCTTGCTGTTGTACATAACCCTTGATTAGTATATAGTGTCAATATTTGTCCCTTACCACTTTTCTGAGTATAAAGTTGGTGCTATCAGATATTAATATGGCCACCCCAGCTTTTTTGAGGGTGTTGTTTGCTTGGATTTTTTTCCTCTAGCCTTTGATTTTGAGTCTATGTTTGTTCTGTCTATTCAGCTGTGTTTCTTGTAGGCAGCAGATGGTTGGATTCATCTTTTTGACCCATTTTGCCACTCTGTGTCTTTTAATTGGTGAATTTAGTCCATTGCCATTGAGGGAGATGATTGTCATAGGATTTAATGTCATCTTTGTAGATAAGTTTGCTGTGTTTGTTGGTCTCTCTTGTCTTAGAGTAGACCTGTAAGTTTTTCCTTTAAGGCTGGTTTATCATGTGTGAAGTTTCTGAGCTGTTGTTTATCCATGAAGCTATGTAGTCTTCCTTCAAACCTGAACGTGAGTCAGGCTGGGTGCAGTATTCTCAGTGAGGCATTCATTTCATTCAGTCTTGTCACAGTATCCTACCACTGTCTTCTGGCCTTGAGATTTTCTTGTGTCATGTCTGCTGTAAGTCTTAGGGATCCTCCTTTGAATGTAATTTCCCTTTTTGATCTTGCTGCTTTCAGTATTCTATCTCTATCTATGGGATTTGTCATTGTAATGAGGATATGTCTTGAGGTGTTTTTCTTTGGGTCTCTTTTAGCTGGTACTCTTCGGGCATGCAGGATTGGATTGCATGTAGTCTTTAACTCTGGGAGTATCTCTTTGATGATGTCTTTGACAGTTGATTCTTCCTGGAGATCTCCTTCCTGGGTGTCTGGGACTTCAATGATTCTTATGTTGTTTCTGTTGAGTTTATCAAAGACTTCTATTTTCATCTGTTCACATGCCTTGAATACTTTTTCCATTGCCTGTTCGTTTGTCTTAAGGTTCTTTCCCAATTTCTTTTGTTGTGTTGAGTTTTTCTGCACCGCATCTTCCAGTACTCCTATTCTCTCCTCAGCTGCTGATACCCTGTTCACGAGGATATCCATTGAGGTTTTCAGTTGGGCAACCGTGTTTTTCAGATCTGTAATTTCAGTTTGAAGTTTTCTGATTTCTGTCTTTGTGTTCTCTTCAGATCAATCTATTCTTTTTTTGAGTTCTACGAACATATTCCATATTTCTATTCTAAACTCCTTATCTGAAAGGTTAATCAGGTGGCTGGAATTTATTAGGTCATTTGAGCTTTTTTCTTCATTCTCTGTGAATTGTGTTTGCCTGCGAGGTTTCCCCATTGTCACACTTGTAGTGTGGTTTTTCTCAGCAGCTTCAAAATGCAGTTTTTTTGGGTTGCACTCCTTTGGCCTCTGAGGAAACCTTCGGGGATTCAGAAGCACAGGCACAGGCAGAAAGACGTAGAAGAAGTTTCCCCTAAAGTCCTCAGAGTGAACAAAGGCACAGCAGGGCGGAGCTTCCACATGCCAGAGACCTCAGCTTATTGGACAGCGACCCCAGCAGCCAGAATGTACTTACTCAGCAGCTTCAAAATGCCGTTTTTTGGGGGTGCGCTCCCTAGGCCTCTGAGGAAACCTTCAGAGATTTAGAAGCACGGGCATGGGCAGACAGACTTAGAAGTTTTCTCTGAAGTCCCACTTAGAGACATTTCTAAGCATCTTTTATTCACAATTAAAGGATTTCCATATATATGAATATATATAGTAGTATTTCCTGCCTGTCAAGGGTCAAGTCATATATGAATATATTTCAGCATTCATATATCTATAAATTTTTCTTATAAGACTATAATGTTAAATAAGACTTTAGGGTTGGTTAATTTTCAGTATTTCATTATTTCATTATTTGATAATTTCAATATTATTTATTTCATGTCAAAGTATGAGTATTGGCAAGAACTTCTGAATTTCCTTTAAAAATATTTTTCTGCAAGGCTGGCGAGGTGGCACTAGAGGTAAGGTGTCTGCCTTGCAAGCGCTAGCCAAGGAAGGACCGCAGTTCAATCCCCTGGCCTCCCATATGGTCCCCCCTAGCCAGGGACAATTTCTGAGCACTTAGCCAGGAGTAACCCTTGAGCATCAAATGGGTGTGCCCCCCAAAAAATATTATTTTTTCTGCACAAGTATTATGTTCAATAAAATGTATCAGAGGGAGAAGGGCAAGTAGTACTGGTCTATCTGTGGTAAAGAGTTAAAACAAATCAACAGACATTATTTTAAAATGACAGAAATTTGATCTTGGTTTACAGAACTTTTAAGGATGAGAGTAAAATTTTGATGAGAGGTGACATAATAACTGTGCTGAGAGGCTGGAGAGATGTTACCTCTTCCCCAACTTCCACTTATCTCACCTGGAGGGGTCTGTAATTGTTAATAGAGGGTGTTGCCTCAGGAGTAAAGAAAGATTCAGAGAGAGAGAAACCTTGGGAGAAGGGCCCAGGACTGGATTAGGTGCGAGGTAGTTTATGGATTCTGCTTAAAAGGTTAGCTTAGAAGTCACACATAGTGGCTAGTAATAAAGATTCATGTTTCTTAAAATCTAACTGTTTTGGGTCATATCCTCGCCACTACCCTGAACTTGCAGATTTGCTGGCTTGAAGGGGTTGCAGGCACCTGGCCTATCTGAGAAAGACCTCACTATCTAACCACCATCATCCACAAACATCCAGGCTCATTAATTTAATTGATACTTCAGAGAGATAATACCGAGTGTAGGCTATTTGCCTTGCACGTGGGGGACTTATATTTGATCTTCAGCATCCTATATGGTCCTTTGAGCCTGCCAGTAGTGATTGCTGAATACAGAGCCAGGAGTAAGACCTCAGCACAATCAGATGGTCAAAAAAAAAAAAAAAACAATCAAAAACAGGGGCCCAGGAGATAGTAGTGGTAAGGTTGGACCCAGGTTCAATTCCTGACATCCTATATGGTTCCCTGAGCCTGCCAGGTGCGATTTCTGAGTGCAAAGCCAGAAGTAATCTATGAGCGCCATGAGGTGTTGTCCAAAAACAACAAAAACAACAACAACAAAAATTCGAAAAAGAACAGTGTTGAGAGTGGTGTGGTGCAATAATTCTTTTCATTAATGCTATACTATTTGGTAATATTGTAACCATATGACCTAAATATTATCTAAATATATTTAACTCCTACTTGTATTTAATTACTATTAATTACTATTAGTTAGAATACTAACAGTATTAGTATACTAACTGTTAGTATTTGAATACTGTTAGTTGTAGCTTCATGCATATATTGTTTCAATACCAGTCCCATCACCAGTGTCAACTTCTATCCACCAATGTCCCTAAGTTACCTTTCACTGAAGACACTGAAGCAGAAGCCTCATACCCCAAGCCCAGGAAATTGGAGAGACATGGGTTTGGAAGCAAATGCCAATGCAGGAAATAATCCACGCATGGTTAAAGGGACAAAACTGGTTCAGGAACTTCACACACATGTCTTCCGATCCTATGAAGCAGATAGGTTAGTGGTGGAAAACTGAAGCTGGAAAGAGGCTTTCTGCAAAGACCTGTGGTCTTTATCAGGAAGCGCCAGACCATACCCTCAGTGGAACAATGATGTTCTAAGGCACCAATCCAAAAGGTCTTTAATCCAAAGGTGCTTCCAACCAATGAGTAATAAGCATATACTGAATAGGATGGAACCCAGTTAATCTAACACACTACCAACTTGCCTCCTTGTCAGGCACATTTTAATAGACTTTAAAGACCATATGCCGTGCTGAGGATTGAAGTCAGGTTGGCTGCATATATGGCACAGTACTATCACTCTGGCACTTAAAGTATTTTTGTTATAGTTTGAACCTGATGCTTAGAGTATCCTTGGCTCTGTGGTTTATATATATATATATATATGCGTTTGTATTTGCATATATGTATACTCAAAGTCCCTGACCCCTGTTACATTCTTCCATCTCTAACTCCCTCAAATTTTTCTTTCTTGATACTCATTTCTAAAAATCCCAGGTCAAGAGTAATGTATATGTTCCCATTGGATACCTTACATTGCTTTCCAGTTATTTTTCTAAGTAAGATTATTCTACATTTTTTCTTCTTCAGAAAAAGAATGTTGTTTTACACAACATCTGTTCCATCCAAAATTGCACTGAAGTTGTGGGATTTTATTGTTCATTGCAATTGCATGGCATTCCACATATATACCACATTTTTACTATTTATTTCTTTTGAAGGACCTACATTGATTTCATATCCTAGTTATTAGACTGAGTGCTTCAATTAATAATGGCATGCACATCTCCCTTTGAGAAGATGTTTTATGTCACGAGATATATTTCAAGAAGTAGAATTTCTGGATCATATACCAATTCTATAATTATTTTCTGAAACCTTCTATAATGTTTTCTATAGAGGTTGAACCAGACAACATTCCCACCAGCAGTACATATAAATTTACTTTTCATCACATCCCTTCCAATGCATATTGATCCCAGGTATTTTGATATGTGCCATTCTTATTAGTGTGACATATTATCAATCTCTCTGTCATCTTGATTTAATTTCCCTGACAATATGTGATTATGAGCACTTTGCATCTTTCCATTGTCCATTTGTCTGTCTTCAGAGAAGTGTTTGTTCATTTTATCTCACTGTATCTAATAGGATTTTTTGGACTTCTTTGTTGCTAATCTTTATATAGCTTAGATAGTAATACATTTTATGATGCATTGAGTATGAATATTATTTACCATTCAATTAGGTATCGTAGTTATAACCCAGGCTTCTTTAGCTATGCAGAATTTTTTTAATTTAGTAAAGTCCCATTTGTTTGTTTTTGCTGTTGCCTTTGTCAATGAAAACATATGATAAAAAATCCTTTGAGGTGTTAGTCTTGTAGCTTTCTACCTATATTTTCCTCAGTGCATTTTATGTATTCTGTTGATATAAAGACATTGAATTTTCTCCTGTAAAGTGTGAGATATGGATCTAGCTTCATTTTAAATGAATGCTTATCCAGTTTTCTCAAGGCCATTAGTTGAAGAGGCTATCTTTACTCTACTTTCTATTTCATTGTCAAAAGTTATTTGAATATACCACCAGTATCCATAAAGGAATCAGGCTTTCTAAAATAGGTCTGGTGTTGGAATGATGTATGCATTAATTGTATTGATTAAAACAATTATAAACCCAGGGTTGAACACAATAATACATTGGTTAGGGCATTTTATTTGCATGTTCATGACCTTTATTCCATCTCCAGCACCTGATATGATTCCCTATACCTACCGGGAGTGATCCTAATGACAGAACATGAGTAAGCTCTGAACACTGTGCAGCCAAAAAGCAAAACGAACAAAACAATATTATAAATATTAGTAACTTGATTAAAATTATTCAAAAATTATATATATCTGTTTAAAAAGCTTTATTTTTTTCAATAAGAAGTAGCTTGAAGAAATAATAAAAATCAAACATCTCCTGGAACTTTCATAATAAATAGGGTGGTCTTGCAACCACTTTCTAAAAATGTAAAGAAATAATAAAAATCAAACATCTCCTGAATTTGCATATTAAGTATGATGGTCTTGCAACCACTTTCTAAAAATGTATAAAAAACTGCAAAAGTAAATAGATTTGACATTTTCAATAGCTTAATTTAAGAATTTTAAAATTGTATCTTTAAAATATATTCTTGAAATCAATGTTGCTTCAATAAATTGTTTTCATTTGTTAGTTACTTTTTTAAACACTGTGATTTACAAGGTTTTTCATAATAAAGTTGCTTTGGTTTTTCTTTTCACATTTTCTAAATTGTTTATGATTGTGTTTCAGTCATACAATGTAAAAAATACCCTTTACCAGTGAACATTTCACGCCACTAATGCCCCCAGTTTTCCTCCCACCTTATCCCTGCCTGCCTCTGGGTTAGGCTGTTTTATTCTCTGTTGCACACACACACACACACACACACACACACAAACACACACGTTTTCTCTTTGTTCCCGGTTTTTCCTTCTAGACACTGTGATTTGAAATATTTTGGTTGAAAGGGTATCATGTCTATTCATTTATTTTTTTCAATACCCAATTCTTGTCTAGGGTAATCATTTCCCATTATCATTGTCATAGTGGCTCCTTCTCTTCCTTCATTACACTCTTTATTTGTGACAAGCTTCCTGCCATGGATTGGTCCTGCTGACCCTTATCTCTATTGTATCTTTATAATATTACCATACTATAAATTACCATACTATACTATACTATAACTTATCATACTATAAATTTTCTGTTTAAAAATGAATGAGATTATTCTATCTCCTCACTCTAATTCATTTTGCTGAACATCATACTCTCTGTATTCATCTCTGTATAAGCAATGTTATGAAGTGATTTTTAAAAAAAAAGTCATAGTATTCTATTGTTTAAATGCACCACAATTTATTTATTAAGTCCTCACTTTCGGGAAACAACTTGAATTGTTTCCAGATTCTGATTATTGTGAATAATGTTGCAATGAACATAGTAATGTGAAAGGCTTTTCTAAATTTTGCTTTTAGTTTCTAGGGTATATTACTACGAGGTATTCATGGATCATATGGACACTCAATGTGTAGTTTTTTAAGAAATATCCATATTGTTTTCAAAATGGCTGCATCAATAGATTTCCCACCAGCGGTGAATGAGAGACCGTTTTTCCCCCTCATCGACGCAAGCACTAGTTGTTTCTGTTCTTTGTGAAGAGTGCCAGTCTCTGAGGTATGAGATAACTTATAGTTATCTCCCTAATGATTAATAATGTAGAGCACTTTAACCTTTGCCTGTTGACCATATGTAATACTCATTTGAAGAAATATCTGTTCACTTTCCTTGTTAAACTCTATAAGTGACTTGTAGATCATAGATTATTAAACCTTATCTATTTGATATTGGGTAAATAGCATCTTCTTTGTTTCCACTTGCTTGGTCAGTTTCATCCCTGAATATGCCATTAGTTTTGATGTCACAAAATGTTCTATCTACATTTTCCTCTATGTACCTTATGGATTCATGTCTAATATACAGGACATTGATCTATTTTTATTTGACTTTTGTGCATGAAGTTAAAGATAAATCGAAGTTCACTATTTTGAATGTAGTAGATTTGTTGTTCCTGAGCTTTGTTGAAGAAGCATTCCTTTTCTAGTTTGTATTTCTTGCCCCTTTATCAAATAATAATTGCTTATATATATGATGGTTAGTTCTAGGATATTTAAGTATATTCAATTGATCCAAAAGTCTGTCATATTTTATGTACCATGCTATTATTATTTACTTTAATTTGATTTTTAATTATAACTTTTTTCTTTTTGGGCCAAACCCGGTGACACTCAGGGGTCACTCCTGGATATACACTTAGAAATCGCTCCTGGCTAGGGGGACCACATGGGATACTAGGGGATCAAACCATGGTCTATCCTAGGTTTGCTCATACAAGGCCTTACCACTGTGCCACTGCTCCAGCCCCTTAATTATATCTTTACTTAAACACCATGATTACAAATGTTTGTAGTTGGTATTCAGATATAAGAAAAAGAACACCTCCCTTTACTAGTGCAACATGCCTACCACCAATGTCCTCCATCTCCCACCTCACCCAGCCCCTGCCTCTATTCAAGGTAGGCATTCTATTTCTCTCACTCACTACCATTGTCATGATAGTTGTTAGTGTAGTTATTTCTCTAACTGAACTCGCCATTCTTTGTGGTAAGCTTCATATCATGGGCCAGTTCTTCCAGACCTAAACTCTATTGATTTATTAAAATAATTATTAAAATATTGTCTTCATTGACATTATTAAAATAATGTCTTCTTTTTCTTAAAACCCATAGATGAGTGAAGTTATTCTGTCTCTCTATCTCTCTTCCTCTGACTTATTTCACTCAGTATAATAGTTTCCATGTCCATCCATGTATAGAAAATTTTCATGACTTCACTTTTCCTGACTGCTGCATAGTATTCCATTGTATACATGTATCACAACTTCTTTAGCCACTCATCTGTTGTTGGGCATCTGAGTTGTTTCCAGATTCTGCTAATGTGAATAAAGCTGCAATGAATATAAGTGTGCAAAAGACATGTTTGTATTGCGTTTTTGTGTTTATAGGGTATATTTATAGGAGTAGTGTAGCTCAATCATATGGGAGTTTAATTTCCAGATTTTTGAGCAATCTCCATATTATTTTCCATAAAGACTGGACTATGTGGCATTCCAACCAGCACTGAATGAGAGCTCCTTTTTCCCCACATTCCCTCCAGCACTGATTGTTTTTCTTCTGTTTGATGTGTGCCAGTCTCTGTGACATGAGATGGTATATCATAGTTGTTTTAATTATAACTTCCCTGATTATTAGTGATGTGGAGCAGTTTTAATGTGACTTTGACTACTTGTAATTATTTTTTGTGCTTACATTTTTAATGAGATATTTTTTCCATTTTTTAATATTTTATTTAAACACTTTGATTACATACATAATTGTGTTTGGGTTTTAGTCATGTAAAGAACACCACCCATCACCAGTGCAACATTCCCATCACCAATGTCCCAAATCTCCCTCCTCCCCACCTGACCCCCGCCTGTAATCTAGACAGACTTTCCATTTCCCTCATACATTCTCATTATTAAGACAGTTCAAAATATAGTTATTTCTCTAACTAAATTCATCACTCTTTGTGGTGAGCTACCTGAGGTGAGCTGGAAATTCCAGCTCATTTCTCTTTTGTGTCTGAAAATTATTATTGCAAGAATGTCTTTCATTTTTCTTAAAACCCATAGATGAGTGAGACAATTCTGTGCTTTTTTCTCTCTCTCTGACTTACTTCACTCAGCATAATAGATTCCGTGTACATCCATGTATAGGAAAATTTCATGACTTTATCTCTCCTGATGGCTGCATAATATCCCCTTGTGTATACGTACCACAGTTTATTTAGCCATTTGTCTGTGGAAGGGCATCTCGGTTGTTTCCAGAGTCTTGCTATGGTAAATAGTGCTGCAATGAATATATGAATATAGGTGTAAGGAAGAGGTTTTAGTATTGTATTTTTGTGTTCCTAGGGTATATTCCTAGGAGTGGTATAGCTGGATCGAAAGGGAGCTCTATTTCCAGTTTTTGGGGGAATCTCCATATCGCATTCCATAAAGGTTGAACTAGACGGCATTCCCACCAACAGTGGATAAGAGTTTCTTTCACTTCACATCCCCGACAACACTGTTTATTCTCATTCTTTGTGGTGTGAGGTGGTACCTCACATAATTGTTTTGATTTGCATCTCCCTGATGATTAGTGATGTGGAGCATTTTTTCATGTGTCTTTTGGCCATTTGTATTTCTTCTTTGTCAAAGGGTCTGTCCATTTCTTCTCCCCATTTTTTTTATGGGATTAGATGGGTTTTTTTCTTGTAAATTTCTGTCAGTGCCCTGTGTATTTTGGAGGTTAGTCCCGTATCTGATGGGTATTGGGTGAAAAGTTTCTCCCACTCAGTGGGTGGCTCTTGTATCCTGGGCGCTATTTCCATTGAGGTGCAGAAGCTTCTCAGCTTAATATATTCCCATCTGTTAATCTCTGCTTTCACTTGCTTGGAGAGTGCAGTTTCCTCCTTGAAGATGCCTGTAGTCTCAATGTCCTGGAGTGTTTTGCCTATATGTTGTTCTATATATCTTATGGTTTCAGGTCTGATATCGAGGTCTTTAATCCATTTGGATTTTACCTTTGTACATGATGTTAGCTGGGGGTCGAATTTCAATTTTTTGCAATGGCTAACCAGTTGTGCCAACACCACTTGTTGAAGAGGCTTTCTTTGCTCCATTTAGGATTTCTTGCTCCTTTATAAAAAATTAGGTGATTGTATGTCTGGGGAACATTTTCTGAGTATTCAAGCCTATTCCACTGATCTGAGGGCCGTCCTTATTCCAAGCCATGCTGTTTTGATAACTATTGCTTCGTAGTACAGTTTGAAGTTGGGGAAAGTAATTCCTCCCATATTCTTTTTCCCAATGATTGCTTTAGCTATTCGAGGGTGTTCATTGTTCCAAACGAATTTCAAAAGTGCCTGATCCACTTCTTTGAAGAATGTCATGGATATCTTTAGAGAGATCGCATTAAATCTGTATAATGCCTTGGGGAGTAATGCCATTTTGATGATGTTAATCCTGCCAATCCATGAGCATTGTATGTGTTTGCATTGCTGCGTGTCCTCTCTTATTTCTTGGAGCAGAGTTTTATAGTTTTCTTTGTATAGGTCCTTCACATTTTTAGTCAAGTTGATTCTAAGATATTTGAGTTTGTGTGGCACTATTGTGAATGGGGTTGTTTTCTTAATGTCCATTTCATCCTTATTACTATAGGTGTATAGAAAGGCCATTGATTTTTGTGTGTTAATTCTGTAGCCTGCCACCTTGCAATATGAGTCTATTGTTTCTAGAACTTTTTGGTAGAGTCTTTAGGGTTTCCTAAGTAGAGTATCATGTCATCTGCAAACAGTGAGAGCTTGACTTCTTCCTTTCCTATCTGGATTCCCTTGATATCTTTTTCTTGCCTAATCGCTATAGCGAGTACTTCCAGTGCTATGTTGAATAGGAGTGGTGATAAAGTACAGCTTTGTCTTGTGCCAGAATTTAGAGGGAAGGCTTTTAGTTTTTCTCCATTGAGGATAATATTTGCCTCTGGTTTGTGGTAGATGGCCTTAACTATATTGAGAAAGGTTCCTTCCATTCCCATCTTGCTGAGAGTTTTGATCAAGAATGGGTGTTGGACATTATCAAATGCTTTCTCTGCATCTATTTATATGGTCATGTGATTTTTATTTTTCTTGTTGTTGATGTTGTGTTTTATGTTCAAAGATTTATGGATGTTAAACCATCCTTGCATTCCTGGGATGAAACCTACTTGATCGTAGTAGATAATCTTAATAAGGCATTGAATCCTATTTGCCAGGATTTTGTTGAGGATCTTTGCATCTGCATTCATCATCGATATTGGTCTGTAATTTTTTTCGTAGCATCTCTGTCTGGTTTAGGTATCAAGGTGATGTAGGCTTCATAAAAGCTATTTAGAAGTGTTCCCGTTTGTTCAATTTTATGAAAGAGTTTTGCCAGGATTGGTAGTAGTTCCTCTTGGAAAGTTTGAAAGAATTCATTAGTAAATCCATCTGGGCCTGGGCTTTTGTTTTGGGGCACACATTCGATTACCATTTTAATTTCATCAATGGTGATGGGGGTGTTTAGATATGCTACATCCTCTTCCTTCAACCGTGGAAGATTAAAAGAGTCCAAGAATTTATCCATTTCTTCCAGGTTCTCTTTTTTAGTAGCATAGTTTCTCAAAGTAGTTTATGATTACCTTTTGAATCTCTGCCATATCAGTAGTGATCTCTCCTTTTTCATTCCTAATATGAGTTATCATTTCTCTCTCTCTTTCTTTGTTACTTTTGCCAGAGGTCTATCAATCTTGTTTATTTTTTCAAAGAACCAACTTCTGCTTTCATTGATCTTTTGGATTGATTTTTGGGTTTCCACTTCATTGATTTCTGCTCTCAGCTTCTTTATTTCCTTCTGTCTCCCTATATTTGGGCCTTTTGTTCAGCACTTTCTAGTTCTATTAGCTGTGTCATTAAGCTACTCAGGTAAGCCCCTTCTTCCTTCCTGATTGTTGGTGTACCTATCTGAGACCCTGGATTTGGGTGTAGTTATCTGAGACCCACCCATTTCTGGGAGGGGTCTTGGGAACTGAATATTAGGTGTTACCTTACCTGCAAGACCCCGCCCTTTCTGGGAGGGGTCTTGGAAAAGTTAGATAAGCCTTGGACGGAGGGAATTCGGGGCTTTCTGCGCTGCTGGGCGCTCTGGCTTTGGGATCTCTGCGTTCTGGTCTTTGACCAGTTGTTGTATCAAATAATTAATGATGGGGCTGGATGGCGATGGATGGCGATGGATTTCTCTCTGCCATCCCAGGTCACATGGCTCAACAACCCCATCCAGCCAGCGGGTCCCAGGCCCAGATGATCGGCGTAATCAAGACTCACTCACGGGCCGGGCGGTGGCGCTAAAGGTAAGGTGCCTGCCTTGCCTGCGCTAACCTTGGACGGACCGCGGTTCGATCCCCCGGTGTCCCATATGGTCCCCCAAGCCAGGAGCAACTTCTGAGCACATAGCCAGGAGTAACCCCTGAGCATTATCGGGTGTGGCCCAAAAACCAAAAAAAAAAAAAAAAGACTCACTCACAGGCAGGCATTAAGAACCATCAGCTTTATTCATGCCCTATCCACCACATGTGTGATTTCTATCATAACCTTTCAAGCACTAGTTATTCTTGGCCCTGCATTTTAAACTCCTTTCAGCCATCTTCTCTTTGGGCTCCATGCTGGTCAAAGACCAGAACGCAGAGACCCCAAAGCCAGAGTGCCCAGCAGCGCAGAAAGCCCCGAATTCCCTCCGTCCAAGGCTTATCTAACCTTTCCAAGACCCCTCCCAGGAATGGGCGGGGTCTTGCAGGTAAGGTAACACCTAATATTCAGTTCCCAAGACCCTTCCCAGAAATGGGTGGGTCTCAGGTAGTTACACCCAAAACCAGGGTCTCAGATAGGTACACCAACACCTGGTGTGTGCTTGCAAAGCTATAAATTTTCCTCTCAGTACTGCTTTTGCTGTGTCCCATAAGTTCTGATATTTTGTGTCTTTATTGTCTTTTGTTTCCAGGAACCGTTTGATTTCCTCCTTGATTTCATCCTGAACCCACTGGTTATTCAGTATGAGGCTGTTTAACTTCCAGGTGTTAAAGGTTTTCTTCTGAGTCCCTTTGGAATTCACAAATAATTTCAGAGCCTTGTGGTCAGCAAAGGTAGTCTGCAAAATTTCTATCCTCTTGATATTATGGAGGTATGTTTTATGTGCCAGCATGTAGTCTATTCTGGAGAATGTCCCATGTACATTGGAGAAGAATGTGTATCCACGTTTCTGGGGATGGAGTGTCCTATATATATCCACTAGGCCTCTTTCTTCCATTTCTCTTCTCAGGTATAGTATATTCTTTTTTTTTTTCAATTCAAAACTCTTAATTTTTAATATGAACTATTTGTAAAGGTGTATTTGAAGGAGAATCGAGAATGAGGGAGAAACATTCTTTTTTTTTTCACTGTGTGACCTGCTTCAGTGCACAAAGCCCACTGATAGAGCCAGGCAATGGTTCGGGGCTACAACTTGCTATGGCATGGAAAGGTCTAGTATATTCTTGTTGGATTTCAGTCTGATTGACCTATCCAGTATTGACAAAGCCATGTTGAGGTCCCCCACAATTATTGTGTTGTTATTGATATTATTTTTCAGATTTGTCAACAATTGTATTAAATATGCTGCTGGCCCCTCTTTCGGTGCATATATGTTTAGGAGAGTTGTTTCTTCCTGTTCTACATACCCCTTGATTAATATAAAATGTCCATCGTTGTCCCTTACAACTTCCTGAGTATAAAGTTTGCATTATCTGATATTAGTATGGCCACTCCAGCTTTTTTATGGGTGTTGTTTGCTTGGATAACTTTTCTCCAGCCTTTTATTTTTACTCTGTTTGTTCTGACTATTCAGGTGCGTTTCTGGTAGGCAGCAGAAGGTTGGATTGAGTTTTTTGATCCATTTAGCCACTCTGGGTCTCTTAACTGGTGCATTTAGTCCATTGACGTTGAGAGAAAGAATTGTCCTGGGATTTAATGACATCTTTATATCGAAATTTGATGTGTCTTTTGGTTAGTCTTGTCTTAAATTATGTCTTTCAGTTTTTCTCTTAAGACTGGTTTTGAGTCTGTAAAGTTTCTGAGCTGTTTTTTTGTCTGTAAAACCATGTATTCTTCTGTCAAACCGGAAAGTGAGTTATGCTGGGTACAGTATTCTAGGTGAAGCATTAATTTTATTCAGTCTTGTCATAATATCCCACCACTGCTTTCTGGCCTTGAGTGTTTCTGGTGATAGGTCTGCTGTAAATCTCAAGGATACTCCCTTGAATGTAATTTCCCTTTTTGATATTGCTGTTTTCAGAATTCTGTCTCTATCTGTGGGATTCGTCATTGTGACTAGGACGTGTCTTGGGGTATTTTTTCTGAGGTCTCTTTTGGTTGGTACTCTTCGAGCATGCAGGATTTGATCACCTCTACTCTTTAGCTCTGGAAGTTTCTCTTTGATGATGTTCTTCCTGGAATTTTTCTTCCTGGGTCTCTGGGATTCCAATGATTCTTAATTTGTTTCTGTTGAGCTTACTATAGACTTCTATTTTCATCTATTCCCATTCTTTGACTAATTTTCCCACTGTCTGTTCAATTGCTTTAAGTTTTTTTTCCAATCTCTCCCGCTGTGTGGAATTGTTATTTATCTCATCTTCCACAGCACCAAGTCTATTCTCAGCTTCTGATACCCTGTCCCAGAGCTTATCCATTTTGTCATTCACTTCGTTTACTGACTTTTTCAGTCCTGTTAGTTGACATGTTATTTCAGTTTGGAGTTTTCTGATTTCTGTCTTCATATTTTCTTGGTTCTTGTTAGTGTTCTGTTCAACTCGTTCCATGGTTTCTTTGAGTTCTTTGAGCATCTTCCATATTGCTTGTCTAAAGTCCTTATCTGAGAGGTTGATTAGTTGGTTGGTCATTGTCTGGTCATCAGAATTGTCATCTTTATTCTCTATGTCTGATGCTGGCCTGCGTTTTTTCCTCATTGTCACACTTGTATTGTGGGTTTTTCTACGTGTTGTGGTGGTATTCATTGGCTAAATGATGCAGGCAGCCACACTCCTCTGACTCTGTCCTTTCTGGATGTGTCGACTTGCCTCCGAGGGAGGGAGTCCTCCGTGAATAAAGCCTCACACATGATCAAATCTTAGGCCCGAGCACACAGCAGAGAAGACAGTCTGGAGAGAAATGCTGGGCTTCAGTGATCCAGCACAGTTCTAAGTGTGATTTTTTCCTTTTTGTTGTGATGGTGTTCTTTCCTTAGAAAGAGTGCACGGCCACATATCGAAGCGGAGCTGCAGTGCTCTTCTGGAGCCTCCTTTTGGCCCACTTCCAAGAGTTTCATGCGACAGGACGGGAGACAGACACACACAGGCAGCACTCACAATTTTTCACAGTCGGGCCCCACTGGGCAGGCATAGTTTCATAGATTTTCTCAGCCTGACATCACAAACAGGGAACCTGGCTTCTGCAAAGTACTGCTTATAGCTGGTTTTCACGTTATGGTGCAGTTCTTTGGCATTCCCGCCCTAGAATGGGCCTCTGGGAGAGCGAGTTTTCTGGAGCCTCTTTTCAGCCCACTCCCAAGAGGTACACACGGCAGGACAGTAGACAGACATTCACAGATAGCACTCACAATTTTTCACAGTCGGGCCCCACTGGGCAGGCCTAGTTTTGTAGATTTTACCAGCCTGAAGTCACAAACAGGGGACCTGGCTTCTGCAAAGTACTGCTTATAGCCGGTTTTCATGTTATGGAGCAGTTCCTTGGCGTTCCTGCCCTAGAATGGGCCTCTGGGAGAGCGAGTTTTCTGGAGCCTCTTTTAGGCCCACTCCCAAGAGGTTCACATGGCAGGACAGTAGACAGACACACACAGGCAGCACTCACAATTTTTCACAGTTGGGCCCCACTGGGCAGGCGTATTTTCGTCGACCATTTGTATTTCTTCTTTGAGAATTTATTTATTCATTTCTTCTCCCCATTTTTGCTGGAGTTAGATTTTTTTCTTGTTAAGTTGTTCGTAACTTGAATATCAGATATTAACCCCTTATCTGATGAATATTGGGTAAAGGTTTTCTTCCATTGTGTGGGTGGCCTTTGTATCCTAAGCACTATTTCCTTTGAAGTTTAGAAGCCTCTCAGCTTAATATAGTCTCATCTGTTTATTTCTGCTTCCACTTGTTTGGATAGTGCTGTTTCCTCCTTGAAGATGCCTTTGGTTTCAATTTGATGGACTGATATACTTACATGTTCTTCTATATACCATATGGTTCCAGATATTATATCGAGGTCATTAATCCATTTGGATTTGACATTTGTGTACGGTGTTAGTTGGAGGTCTGAGTTTGCTTTTTTGCATGTGGCTGACCAGTTGTCCCAGCACCAATTGTTGAAGAGGCTTTCCTTGCTCCAGTTTGTGTTTCTCCCTCCTTTATCAAAGATTACTCAAGTCCATTCCACTGACCTGAGGGTCTGTCGTTTTTTCCAGTACCATGATGTTTTAATTACTATTGCTTTGCAGTACAATTTAAAGTTGGGAAAAATGATGCCTCCCATTTTTGTTTTCTTTAAGGTAGCTTTAGTTATTCATGGGTATTTCAAACACTCCAAAAATTAATTTGGAACAACAAACACCCATGAGTACCATTTGTTTTAATAGTTCTTTTTGTGGTACAGTTTGAAGCCAGGCAAAGTGATGACTCCCATCTTGTTTTTCCCAATGATTGTTTAAGATATTCATGGTGGTTTATCATTACATATGAATTTCAAGAATGTTTGATCTATTTCTTTAAAAAGTAGTATGAGTATTCTTATATGAATTTTAATAAATCTATATAATTTCTTGGGATATATTTTAATTTTTAATTATGTTAATCCTAACAATTTGTTAGCAGGTGATTGCTGTGATTATCTTGGCCCCTCTTTCCTGAACAGATTTTTGTAGTTTTCTTTGTTTAGGCCTTTCATCTCTTAGTTAATTTGAGTTCAAGGTACTTAATTTTAGAATGCACAATTTTTATGGGGTTAATTATTTTTGTTTCTTTCTTCCTTTCATTATTTTATACATAAAATCTATGCATTTTGCATATTAATTTTTGTAGCCTGCTACTTTACAATACAAATATTTTGTTTCTAGAACCTTCTTTAGAGTATTTAGCATTTTATCAATATAGTGTCATGTTATCTACAAACAAACTTGACTTCTGACTTTCCTATCTAGATGCTCTTGATATATTTTTCTTGCTTGATGGCTATGGCAATTATTTCTAGCAGTATATTGAGAAGAAATATTAAGAGTGGAGTCTAGAGTGATAGTAGAGCTTTTGGGCATTTGTCTTGTATGCAGCAGTCCCAGGAAGAACGTGGGTTTGATTCCCGGAATGCTATATGGTCCCTGAGCCTGCGAGGGGCAATTTCTGAGAGCAGAGCCAGGAGTAACCCCTGAGTACCATCAGGTGTGGTTCCTCCAAAAAAAGTGTTGAGAGTGAGAAAGTATTTATTGTGACTGATCCTAGAATATAGCCTGTTAATTTTATTCCCTTTGAGTAATTTTGCCACAGGTTGTGGTAAATGGTTTTAACTACATTGAGATAAGGTCCTTGAATTCCCATCTTGTTGAAATTTTTTTTAAATCATGAATGGGTTCTGGACCTTGTAAATGCTTTTTTGCATCTATTGATGTAATTTTATTTTTCACATTTATGTTATTAATATGGTTATTTCATTGATTGATTTGTGTATATTAAATAATCCCTGCATATTGGAGATAAATCCTACTAGGTTATTGTGCATGACTTTCTTGATGAATTGTTGGATTTTATTTACTAGTTTTCTCTTGAGGATATTTGAATTTGTATTCATTATATACATTACCCTGTAATTGTATTTTATAGTTGTTTCTCTGCTTTTGGCAACAGAGTGATATTCACTTTATACAAATGGTTTAGAAGAGTTTCTGTTTCAGCATTTTCATAGAAGAGCCTGAAAATAATTGGCAGTATAAAAAATTCACTACTAAATCCATCAAGGCATGGTCATTTGTTTGGGGAAATTTTTAATTTCTTCGATAGTGGTATGGATTCAGGTATTCCACTTAATCTTTGTTCAAACATGGGAGGTTATAGGACTCTAAGAATATATCCATTTCTTCCAGGTATTCTCATTTTATCACATAACAGATTCTCAAAATAATCTTATTAATCTTTTAATTTCTGTATTATCTGTTTTGAAACCTCCCCTTTCATTTATTTTTCCAATTATATTTCTCTCTTTGTAAATCTTGATAATTATCGATAGTGGTTATTTTTTTTTCAAAGAACCAACACTGTCAGTCATTAACACTTTGGATTGTTTTTTGGGTGTTCAGTTTATTAATTTATGCTTTGAGTTTTATTATTCCCTTATACCTTCCTGCTTTTGGTTCATTCTGTTGGTCATTTTCCAGTTTATTAAGCCGTGCCATTGTTCTTTATATAGGACCTTCATTCTTCCTGATGAATACTTGCAAAGCTATTAATTCTCCTCTTACAACTGATTTTGCTTGTTTCAGAAATTTTAAATTTAATAATTCTTATCTTAATCGTCATTTCTTTCCAGGAGACTTTTGTGTCCCTCTTTGACTTTATCTAGTTGTGCACAACCATTAGTTATGCAGTGGTGAGATGTTTAATTCCATGTATTAAAGTTATTTCTACATGTCTGTTTATAATGCACTTCTATTGTCTGTGTATTATGGTCTGAGAAAAGTTGATAAAATTTATACCTTTTCAATTTATGGAAATATGATTGGTACTACAGCATTTTTATTATTTTTTATTTTTTTATTTTTTTTAGTTTTTGGGTCACACCCGGCAGTGCTCAGGGGTTACTCCTAACTCTATGCTCAGAAATTTCCCCTGGCAGGCATGGGGGACCATATGGGATGCCAGGATACTAACCACCATCCATCTGCATGGAAGTCAAACGCCTTACCTCCATGCTATCTTGCCGGCTCCACTACAGCATTTTTAATTTTGTATACAATTTTATAAGCATTAAAGCAGAATGTGTATTAAGTTTTGGGGGATGAATAACATATATGACATATATTTATATACATCCCTTCTCTCCCATTTTTTTAATAAAATCTTTATTTAAGCAACATTATTACAAGAATAATTGTAGTTAAGTTCCAGTCATAAATAGAACATGCCCCTTTATGAATGTAACATTCCCAAAATCAAACACACCCATCCCTCCTTCCCAAACCCTGCCTGTAAACAAGATAGGCATTCTACTTTTCTCACTCATTAAGATGGTCATGATAGTTGTTAGTGTAGTTATTTCTCTAAATGTACTCACAAGTCTTTGTGGTGAGCCTCATAGTGTGAGCTGGTCCTTCTGGCCCTAATCTCTATTTTTGTCTCTGGGCATTATTACAATAATGTCCTTATTTTTTCTTAAAATGCATAGATGACTGAGACCATTCTGTGTCTCTCTCCCTCAGACTTATTTCACTCAGCATAATACATTACATGTACATCCATGTATAGTAAAATTTCATGTCTTCATCTTTCCTGACAGTTGCATAATATTCCATTGTGTATATGTACCACACTTTCTTTTTCTTTTTTTTTTTTTTTTTTTTTGGTTTTTGGGCCACACCCGGCGGTGCTCAGGGGTTACTCCTGGCTGTCTGCTCAGAAATAGCTCCTGGCAGGCACAGGGAACCATATGGGACACCGGGATTCGAACCAACCACCTTTGGTCCTGGATCTGCTGCTTGCAAGGCAAACACCACTGTGCTATCTCTCCGGGCCCATACCACAGTTTCTTTAGCCATTTATATGTTGAAAGGCATCTTGGTTATTTCCAGAGTCTGACTATTGTAAATAGTGCTGCAATAAATATCGGTGTTAGGAAGGCATTTTTGAATTGTATTTTTATGTTCTTAGGGTATATTCCTAGGAATGGTATAGCTGAATCATATGGGAGCTCAATTTCCAGTTTTTTGAGGAATCTCCATATTGTTTTCCATAAAGGCTGGGCTGGACGGCATGCACACCAGCAGTGAATAAGAGTTCCTTTCTCTCCATATACCTGCCAGCACTGACCTCGTCCTTTATGATGTGTGTCAGTCTCTGTGGCGTGAGATGGTACCGCTTTGTTTATTGATTTTCATTTCCCTGGTGTTTAGTGACGTGAACCAATTTCTCATGAGTCTTTAGGCCATTTGTATTTCTTCTTTGAGGAAGTCATCATTCATTACTTATTCCCATTTTTTGATGGGTTAGCTGTTTTTTTTTCTTGTTAAGTTCTGTCAGTTCCTTGTATATTCTCAACATTAATCCTTTATCTGGTGCGTATTGGGGGAATAGTTTTTCCCATTCTATGGTCACTATTGTAACCTAGTCACTATCTTCTTTGAGGTACAGAAGCTTCTCAATTTAATATAGTCCCATCTGATAATCACTACTTCAACATTTTTAGAGTGCTTTTACTCCTGGAAGATGTCTTTAGTCTCAATAACATGGATTGTTTAACCTACATGTTGTTCTATATACTTTATGGTTTCAGGCCTGATATCAAGGTTTTTAATTCATTTGGATTTGACTTTTGTGAATGGCATTAGATGGGGGTCTGAGTTCTTTTTGTTGCCAGTGGTTAACCAGTTGTACCAAAACCACACGTTGAAGAGATTTTCCTTGTTTTATTTTGTATTTCTTGCCCCTTTATCAAAAATTACTTGACTGTATGTCTGGGTATATTCTCTGAATACTCAAGTCTATTCCACTGATCTGAGTATCTATCTTTATTCTAATACCATGCTGTTTTGATAACTATTTCTTTGTGATACAACTTAAAACTGGGGAAAGTAATGCCTCACATTTTTCTTTGTCCAAACAATACTTTAGTTATTAGTGGGTGTTTATTGTTCCTAATGAATTTCAGAAGTGTTTGATTCACTTCTTTGAAGAACGCCATGGTTATCTTTAGAGGGATTGCATTAAATCTGTACAATGCTTTGTGGAGTATTGCCATTTTAATGATATTAATCCTGCAATCCATGAGCAGGATACGTGTCTTCATTTCCTTGTGTTCTTTCTTATTTCCTGAAGGAGACTTTTGTAGTTTTCTTTGTATAGGTCTTTCATGTTGTTGGTTAAATTGACTCCAAGATATTGAGTATGTGTGGCACTAATGTAAATGGGATTGTTTTTTAATCTCCATTTTTCTCTATGATTATTGGTTTATATGAAGGCTATTGATTTTTGTGTGTTAATTGTGTTGCTTGCCACTTTGCTATATGAATCTATTTTTTTTCTAGAAGCTTTTTGGTAGAGTCTTGAGGATTTTCTACATATAGTATCAAGTTATCTGAAAACAGTGAGAGTTAACTTCTTTATTTCCTATCTGGATGCTCTTAATACCTTTTTCTTGCCTAATTGCTCTGGAACGTACTTTCAGTACTATGTTGAATAGAAGTGATGAGAGAAGGCAGCTTTCTCTTGTGCCAGATTTTAGAGGAATGGTTTTTAGTTTATCTCTATTGAGAATACTATTTGCCATTGTCTTGTGGTAGACAGCCCTGACTATATTGAAAAAGTTCTCTTCATTCCCATTTTTATGAGAATTTTTATAAAGAATGAGTGTTGGATCTTTTTTAATGCTTTATCGTCATCTATTGTGATGTCTATATGGTTTTTATTTTGCTTTTTGTTGACATGGTGTCTTATGTTGATTGATTACGGATGTTAAACCATCCTTGCATTTCTTTTGGGAGGCACACCCATTTGACGCTCAGGGGTTACTCCAGGCTATGTGCTCAGAATATCTCTCTTGGCTTGGGGGAACCATATGGGACACCAGGGGATCGAACGGCAGTCCGTCCTAGGCTAGTGCTTGCAAGGCAGACTCCTTACCTCTAGCACCATCACTCTGGCCCCAGCCATTCTTGCATTTCTGAGATGAAGTACTTGTCTTGGTGAATGAGCTTCTTGATGAGGCATTGGATTCTATTTTCCAGAAAATTGTTGTGGATCTTTGCATCTGTGTTCATCAGGGATATTGGTCTGTAATTTTCTATTTTGACAGCATTTGTTTTTGCTATCAAGGTGATGTTAACTTCATAAAAAACTCTTTGTATTTTGTTTTTTGTTTGTTTTGTGCAAAAATTGGTGGTTATTCGCCGTGTATTTGCTCTGGTATCTTCCACAAAAACTCTTCAGAAGAATTCCTATTTCTTCAATTCCATGAAAGAGCCTGAAAAAGATAGGTAGTAGTTTCTATTGAAAAGTTTGAAAGAAATCATGATAAAATCCATCTGGGCTTTTGTATTGGAAAAGACTTTTGATTAGCATTTTAATATCCCAATAAGTATTGATGCTGTTTAGATATGCCACATCATTCTTATTCAACCGTGAATGTTATAAGAATCCAAGAACATATCCATTTTTTCATATTCTCATGTTTTGTGCCATAGTTGCTCAAAATAGTCTCTGATTACCTATTGAATCTCTACAATATTTGAAGTGATCTCCCACTTTTCATTTCTAATATGGGTTATCAAGTTTCTCTCTCTTTCTTTGTGAGTTTTGCCAATAGTCTATCAATCTTGTTTATTTTTCAAATAACCAACTTTTCTTTCTTGATAATTCGGATTGTGTTGGGGTTTCCAATTCATTGACTTTTGCTCTAATCTTTGTTATTTTCTTCTGCCTACCTATTTTTGGTTTCTTTTTTGATCATTTTCTAAGTTTTTCACTGTGTCATTAAGCTCTTCATGTAGGACTCTTCGTCCTTCCTGGTGTGTACTTACAAAGCTATTAATTTCCCTCTCAGTACCTCTTTTCTGTGTCCCATAATTTATGATAATTTTTGTCTTCATTGCAATTTGTGTCCATGAATGTTTTAATGTCCCCTTTTATTTCATTCCTTATCCACTAGTTTTCAGTATCAAGCTCTTTAATTTTCAAGTGTTAAAGTTTTTTATTCTGTTTCCCTTTGTAGTTCATGTCTAATTTCACTGCATTGGGATCAGTAAAGTTAGTCTGCAATATTTCTATTCTCTTGATTTTATGGAGGTATGTTTCATGGGTCATCATGTAGTCTAACCTGGAAAATGAGCCTTGTAAATTGGAGAAAAATATGTATCCAGGTTTCTGGGGATGGAATGCTATATGTATATATACAGATATATACAAACATATACTCTTGCACTTTCTTCCATTTTTCTTTTCAGAGCTAGTATATTTTTGTTGAGTTGACCTATGAAGGGGTAGCAGTACAGTGAGGAGGTCTATTGATAGCTTCTTTCAGATTTGTCAACAATTGTATTAAATATTTTGCTGGTCATTCATTGGGTGCGTATATATTTAGGAATGCTATTTTAGTGATGTTAATTCTGCCAATCCAAAAAAATAACACAAAAGAAAAAATAATTCTGCCAATCCATGAGCAGGGTATGTGTTTCCATTTACGCATGACCTCTCTTACCTTGAAGTACAGTTTTATAGTTTTCTTTGTATAAATTGTTCATGTCTTTAGTCAGATTGACTCCAAAATATTTGAGTTTGTGTGAAACTAATGTGAATGGGTTGTTTTCTTAATGTTCATTTGTTCCCTATCATTATTGGTGTATAAAAAGGCCATTGTTTTTTGGGTGTTAATTTTGTAGCCTGCCACATTGCTATATGAATCTATTGTTTTGAGAAGCTTTTTAGTAGAGTCTTTAGGCTTTTCTAAATATACTATCATGTCATATGCAAAAGTGAGAGCTTGACTTCTTCCTTTCCTATCTGAATGCCTTTGATATATTTTTCTTGCCTAATTTCTATAGCATGTACGTCCAACAGTATTTTGAATAGGAGTGGTGAGAGTGGACAGCCTTGTCTTGTACCTGAATTTAGAGGAAACACTTTTAGTTTTTCTCCATTGAGGATAATATTTGCCATGGGTTTGTGGTAGATGGCCTTAACTATATCGAGTATGGTTCTTTTCATTCCCAGCTTGCTGAGAGATTTTTTATCAGGAATGGTTATTGAATCCTATCAAATGCTTTCTCTGCATCTATTAATTTTATCATGTGGATTTCAGTGTTTTTGTTGTTGATGTTGTGTATTGTGTTGATAGGTTTATGGATGTTAAACCATCCTTGCATTCCTGGGATGAAACTCATTTGATAGTAGTGAAAGACTGCTGGCTGAGGCATTGGATCCTTTTTGCCAGCATTTTGTTGAGGATCTTTGCATCTGTGTTCATCAGGGTTATTGATTTGTAATTTTCTTTTTTGGCAGCATCTCTGTCTGATTCTGGTATCAAGGAGATATTGGATTCATAAAAACTATTTGTAAGTGTTACTGTTTTTTTTTTTTCAATTTTAAAAAAGAGCCTTGCCAGGATGAGTAGTAGTTCCTCTTGAAAGGTTTGGATGATTTCATTAGTGAATCTACCTGGGCCTGGGCTTTTGTGTTTTGGCAGACATGTGATTACCATTTTAATATTCTCAATAGTTATGCGGGTGTGTAGATATGCTACCTCCTCCTTATTATAAGCACACAAGAATTTATCCAATACTTGCAGATTCTCTTGTTTAGTGGTATAGTTTCTCAAAATAGTCTCTGATTACCCGTTGAATCTCTGCAATACCTGAAGTGATCGCCCTCTTTTCATTTCTAATATGGGTTATCAAGTTTCTCTCTCTTTCTTTGTAAGTTTTGCCAATAGTCTGTCAATCTTAGTTTTGCAAAGAACCAACTTCTGCTTTCTTGATCTTTTGGATTGTGTTTTGGGTTTCTGCTTCATTGATTTCAGCTCTAAGCATTATTATTTTCTTCTGTTTCCTATTTTTGTTTCCTTTTGTTGATCATTTTCTAATTTTATAAGCTGTGTCATTAAGCTCTTTAGGTATGCCTCTTCTTCCTTCCTGATGTATGCCTGCAAAGCTATATATTTTTCACTCAGTGCTACTTTTTCTGTGTCCCATAGATTCTGATAGTTTGTGCGTTCATTGCCATTTGTTTCCAGAAAGTTTTGATTTTCTCTTTGATTTTATCTCAGACCCACTGGTTATTCAGTAGTAGTCTGTTTAATTTTCACGTGTTAAAGTTCTTCTTTTATGTTCCTTTGTAGTTCACATTTAATTTTAGGGCCTGGTGGTCAGCAAAGGTAGCCTGCAAAATTTCTATTCTCTTGATTTTATGGAGGTATATTTTATATGTCAGCATGTGGTCTATCCTGGAGAGTGACCCATGTACATTAGAGAAAAATGTGTATCCAGATTTCTGATGATGGAGTGTCATATATATATATATATATATATATATATATATATAATATATACACTAGGTCTCTTTCTTTCATTTTTCTTTTCAGGGCTAGTATATTTTTGTAGGGTTTCAGTCTGGTTGATCTAGCAAGTATTGACAGGATAATTTTGAGGTCTCCCAAAATTATTGTTTTATTATTGATATCATCTTTCAAATTTGTCAATAAATTTATTAGATATATTGCTGTTCTCTCATTGGGTGCTATATGTATAGTACTGTGATTTCTTTGTTTGTTTGTTTTTTTGTCTGTTTTTTGGGCCACACCCATTTAATGCTCAGAGGTTACTCCTGGCTAAGCACTCAGAAATTGCCCCCTGGTTTGGGGGGACCATATGGGATGCCGGGAGATTGAACCGAGGTCCTTCTTTGGCTAGCGCTTGCAAGGCAGACACCTTACCTCTAGCGCCACCTCACCAGCCCCAGTAGTGTGATTTCTTCTTGTTGCACATATCCCTTGATTAAGACGAATTATCCATCTTAGTCCCTCCATCTTATTTGAGTCTAAAGCTTGTTATTAATATGGCCATCCCAGCTTTTCTAAGGGTGTTGTTTGCTTGGATGATTTACATCCAGCCTTTAATTTTAAGTCTATATTTGTTCTGACTATTCAGGTGATTCTTGTAGGTAGCAGAAGTTTGGATTCATCTTTTTGATACACTTTGCCACTCTGTGTCATAACTGATGCATTTAGTACACTGACATAGAGGGAGATGATTATCATGGGATTTAATGTCATCTTTGTGTTTAAGTTTGGTGTGTCTGTTGGTCTGTCTTGCCTTAAAGTAGACCATTCAGCTTTCCCCCAAGGCTGGTTTTGCATCTGTAAAATTTCTGAGCTGTTGCTTAACCGTGAAGCTATGTATCCTCCCTTCAAACCTGAACTGAGTTGGGCTGGGTGCAGAATTTTAGGTTAAACATCCATTTCATTCAGTCCCGTCACAATATCCCACCACTATATTCTGGCCTTGAGAGTTTCTTGTGACAAGTCTGCTGTACAACTTAAAGATGCTATTTGAATGCAATTTCCCCTTGTGATCTTGCTGCTTTCAGTATTCTATCTCTATCTGTAGGATTCATAATTGTGACTAGGATGTGTCTTGGGGTGCTTTTCTTCAGATCTCTTTTAGCTGGTATTCTTCGGACATGCATAATTTGGTTGCATGCAGTCTTTAGCTCTGTAATTTTTCTGAGATGATGTATTTAACTTTTGATTCACCCTGGGGATCTTTTTCCTGGGACTCTGGGACTCCAGTGATCCTTACGTTCTTGTGTTGAGTTTAGCAGTGACTTTTATTTTAATCTGTTCACATTCTTTGACTACTTTTTCCATTGTCTGATCGTTTGCTTTAAGGTTCTTTTCCAATCTCTTCTGCTGTATGGAGTTATTCTCCATTTGATCTTCCAGTTCACAGATTCTGTCCTCAGCTGTAATTACCCTGTTGGAGAAGCTTTCCATCAAGGTTTTCAGTTCATCTACCATGTTTTACATATTTATTATTTTAGTTTGCATGTTTCTAATTTTTATCTGTGTGTTCTGTTCAGCGAGAGCTATCTTTTATTTCCATGAGGATCCTCCATATTTCTATTCTAAACTCCTTACATAAGATATTAATCAAATGATTGTAATTTTTTGGGTCATTAGAGCTATCATCTTTATTCTCAGTGTATATTATTTGCCTGTGAGTTTTTCCCATTGTCACACTTGTAGTGTGATTTTTTCTCCATGTTATGGTGTGGTTCATTAGTTAGAAATAGCCTGCCGAAACAAAAAACAATCTGAAAGATCAACGAAAGCAGAAGTTGGTTCTTTAAAAAAATAAACAAGCTTGATAGACCATTGGCAAAACTTACAAATAAGGAGAGAGAAATCTGATAACCCATATTAGAAATGAAAAGGGAGAGATCACGACAGATATTGCAGAGATCCAAAGGGTAATCAGAGACTACTTTGAGAAACTTTATGCTACTAAACATGAGAACCTAGAAGAAATGGAAAAAATCTTGGACACTTATAACCTTCCACATTTAAGTAAGGAGGATGTAGCATATCTAAACACCCCCATCACTACTGAGGAAATTGAAACTGTAATCAAACATCTGCCCCAAAAGAAAAGCCCAGGCCCAGATGAATTTCCTAATGAATTTTTTTAAATCTTTCAAAAGGAGCTACTACCAATCCTAGCCAGGCTCGTCCATAAAATTGAAAAAACGGGAACACTCCCAAACAGCTTTTATAAAGCCAACATCACCTTGATACCAAAACCATACAGAGATGCTGCCAAAAAAGAAAATTACAAACCAATATCCCTAAAGAATGCTGATGCAAAGATCTTCAACAAAAACCTGGCAAATAAGATCCAATGCATCATCAAGAAGATCATACACTACGACCAAGTAGGTTTCATCTCAGGAATGCAAGGATGGTTTATCATCCGTAAATGTATCAACATCATACACAACATCACAAGAAGAAAAATAAAAATCACATGATCATATCAATAAACGCAGAGAAAGCATTTGATAAGGTCCAACACACATTCTTTTTTTTTTTTTTTTTTTTTTGGTTTTTTGGTTTTTGGGCCACACCCGGCGGTGCTCAGGGGTTACTCCTGGCTGTCTGCTCAGAAACAGCTCCTGGCAGGCACGGGGGACCATATGGGACACCGGGATTCGAACCAACCACCTTTGGTCCTGGATCGGCTGCTTGCAAGGCAAACGCCGCTGTGCTATCTCTCCGGGCCCTCCAACACACATTCTTAATCAAAACTCTCAGCAAGATGGGAATGAAAGGAACCATTCTCAATCTAATTGAAGCCATTTACCACAAGACAATGGCAAATATCATCCTCAATGGAGAAAAACTAAAAGCCTTTCCTTTAAATTCTGGTACAAGACAAGGCTGTCCACTCTCACCACTCCTATTCAACATAGTACTGGAATTTCTTGCTATAGTGATCAGGAAAGAAAAAATATCAAGGGTATCCAGGTAGGAAAGGAAGAAGTCAAGCTCTCATTGTTTGCAGATGACATGATATTCTACTTAGAAAACCCTAAAGACTCTACCAAAAAGCTTCTACAAACAACAGACTCATATAGCAAGGTGGCATGCTACAAAATTAACACACAGAAATCAATGGCCTTTATATTCACCAATAATGATAGGGAAAAGAAAGAATTCAAGAAGGCAATTCCATTCACATTAGTGCCACACAAACTCAAATATCTTGGAGTCAACTTGACCAAAGACGTGAAGGACCTATACAAAGAAAATTATAAAGCCCTGCTCCAAGAAATAAGAGAGGACACACGGAATTGGAAACACATACCCTGCTCATGGATTGGCAGGATTAACATAATTAAAATGGCAATACTCCACAAAGCATTATATAGATTTAATGCGATCCCCTTAAAAATACCCATGACATTCTTCAAAGAAGTGGATCAAACACTTATGAAGTTCATCTGGAACAAGAAATACCCTAGAATAGCTAAAGCACTCCTAGAGAAAAGAAAAATGGGAGGCATTACTTTCCCCAACTTTAAACTGTACTACAAAACAATAGTTATCAAAACAGCATGGTATTGGAATAAAGACAGACCCTCAGATCAGTGGAATAGGCTTGAGCTCCCAGACAATGTTCCCCAGACATACAATTACTGGTTTTTTGACAAAGGAGTGAGAAATACTAAGTGGAGTAGGGAAAACCTCTTCAACAAATGGTGCTGGCAGAACTGGTTAGCCACTTGCAAATAAGTGAACATAGACCCCCAGTTAACATCATGTATGAAGGTAAAATCCAAATGGATTAAAGACCTTGATATCAGACCGGATACCATAAGGTATATAGAACAACACGTTGGTAAAACACTCCATAACATTGAGACTAAAGGCATCTTCAAGGGGGAAACTGCACTTTCCAAACAAGTGGAAGCAGAGATAAACAGATGGGAATGCATTAAGCTGAGAAGCTTCTGCACCTCAAAAGAAATAGTGCCCAAGATACAAGAGCCACCCACCGAGTGGGAGAAATTATTCACCCAATACCCATCAGATGAAGAGCTAATATCCAAAATATACAGGGCACTGACAGAACTTTACAAGAAAGAAACATCTAATCCCATCAAAAAATGGGGAGAAGAAATGAACAGATGCTTTGATAAAAAAGAAATACAAATGGCCAAAAGACACAAGAAAAAATGCTCAACATCACTAATCATCAGAGAGATGCAAATCAAAACAACGATGAGATACCATCTCACACCACTGAGATTGGCATACATCAAAGAATGAGAACAACCAGTGCTGGCGGGGATGTGGAGAGGAAGGAACCCTTATCCACTGCTGGTGTGAATACCGTCTAGTCCAACCTCTATGGAAAGCAATATGGAGATTCCTCCAAAATCTGGAAATTGAGCTCCCATTAGACCCAGCTATTCCACTCCTAGGGATATACCCTAAGAACACAAGGATACAATACAAAAACCCCTTTCTCACACCTATATTTATTTCAGCACTATTCACAATAGCCAGATTCTGGAAACAACCAAGATGCCCTTCAACAGACGAATGGCTAAAGAAACTGTGGTACATATACACAAGGGGATATTATGCAGCCGTCAGGATAAATGAAGTCATGATATTTTTCTATACATGGATGTACATGGAATCTATCATGCTGAGTGAAATAAGTCAGAGGGAGGGACAGAGACGCAGAATAGGCTCACTCATCTATGGGTTTTAAGAAAAATAAAACATTTTTGCAACAATCCTCCGAGACAATGAGAAGAGGGCTGAATCTTCCAGCTAACTTCATGAAGCTCACCACAAAGAGTGGTGAGTGCAGTCATAGAAATAACTACATAGAATACTACCATAATCATGTGAATGAATGAGGGAACTGGAAAGCCTGTCTGGAGTACAGATGGGGATGGAGTGGTTTGGAGGGAAATTTGGGACATTGGTGGTGGGAATGTTGCACTGGTGAAGGGGGTGTTCTTTACTTGACTGAAACCTAATCACAATCATATATGTAATCAAGATGTTTAAATAAAGGACAAATATAAAAAATAAATAAATAAAAGCTACTATTTAGATAAAATATAATCTGCCGGCCGCAAAGTGAGATGGATTGGGTGCACTCTTCTGGAACCTCTAGGAGACACTTTTTGCTGAGCCCTTCTCAGACTTCTCAGGAGATTTTTAGGAGAAAGAAGAGAAGAGAAGAGAGGAGAGGAGAAGGGAAGGGAAGGGGAGGGAAGGGAAGGGAAGGGGAGGGAAGGGAAGGGAAGGGAAGGGAAGGGAAGGGAAGGGAAGGGAAGGGAAGGGAAGGGAAGGGAAGGGAAGGGAAGGGAAGGGAAGGGAAGGGAAGAGAAGAGAAGAGAAGAGAAGAGAAGAGAAGAGAAGAGAAGAGAAGAGAAGAGAAGAGAAGAGAAGAGAAGAGAAGAGAAGAGAAGAGAAGAGAAGAGAAGAGAAGAGAAGAGAAGAGAAGAGAAGAGAAGAGAAAACACGCAAAGGCCACAGGTCCTTTCAGTCTCTCCCAATTGCTAATCTCACAGCCGACCCCACCAGTATGTTTGATCCTGTTTTGATGAGTATGGCTTTATAATAATGCTTCAGTTTAGGTAAATATATGCCACCCAGTTTCTTGTTTTTCAGTATGGATTTGGCTAATCTAGGTCTTTTGTGATTCCAGATGAACTTTATAATTGATTGTTCTAATCCTTAAAAATGATGTCTGGACTTGGATAGGAATTGCGTTGAATCTATGTAGTACTTTGGGTAAGATAGTCATTTTGATTATGTTGATTCTTCTTACTCATAAGCAGGGGATGTTCTTCCATTTCCTTAGATCCTTTTCGATTTCTGTCTGAGGTGTTTTGAAGTATAGGTTTTTCACTTCTCTTTTCAGGTTGATTCCTAGGTACTTCATATTTTAGATGCTATTTTAAAAGGGTTAGAATCCTTAATGTCTTTCTCCTCTACTTCGTTAATTGTTTAGAGGAATTCTATTGTCTTTTTTTGTATTAATTTTGTAGTCAGCTACTTTGCTGTATTGGTTTATTTTTTCTAGGACTTTTACTGTGGACTGTTGTATTGGTTTATTGTTTCTAGGACTTTTACTGTGGACTCTTTATGATATGCTTTCTATGCATATCATCATATCATCTGCAAAAGGACTTACTATTTCCCTATCGGGATTCTTTGTATTCCTTTCTCTTGTCTGATACCTATTGCTAGTATGTCTAAAACTATGTTGAGTAAGAGTGGAGAAAGTGATCAGAATTCCCTAGTTCCTGACTATAGTAAAATGTTTTCATTTTTTAGCCATTAAGGATAATGTTGGCTGTGTGTTTTTTGTAGATCGCTGTAACTCTCTTGAGGAAGGTTCCTTCCAACATTATTTTTGCTGAGTGTTTTCAGCATGAATGGGTGTTGGGTTTTTGTCAAATGCTTTCTCTGTATCAATTGGTATTATCATGTGTTTTTGTCTTTCTTCTTGTTAATGTGATGTATGATGTTGATTGATTTGTGTATGTTGAACCATGATTGCATCACTGGGATGAAACCCACTTGGTCATAGTTTATAATCTTCTTGATGTATTGTTGGATTCGATTTGATAAGATTTTGTTGAGGATTTTTGCATCTATATTCATTAATGAGATTGGTCTTTAGTTTTCTTTCATGGCAGTGACTTTGCCATCTTTGGGACTGAGTGTGATAATCACGTCATAAAAGAAATTAGGAAAGATTCCTGTTTTTGAATGTTTTGGAAAAGCCTGAGCATCAGTGGTTGTAATTCTTCTCGGAATGTTTGATAGAATTCGCCTATAAAACCATCTGGACCTGGACTTTTGTTCTTGGGAAGTTTCTTAATTACTGTTTCAATTTCCCTAGCTGTGATTGGACTGTTTAGGCTTTCTACATCCTCCTTGTCGAGTTTAGGAAGATGATATTTTCCCAGAAATCTCCTGGTTTCTTCAGGGTTCTCTAGCCTAACTGAGTACAGTTGTTTATAATACTCTCTTGATTTCTTGGATTTCTTGGGGTTCTGTTGTAATCTCTCCCCTTTTATTTGAGGTCATTTATTTGGACTATTTCCCCTGTTTTTTTGTTGATTCTGGCCTGTGGTTTGTCTATTATGTTTATTCTTTCAAGAAAAACAACTCCTGGTCTCATTGATTTTTGTATTGTTTTATTTCATTCTATGTTGTTTATTTCTGCTCTGGTTTTTATTATTTCTTTTCTTCTGGTTGTTTTTGGGTTCCTTTGCTGCTGTTTTTCCAGATCCTTAAAGAGTTCTTGTAGATGGGTGATTTTGTCATTTTCCTCTTTCCTAACTTAGTTCTGTATTGCTATGAGCTTCCCCCTAATTACTGTTTTAACTGTATCCCACAGATTTTAACAATTTGTTTCTTCGTTGTCATTCGTCTCAAGGAATCTTTTTATTTCTTTCTTGATTTCGTCTTTGATCCAACTGTTGTTGAGTAGCATGTTGTTTACTTTCCAGGTGTTTGGTTTTCTACACAATTTCTTTTTACATCCATCTTGATCTGAGAGGGTGCTTCTAATTATCCTTATTTTTTGATTTTGTGCAAGTTAGATTTATATTCTAGGGCATGGTCTATTTTAGAGAAGGTTCCATCTGCACTTGAGAAGATGTATATTCTGCTTTCTTTGGATGAAGAGCCCTGTATAAGTCCATTAGCCCTATTTCCTCTAATTTCTAGTTTAGGGCTCTTATGTCTTTGCTAGTTTTTTTTCTGGTTGGATATGTCTACCAGTGATAATGGTGTACTAAAATATCCTACTAATATCACGTTATCTTCCATATGTTTCTCTAGGTTTGTGAGCAAATGCCTTATATATTTTGCTGGCTATACTCTCAACACATAAATATTGTTCAGATTTAGTACTTTTTGATCTAATGCTCTCCTGATCATAAGTAATGACCCTCTTGGTGTCTGAGCATTTTCTTGAGGTTTGATGCAATTTGATCTGATATACGGATGGCTGTACCAGCTTTTTTTTTGTTTTCCATTGGCTTGGAGGATTGATTTCCATCCTTTTATTCTAAGCCTGTGTCTACCCTGTTCTGTTAAGTGTGTTTCTTGTAGGCAGCAGAATCTGGTTTTAGTTTCGTAATCCAACTCTCTATTCTGTGTCTTTTAATGGGGGGATTTAGCCCAATGACATTTAAGGATATAATTGATAGAGAGGCTTGTTGTGCTATTTTATTGAGTAGAGTTTTTTGTTACAATTGTGGGTTTGGGTGTGTAATACATCTGAGTAGTTCATTTAGAGTTGGTTTGGTTAGTGCAAATAGTGTGAGTTCTTTATTGTCTGAGAATGTTTTTAGTTTTCCCTCTGATATGAATGAGTTTTGCCAGGTAATAGACTCTAAGTTGGAAGTTTCTTTCATTCAAATGGGAGATCTTGTTTGATTCTTATGTTCCTTCCTCTATACTTGAGGTTTTTTCTCACTTAGTGTATTAAGGAATTCATCTTACTTTCATTTTTGCCATTTGCATTACTATATGCTTTGGCATTGGTTTATTAGGGTTTATTTTATTAGGGACTCTTTTTGCCTCTTGGATTTTCACAGGAGCCTCTTTCCAGAGAATGGGAAAGTTCTGCTATTATTTCCCTGACCACTTTTTTTTTTGGTTTTTGGGCCACACCCGGCGGTGCTCAGGGGTTACTCCTGGCTGTCTGTTCAGAAATAGCTCCTGGCAGGCATGGGGGACCATATGGGACACCGGGATTCGAACCAACCACCTTTGGTCTTGGATCGGCTGTTTGCAAGGCAAACACCACTGTGCTATCTCTCCGGGCCCCACTTTTTTCACTTTTCTCTATTTCCTCCCCTTCTGGTATTTCTGCAATCCATAGATTGTTTCTTTTGTCTTTCTTCATTAAATATTTAACATATTCTTTCAATGCTTTACCTCTTATTTTCTTATTGGCTTCTTTGTCATTTTTGGTTTGGAGTGTTTCTTCAAGTTCTTCTATGAAATTCTCCAGTCTATAATCCTGCCATTATGGCTTGCTAAAACATTTTTATTTCCTTTAATTCAATTTGTATGGGTTCTCTCATCTTCTGTAAAAGTTCATCTTTGAGTTGGTTGATTTGTTTATCTATGGGTTTCTTGAACTCTCTAGCAAGTGATTCCTTGATTTCTATTGCCATGGCTTTCAATGCCACTTTTATGTCCTCATCTATTGGACCCATGCATTTTGGTGGACTTAGAAACTTACTCTGATTTCTTGACATATCCACAGCTGCTAGTGTCTTCTTTAGTTTCCCCATATTTCTTTGCATTTGGTGATTCACAATGTTCTGCCCTTGTTCTCAGCCCTCTTTTGTCACCTGTGGCATGCATGGGGTGGGGTCCATACTCTAGAGTGCCTCCCTAGGAGGGGATGATGATGGTGGTCGCTGAGGTTTGGCCCCATCCTCGGGCTTTCTCCCTCCCAATATCTGTGAGAAGGTGGCATCCCCAAGTACCGAGTATGATGTCTGAATACCAGCCTTAGCTCCCTCCTGGTATTTCTCAAAGGTGGAGACTGCCTGCTTCCCCAAGCTCTGAGTATGGCAACCAATCGCTGACTTCAGCTCCCTCCAAGTGCCAGTCTCAGCTCTCTCCACTATCTGCAAAAGGTGCGGGCCTCCAGCTTCTGCAAGTGTTGAGTATGGGGACCTAGCACCAGCCTCAGTTCCCTCCTGGTACCTATCAAGGTGTGAACTGCCTAATGAGTCAAGCACCAAGTATGACAACAAAGCACTGGCCTCAGTTCCCCCCTGGTACCTGCGAAAGTGTGGGCTTCCCTAGTCTGTCTGATAATATTTATATCCCTATTCCACATAAATTAAAGCTATGCAGGTTACTGGACCTTTAACTGAAAATTCCATTTGCTCAGTAATTTGAATATGTCACTCCAAACTTTTCTTATATATACCATTTCTTATGGGAAACCTGTTATATTGTTATTATCCCTTATATTTAAGGTTTTTCTTCTCTCATATTGCTTTAAAAAGCTCATCTCTTTGGGGCTGGAGAGATGGGACAGTGGTAGGGTCTTTGCCTTGCATGCGGCTGACCTGGGAGGAACGCAGTTTGATTCCTGGTATCCCCTATGGTCCCCCAGCCTGCCAGGAGTGATTTCTGAGTGCAGAGCCAGGAGTGACCCCTGAGCACATTGGGTGTGCCCTCCAAAACAAACAATATATAAAAAATAAAATAAAGTTTTTTTAAAAAGCTCATTTATTTTTTGCCATAATTACTATGTGGTTTGGTATTGTTTTGTTTGGGTTCATTTTGTTTGGTACTCTTTTTGTCTTTTGAATTTGAATATCTTCCTCCTTCCAGAGAATGGAAAAATTTTCATTTATTTGTTCCCAACACCTGAACTTTTACATTTTCCTCACCATCTATTATTCCTATAACTCCTATATACTCTATAATTCAGAGATTATTCTTGTCTTTGTTCATTAAAACCTTACACTTTATTCCATCCTTTTGTCTTTCTTTTTTGACTTCCTTATCAGTGCTGTTTGTATTTGGTCTCTAAATAGGTGTATCTGTTGCTGTCTCATTCCACGTTAGTTGCTCACCTTGCTAGTGTGGCAGCTGCAATACAGGCTGGAGAAGGACAGGTGTGCAGTACTGCAGAGTAACCCTTCAAGATCAGCTTTAGAGAGATAGGTCTTTTATTGCAGTAAGGGCAAGATTGTATCTTGTTTCTCAGATTGTTCTCAGACAACCAGGTTCAAAGGATTTCTCAAGTGGAAGAATTTATTATGGAGGTAGCTTGGGTTACCTCATCCATAAGACAGTGGTGTGATGTTTGAATGCTGAGTGTTCCATGTAAACTGATATGGAACATATCTCAGAATGCAGGAGGCACCGGTCAATATGCAACTCATTCTTCCCACTGAGGAGTGGACACTTATTTAGCGCTAGTAGAGGATATTTGGCAGGCTATGTTCAGAGTATGCTTAAGAGGATTTTTTACTTCCTCCTTTCTATAGGACACAACCATCTTTTTTATCTGCCACACATATCATGCTCCCTCTGAGAGCTTCTGCTACTATGGCTTGCTAATTTCTTCTTTGACTTCTTGAATTCCACCCGTATAAATTATCTCATCTTTGAAAAACTGTTTGGAGTTGGTTAAATTTCTAACATAATGACTGCATAATTCGACTGGCAGATACTTGCTTAATTTCTGTTGCTAGAGAAGTGAGTGCTAATTTTAAGTCCTCATTGACCAGGCTCAAGTATTTTTATGAGATTTTGGACTTGCCTGGGTTTCTGTCCTTATCTGTTACTGCAGAAGAATTCCTTAGTTTCTCCAGTGTTCTTTGAATTTTCTGGGTGTTAATATTGAAGGCTTAGATTGCTAGTTACTTGAGGAATGTTGATTTGTTTACACCAAGTTGCTACTAATAATACATCTTATAGTCATTTTATTTCTTTTTACCATGCAATGTTATTTGAGTATGCCCAGTAAACACAACTGAGTGAAAAGTTTCCTGGCACCATAAAAAGTCCTTCGGGTGTTATAATGAGTGTGTATGGAGCCTGTAGTTGTTACCATGACAGTATGCTTCAAGGGCGGAGAAACTCGGTATCTCTTAGGTCAAGGGAATTCCCTTTCTTTATTTTATTTTATTATTACAAATATAATTGTAGTTGAGTTTCAAGCATGTAAAGAACACCCCCCTTCACCAGTGCAACATTCCCATCACCAATGTCCCAAATCTCCCTTCCCTCCCCACCCCTTCTAAACAGGCTTTCTACTTCCCTCATTCATTCACATTGTTATGATAGTTCTCAATGTATTATTTTTCTAACTGCACTCATCACTCGTTGTGGGGCTTCATGTCATGAGCTGTACCTTCCAGCCCTTCCTTTTGTCTCTGAGAATTATTGCAAACATGTTTTTTATTTTTATTAAAATCCATAGATGAGTGAGACTATTCTGCGTCTATCTCTCTCCCTCTGGCTTATTTCACTCATCATAATAGATTTCATATGGGTCTGGAGAGATAGCATGGAGGTAACGCATTTGCCTTGCATGCAGAAAGTTTGTGGTTCAAATCCCGGCATCCCATCTGGTTCCTCGAACCTGCCAGGAGCGATTTCTGAGTGTAGAGCCAGAAATAACCCCTGAGCACTGCCGGGTGTGACCCAAAATCCAAAAAGGAAAAAAAGTACAAAATATAGATTTCATGTAAAACCAGTAATAGAAAAATTTCATGACTTCATCTCTCCTGATGACAGCATAATATTCCAAAGCAGCAAGATTAAAAAGGGAAATTACATTCAAAGGAGCATCCTTAAGATTTACAGCAGACATGTCACAAGAAACTATCAAAGGAATTCCCTTTTTAATTTTCCCAATAGTTACTGTGCCTCGCAGAAGAAAAAAAAAAAACACAAACCATTTTTTGTAGTTGCTGGTTTTTTTTTTTTTTTGTTTGTTTTGTTAAATTTTTTTCTTGTTGCTTTTTTTGGGTCTTTTTTGTTTGTTATCTTTTTCTTCTTTGTTTCCCTTTCTTCTTTTAAACTGATATTTATAACATCTAGACGGACTCCTACCAGTTTCTTTTTTTCCCTTTTTCTTTTCTTTCCAACAGAACCACATAACTTGAATCATCTTGTTCTGCCTCATAAATAGAGGAGGAAATAAAATGAATGGTACCAGTACCAAGCAGTCATATGAACATTGAGTGGAAAAAATAATCAGACTTAAACACGAAATCCAAAATCAATGACAACAGACTCAACACCCAATCTACCACCAGCTGTACAAGAGGGGACCAGTTACACTAGCATTCTGGGGGCCTAAGAAGGGAGATATGGGATGCATAATGGGAACAGGGATGGAGGTAGGACAACACTGGCATTAGAATGTTCCTGATTCAATGTCACTATGTACTTTAAATATTACTGTGAAAGAGTTGCAACTCACTTTGGTCACAATAAAAATTATTTTTAAAAAGTTCTTAGAAATACATTTTGCCAGTATGTAATATTAGGAGTCCACAGACTACAATTTCAGGGGAATTTTGTGATTGAAAAAAAAGGACTTTTGCATTGTTATTGTAATTGTTTTTTTATGGAGTCAGAGAAAGAAAATAAAAGAAAACCTGTAAAAAAGTAGAGATGAGAGTGAATTTTCTTATCGTGTTTTTATCTCAGTGGAATGGCTTTTAAATCTTCTCCATTTTCTATGATCAGGGCTGATAACTGCTCTCCAACAGTCCATTAGCTATTGTAAGATATTCATTATATATCCATTTTATTGAGGGCATTTAAATGATAAAATTAGGTTGAGCATTGTTAAATCTGATTTCTGCATTCCATGGAGTCAATTCCATTTGATCATGTATATGCTTCTTTTAATGTATTATTGAATTTCATTTGCATGCAGAAGGCTCAGGTTCAATCCCTGACACCCGTTGGTCCTCTGAACACTGTCAGGAGAAATCTCTCAACATTGAGTCTCTGAGCATTGAATATGGCCCATGAAACAAAATAAGTAAAGTAATAGACAAATAATAAAAATTACCTACTTTGGGTCAGTGATTAATGTGCTTGCCTTGCCTAGTGTGATTCCCTCACTCCAGCACCCATAGAATATCCTGAGCACCACCAAGAATAACAAGTGAAAATCAACAAGTACATTACAAATAAATAAATATAGTCACCTGATTTAGGCCAAAGAGGTGTAACAGTGGTTCAACCATATGCCTTGCATGTGGCTAACCCAGGTTTAATCCTGGACATCACTAATGGTCACCTGAGAATCACCAGATATAGGCCATGAGCACAAAGTCAGTCATAAACCCTGGAAAAATTGGGTATGACTCAAAAAGATAAAAGTGAAAGTAGCTTGCTTTTATTGCCTACATACTTGTAATATTTGTTTTCTTTAACTTTTTCTTTATAATTTTATTACTGGTTTGCTTGGTGTAGTTCTCTTTAAAAATAGATAGCCAGGTTTTTGTTTTATACCTATGTAGTTTTGTATAATTCTATTATTTCTTCAGGACTAAATAACTTACAGCTATTTTTGTCTTAGGTGCTCTATTCCTTTCTATGATATTCAATATAAATTATCTATAAGCGGAGCTTCAGTATACAAAATGAGAAGCTGGTGAAATGCAGGTCTGGAAGCAAACATTGACACCGGAAATAATACACAGTGAAAAGCTACAAGAAGAGATTCAGGAAAACCAGAACTCAAGCAAGGAATCTCACCACACAATCCATCTGCTCCTAAGAAGGAAAGCAGCTTCATGGAGAAAGACCAAGGAATGAACATTTGACTTTCTCAGATCCCTGCTATTATTGAAAAAAATTCAGGCCACACACTCTAGTGTGTGAGAGAAATACCAAGTAGTGAATAATCCATTAATCCCATCACCATATAACACACTAGCGTGGAATACGAATATTGATTAGGGTGGGACCAGTAATCCAAAATCTCCTCCTAATTGTCTTTATAGTAAAACAAAATAATTCACACCCCATGGTTCTAAGATTAGAGTGGATGCCTCTAAAAATAAAGATAAAGTTTGGCAATATTTTACATAGACAGTTCAAAATTGGGAAAATATAAAGAAAAGACTTTTGGGCTAAAAAGGGAATCCCTTCCCAAAAAGTATCCTGTCTTAATCCTTTGACCTATAGGCTATAGGAACTCTAATTTACCTAACCCCATAGTCTTTAAGTTCCCAGGAAAGATTCTTCTCAAACACAGTTTTCAATGTCAGGTTAGCATGTTAGCCCATCCTGGGGCAAGTAAGTGTCAAAGCAGTTTCATTCATTATTCCTAGATGATCAATTTTTTTACCTCAACCTGCCTTTATGGCCTCTTTGTAGTGTCAGGGTTACCTAGACATAGCCAATGTAAAAATATGAAGGTCAAATTAAAGTGATGAGCTGGAAGGTGATTTTGGGCCTCTAGTCCTCTGTAAGAGTGTCCTGTTAGAATAGGGTCTGTCCCATCCCTCTTCAGGATTGGGAGAGACTCTAATCTCCAGAAATTATCTAGATATTGATAGTAGAATCAGGCTGTGACCAATTGGTGCTGATACAGGGTCTGTACTGGTAGATGATTGACTCTTGGTGTAGATGCAAAGAACCATGCTAAACTCAAGGTTCAGGGGTAAACAGCTGATGTCCACATCAATCAAGCCTTAGTCAAGTCACCAAGGAAATATTCATGGTGGAAGGCCCTTGTAGCAAGAAATTACTGAGTTCTCAATTCTAATGGATAATAACTTTTGATTATTATGTTATGTTATCGTATTTTCTAATATTTTTCTTTTTTTCTGCTGAACCAACTAAGTTTTTTATTGGTGTATTCAATACAAAATATTATTTCAAAAGGTCTTTTACACATGGCAATTGCATGAAACACATGATTTTTTGAAGTCCATCAATGTTTATAAAAATCACATAGTGCATTATTAGGAAGATATAAGGAAAAAGTATAAATATAATATATGTACTATATAAGTATAAATAAAATTATAATTTTAAATTAAAGAAATATAAACGTGGTCTGCATATGAGGCAACAATTATCAATATTATCACCTTTGGATATAATAATGATATTGTGGCTATTTAGGAGCTAAGTATTGAATTGGATATATGCTGGATTTTATGGGTAAAATTAACTGCTGTCTGCAAATATCTTTTTATTTATTATTCTCCTCCCAATAAAAAAGGAGACAAACCACATATCTACATACATGGAGAAAAAGAAAGTAAGATAGAGAAGAAGAGAGAGCCAGAGGGTGGAGAGAGAAGGGAAATTTTGGGGGACCTAAGGGGAAAATAATAAACCAAATTCCTATCCTGGTTCTATCTCACAAAGACTTCATTTCTATTATCTTCTAAGAATTTCTGCTTAACAAATGTAAATAAAAAGCTGGGAAGCATAAACACCATACAGAATATAAATGTTAAAGAGATACACTGAGAAGCGTAGAAAGAGGGTATACATATCCTCTAAGTCTAAGTCTTTCTGAAATAATCTGAGGAGAGTAGATAAATTAAGGATCCCAAATGCAGTCTGCAATACAGTCTAGTCTTGCGGAGTCTGAAAAAATGCCTCACAGCATTCAAAGATCAGGAAATATCCTAGAATGGAGGATCTTTCAAAAGCAGAAACCAGTTGTGAGCAACACTCCATGGTAAAATGAAATGGTATAAATTGATTACCGAGAACCCATCAGACTGTAACATTAGTTACGTTAGCAATAGTCATTTGTCTGTCTTCTTTGAGGAAGACTCGTGCTTCAAAGACTTGAGTGACTCCAACAGCAGCAGCCAGAGCAATGACATAGAGCAAAAGACCTACTGTCGCCACAATTTAAGGAAAGTTAAAATCAGAAGACCCGCTGGGCTCCCCCAGTGAGGATGGTTGAGAAAAGGCCTCAAAGAGAGGTCACTTCCTTGAAAAATGAGGGTAGTATTTCTCAAGCTTAGTAATAATTTCAAACAATAGTCGCAAACATGTATTTGGCCTAATAAGAATCTCCCTGCTGCTGTGCTAAGTATGTATATAGTTGAACATTTACTTCCAGATGACAAAATTACTAAAGACAAACATGACCTTGATTAAATATCACTTTACCTGTAAAAATTAGCATCAAGAGAAACATAAAAACAACATTGTAATTCTCAAAGTAAAGTTAGTTGTTTTTTTTTAAGTTATTCTGCTCACTCAGATGAAAGAAGCCCTTTGTAGGAACACTTGGCAAACTTACAAATCTTTTAATTGATATCAGAATTGACACCTACAGTCCAACTTAAGAGTAAAAATGTTGAGATGTTAAAGTTTTCACTTAGATACTAGAGAAGCCTCTAGCTCAATTCCCCTTTGTCTTTTAATTGGAAATTATCATTCAGAATATTTGTAACCCACACTAAAAGCCTGTGAATTATCTGTTGTGAAGAAACTTATAGATCAAACAGTATGTATTGATAAGCTTGTTGCTAGCAAGAAAGTACAATTTTTAACCTTGAAAGAAAGCAGGAGTAGACAATCTTTCACATGTAAAATTCATGTTTAAATACACATCTGTAGTATTCAATAAACAGACACACAATTATGATCCACCACAACAACTGAGTGTTTCTCCTTCCTTCGCTGAACCCTGCGTCCAATTTCCTGGGGAGCCCAAGAACTCCCTGAAGTGTCCTGACAAGGAGGTCATGGCAGAGACCTTCATGTAGAATGAACCACGTTCCTTTCTAAGATATCCAATATTGTTATTTTGACAGGGGAGTTAGATAGCTCTTATAGTTTTTCTTATTTTTGTCAAAATATGAAAACACTAACAAATCCTGTCCATATCAAAATCTTTATTCTAATATTTTCTTTAGTTTGAGATGCCAATATTGTTTAACCCTAATGTAGAAAATTTGTACCTTGGCATTTGATGATATTTTTTATATCAGTTATACTCCATAGTGCTAAAAGGCCCACGAACCATTCCAAGATATGCTCAACCTGGAGCAGATAATTTGCATTATATATAGTGGCCTACAGTGTTTAGAATCAAATTCAGGTACTTTCACATGCTGGATAAGTGTTCTAATATTTTGGCCACATCATGAGTTTTTTTTAATTATATTTTGGCACCTCTATGCTAAACAAGTTATTATTTTTTGTTGTTTTTTGAGTCACATCCGGCAGTGCTCCGGGGTTACTCCTGGCTCAATGCTCAGAAATCTCTCCTGGCAGGCACAGGGGACCATATGGGATGCTGGAATTAGAAACACTGTCCTTCTGCATGAAAGGCAAGTGCCTTACCTCCATGCTATCTCTCCAGCCCCCCTAAACAAGTTATTTTTAATGTGGTGGTTATTTTAATCTTAGCTTGAGACAAGATTAACTAAGGAGAGGTGACATTTCTCTCGCTACTCACAGAGACTTGCAATTGACATCCCCCCAATATATACTTTCAGAAACCCCCAAGGTATTATTGTGTAACCAAAAGTTAAGGACAATTCAGGGGCCAGAGTGGTGGCACAGGCAATAAGGCATCTGCCTTGCCTGCACTAACCTAGGAAGGACCACGGTTTGATTCCTGATGTCCCACATGGTCCCCCAAACCAGGAGCGATTTTTGAGTGCAAAGCCAGGAGTAACCCCTGAACGTCACTGGATGTAGCCTCCTCAAAATAAAAGTTAGGGACATTTAAGCCAAGTAGTTCAATTTCAGTGGAAATCTGGGTCCCAAAAGTACTGATCACAAAGTCAGGGTCTCAGGCATTTTTACATTATTTTTATGATTTGTTTTTGGCAACAAATAGTGTTTATCAGTGATCAGGGACCATTTCTGGTAGGACTCAAGGGACCTTACTGGGGTTACGAAAATTTAACCAAGACCTGTCACATACTAGTACTTGCTATATTCCAGCCCAAGAGATAACAGATATTTTGCTAATAGGAAACTCTCTCAGCTCTACTTTTCCCTTAATCTAATTATAAAAAAAATTGGAAATACAACTATGTTTCATTATGGTTTTGAGCTGTAAAAATAAATGTCTCAAAGAGTTGGAGTGGCCTGTGATCTAGAGCAAAGTGAGGGAGCCATGCTGAGCTCTGTCTCATTTTCCACTTGGAAAACAATACTATGCGAATGATATCAAGACTTTTTAGAATTAGATTTTTTTCTGAGCTACCAATGTCCACAATAAGTGGACAGTACAAAGATCCAGAGTTTTTAAGTACATGAACATATCCCATGGTTTGAGGGAAGAGAAAATCATCTGGACTTCTTTTCCACAGTAAATAAAAGAGAAAGCAGATGTATCAATAGCAGACCTCATTTTTCAGTGCTGCCAATAATCTAAGCAAAATTGTAATTAACGTAAGAATGGCATCCCCTTGAAAACCAACAAGAATATACTAGACATGAAAAGAGAAATGGAAGAAAGAGGCCTAGTAGATATATATAGGACACTCCACCCCAGAAACCTGGATACACATTATTCTCCAATGTACATGGGACATTCTCCAGGATAGATTACATGATGGCACATAAAACATACCTTCATAATATCAAGAGGATAGAAATTTTGCAGGCTACTATTACTGACCACAAGGCCTGAAATTAGATGTGAACTGCAAAGGGACACAGAAGAAAAACTTTAACACCTGTAAGTTAAGCAGCCTCATACTGAATAACCAGTGGGTCCGAGATGAAATCAAAGAGGAAATCAACTTTCCTTGAAACAAATGATAATAAAGACAAAAACTATCAGAAACAGTCCTGAGAGGAAAATATATAGCTTTGCAAGCACACATCAGGAAAGAAGAAGGGGCCTACCTGAGTAGCTTAATGGCACAGCTCATAGAATTAGAAAGTGCTCAATAAAAGGACCCAAAAATAGGGAGACAGAAGGAAATAACAAAGCTGAGAGCAGAAATCAACGAAGTGAAAACCAAAAAAAAACAATCTGAAAGATCAACGAAAGCAGAACTTGGTTCTTCAAAAATAAATAAATAAATAAATAAATAAATAAACAGGATTGATAGATAATTAGCAAAACTAACAAAGAAAGAGAAACTTGATAACTCATATTAGAAATGAAAAAGGGGAGATCACTACCGATATTATAGAGATTCAAAGGGTAATCAGAAACTACTTTGAGAAACTCTATGCCACTAAAAATGAGAACTTGGAAGAAATGGTTAATTTTTGGACTCATAACGTTCAATGGTTGAATAAAGAGGATGTAGCATATCAAAACACCCCCATCACTATCAGTGAAATTAAAACGGTAATCAAATGTCTGCTCAAAAACAAAAGCCCAGGCCCATATGGATTTACTAATGCATTCTTTCAAATCTTTCAAGAGGAACTACTACCAATCCTGACAAGACTCTTTCATGAAATCAAAAAAACAAGAACACATCCAAATAGCTTTTTTGAATCGAACATCACCTTATACCTAAATCAGACAGAGATGCTACCAAAAAAGAAAATTACAAAACAATATCCCTTATGAACACAGACGCAAAAATTCTCAACAAAATCCTGGCAAATAGGATCCAATGCCTCATCAAGAAGATCATTCTTTATGATCAAGTAGGCTTCATCTCAGGAATGCAAGGATGGTTTAACATTCATAAATCTATCAACATAATACACAACATCAATAACTAGAAAAATAAAAATCACATGATCATATCAATAGATGCAGAAAAAGAATTTGATAAGGTCCAACACCCATTTTTAATCAAAACTCTCAGCAAGAGGGGAATAAAAGGAACCTTTCTAAATATAGTTAACACCATCTACCACAAGTCAGTGGCAAATATTATCCTCAATGGGGAAAAACTAAAATTCTTCCCTCTTAATTCTGGCACAAGGTAAGGTTGTCTTCTCTCACCACTCCTACTCAACATAGCACTGGAAGTACTTGCTATAGCGATTAGGCAAGAAAAAGATATCAAGGGAATCCAGCTAGGAAAGGAAGAAGTCAAGCTCTCACTGTTTGCAGATGACATGATACTCTACTTAGAAATCCCTAAAGACTCTACTAAAAAGCTTCTAGAAACAATAGACTCATATAGCAAGGTGGCAGGCTGCAAAATTAACACACAAAAATCAATGGCCTTTCTATACAACAATAATATGGAAGAAATGGACATTAAGAAAAAAACCCATTCACATTAGTGCCACACAAACACAAATATCTTGGAGTCTACTTGACCAACTATGTGCAGGAACTAAACAAAAAAAACTATAAAACTCTGCTCCAAGAAATAAGAGAGGACACACGGAAATGGAAACACATACCCTGCTCAAGAATTGGCAGGATTAACTTCATTAAAATGGCAATACCCCCCAAAGCATTGTATAGATTTAATGTGATCCCTATAAAGATACCCATGACATTCTTCAAAGAAGTGGATCAAGAACTTTTGAAATTCATTTGTAACAATAAAACCCTTAAATAGCTAAAACAATCATTGGGAAAAAGAATATGGGAGGCATTACTTTCCCCAACTCTAAACTGTATTACAAAGCAATAGTAATCAAAACAGTATGGTATTGGAATAAAGACAAACCCTCAGATCAGTGGAATAGGCTTGAATACTCAGAGAATTTTCTACAGACATACAATCATCTAATCTTTGATAAAGGAGCAAGAAATCCTAAATGGAGCAAATAAAGCCTCTTCAACAAGTGGTGTTGGCACAGCTGGCTAGCCACTTGCAAAAAATTGAACTTAGATCCCCAGCTAATATCATGTATGAAGGTAAAATCCAAATGGATTAAGGACCTCGCTATCAGACCTGATACCATAAGGTATATAGAACAACACGTAGATAAAAACCCTCCATGACATTGAGACTAATGGCATCTTCAAGGAGGAAACTGCACTCTCCAAACAAGTGAAAGCAGAGATTAAGAGATGGGAATATATTAGCTGAGAAGCTTCTGCACCTCGAAGGAAATAGTGACCACGATACAAGAGCCACCCACTGATTGGGGGAAACTATTCACCCAATACCCATCAGATAAGGGGCTAATATACAAAGTATACAAGGCACTGACAGAACTTTACAAGAAAGAACACATCTAATCCCATTCAAAAATGTGGAGAAGAAATGGACAGACACTTTGACAAAGAAGAAATACAAATGGCCATTAGGCACATGAAAAAATGCTCCACATCACTAATTATCAGGGAGATGCAAATCAATACAACTATGAGATACCACCTCACACCACAAAGATTGGCACACATCACAAAGAATGAGAACAAGCAGTGTTGGCAGGGATATGGAGAGAAAGGAACTTTTATCCACTGCTGGTGGGAATGCCGTCTAGTTCAATCTTTCTGGAAAGCGATATGGAGATTCCTTCAAAAACTGGAAATTAAGCTCCCATATGATCCAGTATACCACTCCAAGGAATATACCCTAGGAACACAAAATACAATACAAAAATTTCTTCCTTAACACCTATATTCATTGCAGCACTATTTACAATAGCAAGACTCTAGAAACAACCAAGATGCCCTTCAACAGACGAATGGCTAAAGAAACTGTGGTACATATACACAATGGAATATTATGCAGCTGTCAGAAGAGTTGAAATTATGAAATTTTCCTATACATGGATGTAAATGGAATCTATTATGCTGAGTGAAATAAGTTAGAGAAAGAGAAAGACGCAGAATGGTCTCAACTACTCCAGTCAGGAAAAGATAATGATGATGTCTATGGCCTTTTGTCTCATGCTCTTCCCCTCAGCCAACAAGTCATGGCAATCTTTTTTATTCAAACCAATTCCTAATCCTAGGGGGAGGCAGGTCAAGTGTGTGTATGTGTGTGTGTGTGTCTGCATGTGTATATGTGTGAAATAGAGAGGGGGGAGAGAAAAGTACTATACAGTGAACTTTTACATATCAAATAAAGAGGTTTTAGGAAGGAGGAAGTTGGGGGAACATCTTTGTTTGGGCTTAATAGCTGAGTATCATTTTGCAATCAATTAGGGTTCAATTCCCAGCACTGCATGTAGGATTATGAGAACCACTAGAAGAAAGCTTAAGTAGAATTTAGCATGGGAAAAAGTTATTATGACTCTAAGATTTGACTCAAGCTGTAGAGATCATATCTAGTGTGTGTGAGATTCTATAAGTTTGATCCGTGCTCTATAATGTCTGCTCTTACCCACTTACTGCCTCCAGAACAATTATGTGTATCCTTGGTGCGTCCTGAGCAAATAACTTTCAGGGCCACACCAACACCTGAGAATGACCAGAAATGCCCCCCCCCCCAGGATCTTCTCCAGCACTTATTGTTTTTAAAAGAAATTGTTGTGTAAGACATGAAAAGCATCAAACATTCAATTCTCAAAATAAAATAGCATGGCTTGGAGAAAGAAAGTGTTAAAATATAAAGAAGTCACGGGGTGTAAATAAATATTTAAAGAATGCAGAAAGAATTTGTATTCAAAATATAAAAAATGCATATGACTTAATAACAACAAAATGGCAATTACAGCAAATACTATATAGAAGATATACACAAAGAAAATAATTACACAAAGCACTGCTCGACATAAATTGCTGGAAAATACAAATAAAATCACACTAAAACACCCCTATACATGCCTTCCAAATAGACTACCCAATTTGAATAATACAAAGGGCTAGCCATTATTTAAATAAGACCTCTTATGTCTTTGTCTACAGAAGTAGATGAAAAAGGAACTTGGATACTATGCTCTTATTACAATGCTTGGTGTAAGACTGTTTAATAATTTTCAAATTACCTGTATCTGCAGAAAGGTTCTAATCTTTATGTTCAGATATGTCTATAAAAAAAGGTTGAGATGCATAAGTCATAAATATGGAAAAAGCTTATTTTTAAGAATGATGTATACACAAGGCACTGACAGAACTTTACAAGAAAAAAATCTAATCCCATCAAAAAATGGGAAGAAGAAATGGACAGACACTTTGATAAAGAAAAATACAAATGGCCAAAAGGTACATGAAAAAATGCTCCACATCACTAATCATTAGGAAGATGCAAATCAAAACAACTATGAGGTACCACCTCACACACAGAGATTGGCACACATCACAAAGAATCAGAACAAGCAGTGTTGGCGGGGATGTGGAGAGAAAGGAACTCTTATCCACTGCTGGAACCTTTATGGAAAGTGATATAGAGATTCCTCCAAAAACTGGAAATTGAGCTCCCATACAATCCAGCTATACCACTCCTAGTAATATACCCTAGGAAAACAAAAATACAATACAAAAATCCCTTCCTCACACCTATATTTATTGCAGTACTGTTTACCATAGCAAGACTCTGGAAACAACCAAGATACCCTTCAACAGATGAATGGCTAAAGAAACAGTGGTACATATACACAATAAAATATTATGCAGCTGTCAAGAGAGATAAAGTCATGAAATTTTCCTATACATGGATGTACATGGAATCTATTATGCTGAATTAAATAAGTCAGAGAGAGAAAAAGACGCAGAATGGTCTCACTCATCTATGGGTTTTAAGAAAAATATAAGACATTCTTGCAATAATAATTTTTAGACACTAAGGGAGAAGGGGTGGAAGTTACAGCCGACCTCATGAAGCTCACCACAAACAGTGATGAGTTTAGTGAGAGAAATGACTACATTGTGAACTATCCTAATAATGAGAATGTATGAGGGAAATGGAAAGCCTGTCTAGAGTACAGGCGGGGATTGGGTGGGGAGAGGATTTGGGACATTGGTGATGGGAATCTTGCACTGGTGATGGGTGGTGTTCTTTACATGACTGAAACCCAAAAACAATCATGTATGTAATCAAGGTGTTTAAGTAAATATATATATATAAAGAATGATGTATACAATTTAAATTTTGATGCTATTACAGCCAACTTTTACTGTGCCTATGCAAAATAACAACCACTTTATAAGTACTTATCTGGGGTTCCTGCCTCTGGCAAAGAAAAGTAGAACAAAACTTTTGTAACTTTTCTCATTCTTTAAATTGAAAGGGTGTAAATATAAGATGATACCCAGCTATTAACCCCAAACAAAAGTATTCACCCAACTTTCTCATTCCTTAAACCTCTTCCATTTATTTGTAAAAACACTGAATAGTACTTCTTTCTCTCTTCTCTCTCCCCCTTATTTCTCCTGTGATTGGGAATTGGATTGGATAAAGAAAGAGACAATATGGCTTATTGGCTGAGGAAGAGAGCATGAGGCTAAAGGCCATGGACACCATGATTATCCTTTCCTGATTGGCTTGGTTGATTATTTATTTTCCAATATTCTGTTACTTCAGACCCTTCCACCTAAAGGTTAGATACATGGTATGTAGAGTGATCTCACAACTTGTGGAGTTTCATTTTATACTAGCAACATCAGCACACCTTATGTACTATCTCTACATCACTGGCCCATTACAAATTTTAATTTATGCACTTATATTTAGGCCTATGTACAATAATAAGTATTTTACCTGCACTGAAGTAAAGGTTCTTTTATTCTAGTATATAATTATTTTTCCCAAGATATTTTTGAGGGAATCTTTTTTCCACTGATATATTTACATTAGCATCTTTGTCATAAAGATCGAATTATAAATTCCTTATTCTATATTCCAAAATCATGTGGTCATAACAGATATAGTATTTTATTTTAAGTGTTTAAATAGTGTGATTCTTCCAAAATTTTATAATGTTTTAACTATTCTGTGTGTCTTCATATAAATATTAGACTCAAGATGTCAATTTCTACACAAAAGTCTTCAGGAATTATGTTTGAAAATTGAGTTTGTGAACATTAAAATATTGATAACACTGAGTCACAAATATGGCATGTCTCTCAACATATTTAATATTTTAAATATATCTTATTAAATGTTTTATGGTTTGGGGCCACACCCGGTGATGCTCAGGGGTTACTCCTGGCCAGTGGTCGGCAAGCTGTGGCTCGCGAGCCACATGCTGCTGTTTACACTTTTAATGTGGCTCTTCTGTGTGCCGGGTGGCTGCTCCAGGAGTCAGGATTCTGCTCTTAGCCTCTGCCAGTGCGCACCTTGTGTGCAGCCCCCAAGAGTGTAAGATGATACCCAGTATCAACCTTAAACAAAGTTGTTCCCCCAATGTCATCCTTTCTTAAACCTCTTCCTTTGATATGTGTAAGCCCACTGGATATGTACTTCTCTCTCTCTCTCTCTCTCTCTCTCTCTCTCTCTCTCTCTTTTGACCTGATGTCTCCTGCTATTGGGAATTGGTTTAATAAAGAAAGAGGTGTTCTAACTTTTTGGGCTCGAGGCAGAGTACAAGGTAAAAGGCCTTGGGCTCCATGATCATCCTTTCCTGGCTAGCTTGGTTTATTATTTCTTTCCTGCTTCCTTGCTTCTTCAGACCAGGTTGGGTGGAGTTTAGAAATACAGTGCCTAGAGTAATCTTAAAACACATATTTTATTTTGCACAAGACTGGGCATCTTCCAAGAAGGGATTCTCAACCCAGAGTTTTCTTTTCTATGGATTCTCATGTTCAGAGTACTCATGATTAAAGTTGTGAGCTAATGCCCTTAAATGCTGTTTTTCATATTGATTATGATTTTCTGCATAATATTAGTGCCAATCAGAAATTTTTGCAAGAGGGGAAACATTTCAATATCCCCTTCTCTGACACATATCTCAGAATCAGATTCGTTTTTGAACACATCCATTTTATGTCTTACGGTAAAAACTACTGTGAAACTCCCATGCAGAGAAATATTAAGTACATAGAGAAAATGAACAATGTCTGCCAAATACGCAAGCTCAGCTACCCATTCCTTGTCCAACTAGGGTTGTACAAAGTCACAGTTCTGCTCTCACAGGAACTGCACTACTTCTTCCCTCTTGCCAACAAGGTGAGAGAGCACCCTTCTCCTGAACAGCCACTTCACTTCTTCATGGATAAGATGCTAGTAGTGGGCATCCATACTCTCACCCAAGGTGGTGAATAGCCTGGATTTGGTCACAATTGTGTCATCTTTCACAGAGTTTAGTTCAGCGGGTAGTTTTTTTTTTTTTTTAATCCAGTCTATCATACAATGAGTGGATACAATGCATGGGTGTGCAACTTCTGTTTTTGTGACTACACAAAAACACTTAGCCATGCACAGTACATCATCTGTACATACACATCAGATTATTATTTTGAGTGAAATGAGTCAAAAGGAGAAGTGTAGACACAGAATAATCATTTGTGGCATATAAGAATAATAAATGGCAATATGGTAATAATATCTAGAGAAAATAGGGATGAGGGACAGGTGGGCTAGTTTATGATATGAAGCTTGCCATAAAAAGTGGTGAGTTCAGTTAGAATAGAAAGAGGTACATTATGTTATTGATAGTTGGAACTTATCACGCTGGACAAAAACTGAATGCTGAAAATGGATAAGTGACACGCATGGTACCCTTTAATTAACAATATTGCAAACCACGGTGACATAAAGGAAATTTTGCAAACCTCAGTGTCATAAAGGAAAAGACAGAGAAAAAAGCAAAATGCCTCCCCCTGACATAGGCAGAGGAGGGGGAAGGGAGAAGGAAACAAGGGACACTGGTGGTGGGGAAAGTGCACTGGTGAAGGGTGATGTACATTCTATGATTGAAACTCAAGTATGAATAATTTTGTAACAAATATGCTTAAATAAAAATTATTTAAAAATGTTTTAGGCACTCTATCATAATTCCTTTATGATACGATATCATATGCCTTTTTAAAAGTGCTGTTTTTGTTTTTGTGTGTATTTTAGTTTGGTTTCTTGCGGTACACACTAAGGTGTCAATATATTTTTTTCTTTCAGTGAAATCACTACTTTTCTCAGGAACACTGTTCTTGCTTTTAAAGATTCTTGAAAGGTTTTTCTCTTTTACCTGTTTTATCTCCATATTGTAGGGTTTCAAATTTTCAGCAGATTTTGGTTATCAAGAGGAAACGTTTTGAAACGTTTTGCTTCCTTATTATCAGAAATCAAAGCACTTTTCCTCGAGAAGGGTGTTCACTATCCAGATTTAACAAATGATCAGTGTATTCAAAAACTGTATTTCTTGGTGGATGTTACTTCACATCTAAATCAACTTAATCATAAACTACAGGGGAAAGGAAACACAATTTTTTCAATGGTAGAAGAAGTTATTTCATTTGAAAACAAATTATCTGTTTTTGCTCAAGATTTTGACAGAGAAACTTTGATTCACCTTCCAAGCCTGTTGAAACATCGCCAAGAAAATAATTCTGATATTGACATTCCCTATTTTAAAACAGCACTTTTATATATGAGGGAAGCTTTACGCAAGAAGTTTCAGGATTTCAGAAACAGCAAAGCAACTTTGGCCTTTGTAAAAAAAAAAAAAAAAAAAAACAACCTTGGATGCCACTGTAACAGAATTAAAATGTTCTCCCTTTAAAATCGACATTGGCAACCTTGAAATGTAATTGATGGGTTTAAAAAACAAAGAACTCCTTTTCTGCTGAGCCAACCTAGACACACCAAGGACTATAATCTCTCCAGGACACACACCCGGTAAGATGTCCCCACCCAATGAAAGTGGGGCCAATTTCTGCCGTATAATTGAGTACCTAGAGAGTTATAACGATTGGCGGCCATGCTCTCTGCCTCTTTTCTGCTGAGCCAGCCTAGACACACCAAGGACTATAATCTCTCGAGGACCCACACCCGGTAAGATGTCCCCACCCAATAAATGTGGGGCCAATTCCTGCCTTGTGATTGGGTACCCAGAGACTTATAAAGAATGGCGGCCACGCTCTCTGCCTCTTTTCTGCTGAGCCAGCCTAGACACACCAAGGACTATAATCTCTCCAGGACCCACACCCAGTAAGATATCCCCACCCAATGAATGTGGGGCCAATTCTTGCCATGTAAATGGGTACCCAGAGACTTATAAAGAATGGCGGCCATGCTCTCTGCCTCCTTTCTGCTAAGCCAGCCTAGACACACCAAGGACTATAAACTCTCCAGGACCCACACCCGAAAAGCACTGCCGTGGAGCAAAGCTGAGCAGCCTCGCTTATTTTGTAACCCCTGAATTCCATTTCTTTTTTTTTTTTTGTCCCTCATTCACAATACAGATCAGGCAAAGGACCTGGTTTGAGTTGTATATGGGAAGCATTTACTGTACCTCCTCTTTCTATACAATTAGTGTAAAGAACACAGCCTGTGGTAAGCATTGGGAGGCCTTACATTTTCTGTTTTTTCTTCATTTTTTCGTTTATTTAAACATCTTGATTACATAAAGGATTGTGATTAGGTTTCAGTCATGTAAATAACACCCCCTTCACCAGTGCAACATTCCCACCACCAATGTTCCAAATCTCCCTCATCCCAACACAACCCCACCTGTACTCCAGACAGGCTTTCCAATTCCCTCATTTATTCACATGATTATGGCAGTTCACTGTGTAGTTATTTCTACAGCGTATTCACCACTATTTGTGGTGAGCTTCATGAAGTGAGCTGGTGTTCTTGCCCTCCTCTCATTGTCTCTGAGGATTGTTACAAAAATGACTTTTTTTCTTAAAATAGATGAGTGAGCCTATTCTACGTCTCTGTCTCTCCCTCTGACTTATTTCACTCAGCATGATAGATTCCATGTACATCCATGTATAGGAAAATTTCATGACTTCATCTCTCCTGATGGCTGCATAATATTCCATTGTGTATATGTACCACGGTTTCTTTAGCCATTCTTCTGTTGAAGGGCATCTTGGTTGTTTCCAGAGCCTGGCTATTGTGAATAGTGCTGCAATAAATATAGGTGTGAGGAAGGAGCTTTTGTATTGTATTCTTTAGTTCTTAGGGTATATCCCTAGGAGTGGAATAGCTGGATCGAGAGGGAGCTCAATTTCCAGATTTTGGAGGACTCTCTATATCGCTTTCCACAGAGGTTGGACTAGATGGCATTCCCACCAGCAGTGGATAAGAGTTCCTTTTTCTCCACATCCCCGCCAGCACTGATGGTTCTCATTCTTTGTGATGTGCGCCAATCTCTGCAGTGAGGTGGTATCTCATTGTTGTATTGATTTGCATCTCCCTGATGATTAATGACGAGGAGCATTTTTTTCATGTGCCTTTTGGCCATTTGTATTTATTTTTATCAAAGTGTCTGTCCATTTTTTCTTCCCATTTTTTGATGGGATTAGATGTTTTTTTCTTGTAAAGTTCTGTCAGTGCCCTGTATATTTTGGATGTTACCCTTTATCTGAAGGGTGTTGGGTGAATAGTTTCTCCCACTCGGTGGGTGACTCTTCTATCTGGGCACTACTTTTTTTGAGGTGTAGAAGCTTCTCAGTTTAATGTATTCCCATCTGTTGATTTCTGCTTCCACTTGTTTGGAAAGTGCAGTTTCCTCCTTGAAGATGCCATTAATCTCAATGTCATGGAGTGCTTTACTGACGTGTTGTTCTATATACCTTATGGTATCAGGTCTGATATCAAGATCCTTAATCCATTTGGATTTTACCTTTGTACATGATGTTAAATGGAGGTCTATGTTTGCTTTTTTGCAAGCGGCAAACCAATTCTGCCAGCACCACTTGTTGAAGAGATTTTCCCTGCTCCACTTAGGATTTCTTGGTCCTTTGTCAAAAGTTAGGTAATTGTATATCTGGGGAACGTTCTCTGAGAACTCAAGCCTATTCCACTGATCTGAGGGTCTGTCTTTATTCCAATACCATGCTGTTTTGATAACTATTGCTTTGTAGTACAGTTTAAAGTTGGGGAAAGTAATGCCTCCCATTTTCCTTTTCCCTAGGAGTGCTTTAGCTATTCTAGGGTGTTTATTGTTCCAGATGAAATTCATAAGTGTTTGTTCCACTTTTTTGAATAATGTCATGGGTATTTTTAAGGGGATCGCATTAAATTTGTATAATGCTTTGGGGAGTATTGCCATTTTAATGATGTTAATCCTGCCAATCCATGAGCAGGGTATGTATTTCCATTTCTGTGTGTCCTCTCTTATTTCTTGGAGTAGGGCTTTATAGTTTTCTTTGTATAGGTCCTTCACGTCACTGGTCAAGTTGACTCCAAGATATTTGAGCTTGTGTGGCACTATTGTGAATGGGATTGCCTTCCTGACTCCCATCTCTTCCCTATCATTATAGGTGTATTGATTTCTATAGGTTGATTTTGTAGCCGGCCACTTTGCAATACGAATCTATTTTTTTAGGAGCTTTTGGTAGAGTATTTAGGGTTTTCTAAGTAGAGTATATTGTCATCTGCAAACAAGGAGAGCTTGACTTCTTCCTTTCCTATCTGGATTCCCTTGATATCTTTTTCTTGCCTGGTCTCTATAGCAAGAACTTCCAGTACTATGTTGAAGAGGAGTGGTGAGAGCGGACAGCCTTGTCTTGTACCAGAATTTAGAAGAAAGGCTTTTAGTTTTTCTCCATTGAGGATAATATTTGCCATTGGCTTGTGGTAGATGGCTTCAACTAGATTGAGAAAGGTTCCTTCCATTCCCATTTTGCTGAGAGTTTTGATCAAGAATGGGGGTTGGACCTTATCAAATGCTTTCTCTGCATCTATTGATATACTCATATGATTTTTATTTTTCTTATTGTTGATGTAGTGTATGATGTCGATAGATCTACGGATGTTAAACCATCCTTGCATTCCTGGGATGAAACCTATTTGGTCGTAGTGTATGAACTTCTTGATGATGCATTGGATCCTACTTGCCAGGATTTTGTTGAAGATCTTTGCATCAGCATTCTTCAGGGATATTGGTCTGTAATTTTCTTTTTTGACAGCATCTTTTCTGGTTTAGGTATCAAGGTGATGCTGGCTTCATAAAAGCTGTTTGGGAGTGTCCCGTTTTTTTCAATTTCATGGAAGGGCTTGGCTAAGATTGGTAGTAGCTCCTCTCGAAAGATTTGAAAAAATTCATTAGGAAATTCATCTGGGCCTGGGCTTTTCTTTTGGGGCAGATGTTTGATTACAGTTTCAATTTCCTCAGTAGTGCTGGGGTGTTTAGATATGCTACATCCTCCTTACTTAAATGTGGAAGGTTATAAGTGTCCAAGAATTTTTCCATTTCTTCTAGGTTCTAATGTTTAGTAGCATTAAGTTTCTCAAAGTAGTCTCTGATTACCCTTTGGATCTCTGCAATATCTGTCGTGATCTCTCCCTTTTCATTTCTAATATGGGTTGTCAGATTTCTCTCTCTCTTTCTTTGTGAGTGTTGCCAATGGTCTATCAATCTTGTTTATTTTTTCAAAGAACCAACTTCTGCTTTCGTTGATCTTTCAGATTGTTTTTTGGTTTTCCACTTTATTGAGTTCTGCTTTCAGCTTTGTTATTTCCTTCTGTCTCCCTATTTTTTGTTCCTTTTGTTGGTCATTTTCTATTTTTTTCAGCTGCATCATTAATTTATTCAGATATGCCCCTTCTTCGTTCCTGATTTGTGCCTTTAGAGCTATAAATTTTTAACTCAGGACCGCTTTTGCTGTGTCCCATAGATTCTGGAAGTTTCTGTCTTCATTATCATTTGTTTCCAGGAAAGTTTTGATTTCCTTTTTGATTTCATCTTGGACCCACTGGTTGTTCAGTAGCAGGGTGTTTAATTTCCGATTGTTAAAGTTTTTCTTCTGTGTGGCTTTGTAGTTCACAAATAATTTCAGAGCCTTGTCGTCAGCAAAGGTAGCCTGCAAAATTTCTATCCTCTTCATTTTATGGAGGTATGTTTTATGTGTTAGCATGTAGTCTATTCTGGAGAACGACTATGTACATTGGAAAAGAATGTGTTCAGGTTTTTTTGGATGGAGTGTCCTGTATGTATCTACTAGTCCTCTTTCTTCCATAACTCTTTTCAGGGCTAGTATGTTTTTGTTGGGTTTCAATCTGGTTGACCATTCAAGTGTTGATAGGGCCATGTTGAGTTCTCCCACAATTATTGTGTTACTATTGATTTCTTCTTTTAGATTTGTCAGTAATTGTATTAGATAATTTGCTGTTCTCTCATTATGTTTAATAGTCTGATTTCTTCCTGTTGCACATATCCCTTGATTAGTACATAGTGTCCATCTTTGTCCCTTACCACTTCTCTGAGTATAAAGTTGCTGTCATCTGATATTAATATGGCCACCCCAGCTTCTTTGAGGGTGTTGTTTGCTTGGATGATTTTCCTCCAGCCTTTGATTTTGAGTCTATGTTTGTTCTGACTATTCAGATGTGTTTCTTGTAGGCAGCAGAAAGTTGGATTCATGTTTTTGACTCCTTTTGCCACTCTGTGTCTTTTAATTGGTGAATTTAGTCCATTGACATTGAGGGAGATGATTGTCATAGGATTTAATGTCATCTTTGTAGATAAGTTTGCTGTGTTTGTTGGTCTCTCTTGTCTTAGAATAGACCTTTAAGTTTTTCCTTTAAGGCTGGTTTATCATCTGTGAAGTTTCTGAGCTGTTGTTTATCCATGAAGCTATATAGTCTTCCTTCAAACCTGAACGTGAGTTGGGCTGGGTGCAGTATTCTCAGTGAGGCATTCATTTCATTTATTCTTGTCACAATATCACACCACTGTCTTCTGGCCTTGAGAGTTTCTTGTAACATGTCTGCTGTAAGTCTTAGGGATGCTCCTTTGAATGTAATTTCCCTTTTTGATCTTGCTGCTTTCTATCTCTATCTATGGGATTTGTCATTGTAACGAGGATGTGTCATGGGGTGTTTTCCTTTGTGTCTCTTTTAGCTGGTACTCTTCGGGCATGCAGGATTAGATTGCATGTACTCTTTAACTCTGGGAGTATCTCTTTGATGATGTCTTTGACAATTGATTCTTCCTGAAGATCTCCTTCCTGGGTTTCTGGTACTCCAATGATTCTTATATTGTTTCTGTTGAGTTTATCAAAGACTTCTATTTTCATCTGTTCACATTCCTTGAGTACTTTTTCCATTGCGTGTTCATTTGTCTTAAGGTTCTTTTCCAAATTCTCCTGTTTTGTTGAGGTTTTCTGCATCACATCTTCCAGTAGTCTGATTCTCTCCTTAGCTGCTGATACCCTGTTGGCGAGGCTATCCATTGAGGTTTTCAGTTGAGCAACCGTGTTTTTCAGATCTGTTATTTCAGTTTGGAGTTTCTGATTTCTGTCTTTGTGTTCTTTTCAGATCGATCTATGCTTTTTTTGAGTTCTACGAAAATATTCCATATTTCTATTCTAAACTCCTTATCTGAGACGTTAATCAGGTGGTTGGAATTTATTAGGTCATCCGAGATTTCATCTTCATTCTCTGTGGATGGTGTTTGCCTGTGAGGTTTCCCCATTGTCAGGCTTGTAGTGTGGTTTTTCCTGCGTGTTGTAATGGGGTTCATTGGTTAGAAAGAGTGCAAGGCCGCGAAGTGAAGCAAAGCTGCCACACTCTTCTGCTGCCTCTAGTTGACAGTTTTTTTTTTTTTTTTGGTGCGCTCCCTAGGCCTCTGAGGAAATCTTCGTGGATTCAGAAGCACAGGCAAACAGGCACAGGCAGGAGAAGTTTCCCTTGAAGTCCTCAGAGTGAACAAAGGCACAGCAGGTTGGAGCCTCCACAGGCCAGATACCTTAGCTTATTGGACAGTGAACCCGCAGCCAGAAAGTACTTACTGGGCGGCTTCAAAACTCAGTTTTTTGGGGGTGCACTCCCTAGGCTTCTGAGGAAATCTTCAGGGATTCAGTAGCACAGGCGGACAGGCACAGGCAGGAGAAGTTTCCCTTGAAGTCCTCAGATTGAAAAAAGGTACAGCAGGGCGTACCTGAATTCCATTTCTGCACATTGTGGTAAGCAATCTACAGCCTTACCAATGGAGCAATTTTGCAGTACACCCCCATATTTACAGAAATCAAGATGGCTCCTCTAATAATCTAAAAAGTAGGAAACAGCTAGGTATCCTCTCATATAAGAAGTTTAGAGTAGAATTATGAAAAATGTTCAGGGAGCTCAAAAAAGCATCAATAGACTTAACTGGAGCACAATTAAGCATCAAGAGGATTTGTCAACTTAAATTAGAAATTTTCACACTGAACTAACAGATCAGAAAAACTGATCTTATGCAACTGTTGCCAGGCACGAGGTTTGGGGAGACCCCTTGGTGGAGTCTTTCTTCCTAGGTTAGGGAGTTCTGGGAGGCTTGGCAGGCCCCATAGCCTACCCCTCTTTTTCCCCTGGACTCCAGGCCCTCCCTGAGTGCTGTCTCATGTGGCCAGAAGTGGGTTCAGGTGGATACTTAAGGGTACTCAGGCTTCCCCCTCCCTCTGTACACCAGGGGAGATGTGCATGGGGAGGAGGGCAGGCAGATATCTGGCTTCCGGTTTCCTCCTTGATTCTGGAGACCAGCTCTTGCCAGGTATAGGGTTTGGGAGGGCCCCATACCAGAGCCCTTCTCCCTAGGCTGGGGAATGCTGGGAGGCTTGACAAGCCCCCAGCCGCCCTTGTCTTTTTCCCCTGACTCCAGGCCTTCCCTGGGTGCCAGCTCAGATGGCCAGAAGTGGGTTCAGGTGGACTCTTAGTGGTCCTCAGGCTTCCCCCTCCCTCTGTACTCCAGGGGGGAGGTGCATGGGGAGAAGGGCGGGCAGACATCTGGCTTCCGGTTTCCTCCTTGGTTCTGGAGACCAGCTCTCGCCAGGTATGGGGTTTGGGGAGGCCCCATACGGGATCCCTTCTTCCTAGCCTGGGGAGTGCTGGGAGGCTTGGCAGTCCCTCAGCAGTCCCCCTTTTTCTCCCTTGGATTTCAGGCCTTCCCTTGGCGCCTGTCTAGGTGAACTCTATAGGGGTCAACAGGCTTTCCCCCTATCTCTCCCTACACTAATGGGAATGAGCTTTGGGAGGAGGGCGGGCTGTTCTAGCACTGGTTTATGTTGGGACAGCCACTGGAATTTTTTTCTCCTTGTTTTCCTATTAATAGTATTGGATGCATATATTTTATATATACATAACATCCATCTTGTATTGTGACCTTGATACTGCCCTACAAATCTCATTTCTAATATTTTACTGCCTCAGTCCCAACCCTTATTTCCCCCCATTTTCCCATGTAGGTGCAGCTCATGACATGAAGCTTACCACATAGAGTGATAAGTGCAGTTAGAGAAATAACTACACTGAAAACTATCATAACAATGTGAATGAATGAGGGAAAAAGAAAGCCTGTCTCGAGTACAGGTGTGGTTGGGGTGGGGAGTAGGTAGATCTGGGAAATTGGTGGTGGGAATCCTGCACTGGTGAAGGGGGGTGTTCTTTACATGACTGTAATCATACAACTACAATTTTATTTGTAATCACGGTGTTTAAATAAAGATAATTTATAAAAAAAATTAAAAAAAAATAAAAATAATAATGGAAGCTACAGTTTGCAATAAAAAGCTGGCTTCTTTGCAAGTTAAAAAAACAAAGAACTGTGGACCTCAAAATTTGAATGTTTTTGTGCTAATTTAGAAAGATTGGAGAAACACAAATGTGAACTTAGTTCACAGCACAAGTGGTCTACTTTGAAAGACCTGGAGAAGGAAGATATGTTGGTGTTTAACACCTGAAATTGTATTCCTGACTCATATAATCATATAAAAAAGCTAGTGTTTGCTGTTCTTTCCTTGTTTGGGTCTACATATTTATGCAAACAATCATTTTATAGTATGAATCTTATCAATAGTGAATTGAGAAATCATCTCATCAATTAGAACCTGGAATCATGCCTAAAATTAAAAACAACAACATACAAACCTGACTTACTCAAACTATTCAAGGAAATGTAAGGCCAATGTTCACATTAGTGTTTATGACTTTGTCAGTCATTGTCAGGTTGTAATTTTCTCTACATTGTAAGGCAAATTTTATGGAACTTAACATTATTGATAAATAATACTGTTCTAAAGTTTTTGTGTTATTAGTTGTATTATTTTATCCTCCCAACCTATGTGGATACTTGCATGCAGAATATTCACAATAAAAACTTATTGAAACTAAAAACAGTATACCATTCTATGTATTTTCGGTTTAAAAAATGTGGCTCTCAAAATAAATTTCAATTGTGGTTTTGGTGAGATTTGGCTCAGTTGAAAAGAAGGTTGCCCACTACTGCTCCTGGCTATGTGCTCAGAAATCGCTCCTGGCTTGGGGGACCATATGAGACACCAAGGGATCAAACTGTGGTTGGTCCTAGGCTAGCACGGGCAAGGCAGATGCCTTACCATTTGTGCCACCACTCTGGTCCCTATCTCATTAGTTTTTGTAGTTTTTAATGTACAGGCTTTATCTAAGGAGTGCAATTGCAATTTAAATATTCAATTGTACTTATAGATTTACTTGTGTTCATTTACTTTTTATCTTTTATTTTGATTTTTTACAATAACAGTTGCTTTAAGTATTAGTATATATGCATTTTATTTTTATATTACACATAGTTATATTTTAACTAAGGGTAGTATATAGAAGCATTAGAACAATATAGGCCCCTTTATCTTAGCTTCTTAATGCCCTGTGGTTAGGAATATACATTTCAATTTTGCTTGTCCTTCATTTCATCTTTTAAAATTTCTGCCTTAATTCTAAATTGAATTTAATCTGTTTCCATTATTTCATAAGAAAGAAGTTAGGGGAAAGTGAAGTGGTCCAGTGGTAGAGCAATAATCTCTATTCTATGATGCCAAGAGTTCAAAACCTGGTGATACAAAAAAGTTACAAAAATATTTAATCCCAGAGAGATAATACAGTGGTTAAGGTACTTTTCTTGCATGCAGCCTATGTAATGTTGATCTATTGCATTGCATATTTTTGCATAAGCACCTCCATGAATGGTCTCTGTGCATAGAGCCAGCCAAAAATAGCCCCTGAGATTCATTAGGAATGGTTTCCAAATTTAAAAGGAAGAAAATGAAATTTAGGTTATTAATCTAAGAGTTTACCTTCTAATATAAACATTAAGAATGCTAAAAATTTCTTAGGTACTTATTTAATTATTTTTATAATTATATTGTGATTTAATTGACATGGAAAAAATTTCTCATATTTAGAGTGCACTTTATAATAAGCTTTAAAATTTTCACACCTATAAATCCATCACCATAATGATATTATTTAAATGTTTGATATAGATCCCAATAAAATCACATGGACTTGAAGATGTGTGTATGTGTATATGAATGTTAAACAACAGTTTCCATTTATTTAAAAGCTATTGCATTTAATAGCTAAGAATTATTCAAACTATTTCTTCTTAAATGATTTTGATAATAAGTGTTTTTCGAGAAATTTTTGGTCTCATTAGAATTATAAAACATATTAGCAAAAAGTTTGATGATATTCTCATATTATCTTTTTAACTTTTAAAAGTATATGGTAGTCATAAATTGTGTTTCTTCAAACCGTACTAAATCAGGGATATAACTCAGAGGTGCAAAACATGCCTCCTATGTATGGGAGCCTGGATTCAAGACTTGCCCTGAAAAAATTAAAATCAATTCATATGAGGTCACGTGAACAATGAACTTTATTTAAAGTATTTTGAGATATTGGGGGGTGGTGAGATTCGGGGCACATTTCCATCCGACAACCTGGTCTTGTTGAGGTTGAGAAATGGTTTGGAGTAAAGGATTAGTTAGTGTTCTTAAGCTGGGGGTCCTTCTGGAGCTGAATCCCTCATTATGCAACAATCCACATTTAGGGGTGAGAGGAAGTGCCACATAGAATGAGGCAGCAGGAGTCGTGGTTGCAGCTTCTTGCCAGGGCACAAGATGTGGGACAGAGAGGGTGTCCTTTTGCTTTAGGAGCTTGGTGGTGGCTTATTGGAGGCAGGAGATCAGTCTTGGTACCTAATGATTTAAGAACTGAGGGTCAAGATGGTAAAATAAAGAGGGATAATGGATCAGGATTGGGGCACGAGAGGATAGAAGGAGTTCTGAAGAGGGTAGGGATCATATATAAGAGGGGCCATATACAATATAGACATGGATTGTTTACAATATAGATTGGGCAGACATAGAGGAGTCCACTGTATACAAACTCACACCCACTTATAGACAGACATTATAGGTCTATTCATAAGTATTTGTTGGAGGCCTGACCCTCATAGGATGGGACTGAGTGCTTAAAATAATTGGATTAAAAGAGATAAATATCTAAAATATAGATTAAAAAAAGAAAAAAGAAAGAATAGGGAAAAAAGAAAAAATAAGTAAAAAAATTTGGACTGGTGCCTCAGAGGGGGAAGGTTTTTCAATTTCTGGGCACTTCATCAATAGACGGGGTAAACTTTGCTAAATGAAGCTTTCAGGATTAGATTATGGTTGGAGCATGTTAGACTAAGCATATTTTTTACATCTAGAATACTAAGCAATATTGTAGTGATCACTATAAGAGGTGTCTACCCTATGTAGTATCACTGCCATGTCTTGTACATCATGGTTCCTTTCCTAAAAAGAAACTGACAACATGAACGTTATGGTATAATAGTAACATAGGTTGAATTGGAGAAGAAAAAAGGAGAGAAGAAAAGAAGAAAAAAGGGAAAACGGATAATAGTTGTTCATAATACGTCCTCATGATGTCTTGGATTTCTTGAGGTTCTGTCTCTCACCTTTCTTTTGTGATCTGATTTATTTGGGTGATTTCCCATTCTTTTCTTTGTGAGTCTTGCCAGTGGTATGTTTATATTGTTTATTCTTTTGAAAAAAAAAAAAAACCAGCTCTTGGTCTCATTGATTTTTTTTGTATTGTTTTCTTTGTTTCTGTGTTGTTTATATATGCTCTGGTCTTTATTATTTCTTGTTTTCCACAGTTTTGGAGTTTCTTTGCTGCTGTTTTTCCAGATCCTTAAAGTGTCCCTTTACGCTGTTGATTTTGTCATTTTCCTCTTTCCTAACATAGGTCTATATTGCTATGAAATTTCCCCAAATTACTGTTTTTGATGTGTCCCACAGATTTTGACAATTTGTTTCTTCATTATTGATCATCTCAAGGAATATTTTTATTTCTTCCTTGATTTCCTATTTGATCCAACTCTTGTTGAGAAGCATGCTGTTTAATCTCTAGGTGTTGGATTTTCTACATGCCTTTTTACAGTTGATCTTGATCTCTGCTGCATTGTGATCCGATAGGGTGCTTCTTGTAACCCTTATATTTGTGACTCTGTGTAAGTTAGATTTATATTCTAAGGAGTGGTTTATTCTAGAGAAGGTTCCATTGCAATTGAGAAGGATGTGTATTCTGATTTCTGAGGATGGAGGGTCTTGTATAAGTCCATTATTCCTAGTTCTTCTAGTTTCTCTTTTAGGGATCTTATGTCTTTGCTAGTTTTTTGTCTAATGGATATGTCTAGTGGTGATAATGGTGTGTTTAAGTCTCCTACTACTATCAAATTTCCTTCCATATGTTTCCCTAGGTTTGTGAGAACAAGATGTACACATTTTGCTGGTTCTACATTTGGTGCATAAATGTTACTCTCAGTGTCTGAGCTTTTTCTTGAGGTTCAATGCATTTTGGTCTGATGTAAAAATGGTTGTCCCAGCTTTATTCTGTTTTCCATAGACTTAAATAATTGATTTTCACTCTTTTATTCTAAACCTGTATCTATCCTGTTCATTTAGTTGTGTTTCTTGCAGGCAGCAGATATCCATTTTTAGTTTTCTGATTCAACCCTCTTTTCTGTGTCTTTTAATTGGGGGGTTTAGTCCATTAAAATTTAAGGAGATTATTGAAAGAGAAGGTTGTTGTGCTGTTATGTTTTGTAGGGTTGTTGTTGTTGTTATTGTTACAATTGGGTGTTTGGATTGTGTGAATTATCTCTGAGTACTTCATTTAAAGGCAGTTTTTAAAATAACATATATTTTAAACACCGTAATTACAAACATGATTGTAGTTGGGTTCCAGATTCCAGAGTAAGGCTATTTTAAATAGCGCTACAATAAATATAGTTGTGAGGAAGGGACTTTTGTATTGTGCTTTTGAGTTCCTTGGTTATATCCTTAGGTGTGGTATAGCTGGATCAAATGGGAGCTCAATTTCCAGTTTTTTGAGGAATCTCATATTGTTTTCCATAAGGGCTGGACTAGACTCCATTAACACCAGCAAACAATGAGAGTTCCTTTCTCCCCACATCCTCACCAGCACTGATTGTTCTTGTTCTTTGTGATGTGTGTCAGTCTCTGTAGTGTGAGATGGTACCTCGTTGTTATTTTGATTTGCATCTCTCAGAGGATTAGTAATGTGAAGCATTTTTTTCATCTGTCTTCCTGCCATTTTTATTTCTTGTTTGAGAAATTTTCTGTTCATTTTATCTCCCCATTTTTGATGGGATTAGATGTTTTATTCTTGTTCAGTTCTGTCAGTACCTTGTATATCTTAGATATTAGCCCCTTATCTGATGGGTATTGGGTGAATAGCTTCTCCCACTCTGTGGGTGGCTTTTATATCCTAGGCAATATATCCTTTGGGGTGCAGAAGTTTAAGAGCTAATATAATCCCATTTGTGTATCTCTGCTTCAACTTGTTTGGAGAGTGCTATTTATTCCTTAAAGACGCCTTCAGTTTCAATGTCATGGAATGTTTTACCTACATGTTGTTCTATATACCTTATGGTTTCAGTTCTGATATCAAAGTTTTTAATTCTTTTGCATTTGATCTTTGTGCAGGGTGTTAGATGGAGATCTGAGTTCCATTTTTGCAAGTGGCTGATCAGTTGTTTCAACACCACTTGTTGAAGAGACTTTCCTTGCTTCATTATGCATTTCTTGTCCCTTTATCAAAAATTAATTGATCTATATCTGGGGACAATCTCTGAATACTCTATTCCATTGATCTGAGGATCTGTCTTTATTATAATACCATACTATACTTAATAATACAATTTAGAGTTAGGGAAAGTAATGCCTTCCATAATTCTTTTCCCAAGGGTTGGTTTGTTCAGATTGATTTATGCTTTCTTTGAGTTATATAAACATCCTTTATATATCTAGACTAAATTCCTTATACGAGAGGTTATTTAGTTGGTTGGCATTTTTTGGTTCATCAGAGCTACCATCTTCATTCTCTTTGCATGCTGTTGTCCTGCATTGTTTCCCTATTGCCACGCTTGAAGAGTGGTTCTTACTAAGTGTTGTAATGGGGTTCATGTTCTAGAAGATGTGAGTAGCCTCAGAGCAGCTGTGCTTTCTGACTCCACCCTTTGTGGGTGTGGACAAGCCTACCTGTGTGCTAGATAGCTGAGAGCTGTTTTTGCTGAAGTCTTCTTTGGTTGTCCCTCACAGGGAATCTAAAGTCAATTTTGTTAGCACAAACAGTGGGAATTCTTTTTGTCTGAGAATGTTTTAATCCCTCCTCCCAGGTGAATGAGAGTTTTGTCTAGTAGTAGACTCTAGATTGAAAGTTTCTTCTGTTCAGTCTGTCTTGAATTGTTTCAAATGGGAGGTCTGCTTTGAATCTTATGTTTCTTCCTTTGTACTTGAGGTTTTTTTTCTCCCTTATTGTTTTAAAGAATTCATCTTTCTCTTTATTTTTTGGCCATTTGGAACTGCATTGAATCTATATAATTTTTAGCAGTATTGTCATTTTGATTGCATTAATTCTCCCAATCCACGAGAAAGAGATGTATAGTCATTTCCTTATGTCTAATTTTTTTGATATAGTGTTTTGTAGTTTTCTTATGTAGGTCTTTCACCTCTTAAATGGATTTAGAAGGACTTCATTTTCTCATGCACAACTGTAAATGGAACTGTCTTTAAATATTTATTTCTTTTCTTTCATAAGTTACATATGAAAAAACCATGTAAATTTGTATATTAATTGTGTATTAATGACACTTTACTATACTAATCTATTATTTCTAGGAACTTTTTGGTAGAGTCTTGAGGATTTTCTATATGTAATATTGTGTCATCCTCAAATAGTGACTTCTTTCCCCCCTGTGGGTACTCTTAATATCTTGAATGTTTATTCTGCATCTATAAAAATATAATTTTATTCCTTTTTTCTATGACTGTGTTGCTTTATATTAGTAAAGGTTCTAATATTAAAATTGTTCATCCATGCACTATACTCTACACAATTTATATATATAATAATTAGTACACTAACATATGGGTGTGTGAATTGAAACTGGAGGAGCCATTTGCAATGCAATAGTCCCTACTCACTGTACTGTAAGTTCCAGCCCACAGGCAGTATTCTCATTTCAAACTTGCATCACTTGCATGCAAGGCAATTGTCCTACCCACTTTAGTATCTCTCTACCCTCTACATTCTCTTGTCACTAGACAAAAATGCAAAGTAAACTATGCCCCACTAAGCTTAAGAGCAGAAAAGATAATACAGATAAAAAGAACTTGCATTAGTTGACCCAGTTCAGTCCCTGGTATAACATATGGTCCCCAAGCCCTGTCTTTAGTTACACATTAGCAGAGCCAAAAGTGGCCCTAAACAATGCTGAATGTGTCAAAAGCAGAATAAATATAATATTCAAGCAGTGCTTATCTATAAAGAAAGTGATGAAATGGACTTATGCAGAATTTCAAAAGAAATAATTATTATAATTAAAATAATATTCTTTATTAATTTTAGCAGTAAATTTAATAAATTTAAGATAATTAAAATGTTTACATTTAATTATCATTAAATTAAACTATTAATTTGCAATTAAATTATTCAATTTAATAAAATCTAATAACTTTTATTTGTATGTACCATTTTCTTTGGGGGGATTGTGCCACACTCGATGACCCTGAGGGGTTACTCCCGGCTATATGCTTAAAAATTGCTCCTGGCTTGTGGGACCATAGGGGAGGCTGGGAATCAACCCCAGGTCCATCCTGGGTCAGCCACATGCAAGGCAAATGCCCTATCACTGTACTATCGCTCTGGCCCAACTGTTTTTTTTGGCATGTACCATTTTCAAATTTCAGAATTTTCTCGCTAATTTTCAGAAGTGACAGCTTTTTATAAAATGCATATATTTCTTATCACACCAAGAAAAATATTTTGGAGGGGCCTAGGGAGCGCACCCCCAAAAACACTGCATTTTGAAGCTGGTGAGTGCCTGCATTGTGGGGCCGCGGAATCGCTTTGCCCTGCCCTGCCTTTGTTCACTCTGAGGACTTCGGGGAAAACTCCTATCTCTGTCTGCCTGAAACTGTGCTTCTGAACTTCCGAAGGTTTCCTCAGGGGCCTAGGGAGCGCACCCCCAAAAACACTGCATTCTGAAGCTGGTGAGTGCCTGCATTGTGGGGCCGCGGAATCGCTTTGCCCTGCCCTGCCTTTGTTTACTCTGAGGACTTCGGGGAAAACTCCTATCTCTGTCTGCCTGAAACTGTGCTTCTGAACTTCCGAAGGTTTCCTCAGGGGCCTAGGGAGCGCACCCCCAAAAACACTGCATTTTGAAGCTGGTGAGTGCCTGCATTGTGGGGCCGCGGAATCGCTTTGCCCTGCCCTGCCTTTGTTCACTCTGAGGACTTCGGGGAAAACTCCTATCTCTGTCTGCCTGAAACTGTGCTTCTGAACTTCCGAAGGTTTCCTCAGGGGCCTAGGGAGCGCACCCCCAAAAACACTGCATTCTGAAGCTGGTGAGTGCCTGCATTGTGGGGCCGCGGAATCGCTTTGCCCTGCCCTGCCTTTGTTTACTCTGAGGACTTCGGGGAAAACTCCTATCTCTGTCTGCCTGAAACTGTGCTTCTGAACTTCCGAAGGTTTCCTCAGGGGCCTAGGGAGCGCACCCCCAAAAACACTGCATTCTGAAGCTGGTGAGTGCCTGCATTGTGGGGCCGCGGAATCGCTTTGCCCTGCCCTGCCTTTGTTTACTCTGAGGACTTCGGGGAAAACTCCTATCTCTGTCTGCCTGAAACTGTGCTTCTGAACTTCCGAAGGTTTCCTCAGGGGCCTAGGGAGTGCACCCCTAAAAAACTGCATTTTGAAGCTGGTGAGCAGCTGCATTCTGGGGCTGCGGGATCGCTCTACCTTGCCCTGCCTTTGTTCACTCTGAGGACTTGCAACTAGAGGCAACAGAAGCGCTCAGCCGCTTCGCTTCCCTTTGCAGCCGCGAACTCTTCCTAATCAATGAACCCCACCACAACACGCAGGAAAAACCACACTACAAGCGTGACAATGGGGAAAACTCGCAGGCAAACACCATCCATAGAGAATGAAGACGAAAGCTCGGTTGATCTAATAAATTACAACCACCTGATTAACCTTTCAGATAAGGAGTTTAGAGTAGAAATATGGAATATGTTTGTAGACCTCAAAAAGAGCATAGATCGATCTGAAGAGAACACAAAAACAGAAATCAGAAAACTCCAAACTGAAATAACAGATCTGAAAAATACGGTTGCTCAACTGAAAACCACAATGGATAGCCTCGCCAACAGGGTATCAGCAGCTGAGGAGAGAATCGGAGTACTGGAAGATGAGATGCAGAAAAGCTCAACACAACAGAAGAAATTGGAAAAGAACATTAAGACAAACGAACAGGCAATGGAAAATGTACTCAAGGCATGCGAAGAGATGAAAATAGAAGTCTTTGATAAACTCAACAGAAACAACATAAGAATCATTGGAGTCCCAGAAACCCAGGAAGGAGATCTCCAAGAAGAATCAACTGTCAAAGACATCATCAAAGAGATACTCCCAGAGTTAAAGCCTACATGCAATCAAATACTGCATGCCCGAAGAATACCAGCTAAAAGAGACCCAAAGAAAAACACACCAAGACACATCCTCGTTACAATGACAAATCCCATAGATAGGGATAGAATACTGAAAGCAGCAAGATCAAAAAGGGAAATTACATTCAAAGGAGCATCCCTAAGACTTACAGCAGACATGTCACAAGAAACTCTCAAGGCCAGAAGACAGTGGTTGGATATTGTGACAAGATTGAATGAAATGAATGCCTCCCCAAGAATACTGCACCCAGCCCGACTCACATTCAGGTTTGGAGGAAGAATACACAGCTTCACGGATAAACAACAGCTCAGAAACTTCACAGAAGATAAACCAGCCTTAAAGGAAAAACTGACAGGTCTACTCTAAGACAAGAGAGACCAACAAACACAGCAAACTTATCTACAAAGATGACATTAAATCCTATGACAATCATCTCCCTCAATGTCAATGGACTAAATTCACCAATTAAAAGACACAGAGTGGCAAAATGGGTCAAAAAGATGAATCCAACCTTCTGCTGCCTACAAGAAACACATCTGAATAGTCAGAACAAACATAGACTCAAAATCAAAGGTTGGAAGAAAATTATCCAAGCAAACAACACCCTGAAAAAAGCTGGGGTGGCCATATTAATATCAGATGACACCAACTTTATACTCAGAAAAGTGGTAAGGGACAAAGATGGACACTATGTACTAATCAAGGGATATGTGCAACAGGAAGAAATCAGACTATTAAACATATATGCACCCAATGAGAGACCAGCAAATTATCTAATACAATTACTGACAAATCTGAAAGAAGAAATCAATAATAACACAATCATTGTGGGAGACTTCAACACAGCCCTATCAACACTTGATAGGTCAACCAGACTGAAACCCAACAAAAACATACTAGCCCTGAAAAGTGTTATGGAAGAAAGAGGACTAGTAGATATATACAGGACACTCCATCCCAAAAAACCTGGATACACATTCTTTTCCAATGTACATGGGTCATTCTCCAGAATAGACTACATGCTGACACATAAAACATACCTCCATAAAATCAAGAGGATAGAAATCTTGCAGGCTACCTTTGCTGACCACAAGGCTCTGAAATTAGATGTGAACTACAAAGCCACACAGAAGAAAAACTTTAACAATTGGAAATTAAACACCCTGCTACTGAACAACCAGTGGGTCCGAGATGAAATCAAAAAGGAAATCAAAACTTTCCTGGAAACAAATGATAATGAAGACACAAACTGCCAGAATCTATGGGACACAGCAAAAGCAGTCCTGAGAGGAAAATTTATAGCTCTACAAGCACACATCAGGAAGGAAGAAGGAGCATACCTGAATAACTTAATGGCGCAGCTTAAACAATTAGAAAATGACCAACAGAATGAACCAAAAATAGGGAGACAGAAGGAAATAATAAAGCTGAAAGCGGAACTCAATGAAGTGGAAAACCAAAAAGCAATCCGAAAGATCAACGAAAGCAGAAGCTGGTTCTTTGAAAAAATAAACAAGATTGATAGACCATTGGCAAAACTCACAAAGAAAGAGAGAGAGAGAAATCTGATAACCCGTATCAGAAATGAAAAGGGGGAGATCACAACAGAAATTGCAGAGATCCAAAGGATAATCAGAGGCTACTTTGAGAAACTTTATGCTACAAAACATGAGAACCTAGAAGAAATGGAAAAATTCTTGGACACTTATAACCTTCCACATTTAAGTAAGGAGGATGTAGCATATCTAAACACCCCCATCACTACTGAGGAAATTGAAACTGTAATCAAACATCTACCAAAAAAGAAAAGCCAAGGCCCAGATGGTTTTCCTAATGAATTTTTTCAAATCTTTCAAGAGGAGCTACTACCAATCCTAGCCAGACTCTTCCATGAAATTGAAAAAAAGGGAACTCTCCCAAACAGCTTTTATGAAGCCAACATTACCTTGATACCAAAACCAGACAGAGATGCTGCCAAAAAAGAAAATTACAGACCAATATCCCTGATGAATGCTGATGCAAAGATCTTCAACAAAATCCTGGCAAATAGGATCCAATGCATCATCAAGAAGATCATACACTACGACCAAGTAGGCTTCATCCCAGGAATGCAAGGATGGTTTAACATCCGTAAATCTACTAACATCATACACAACATCAACAACAAGAAAAATAAAAATCACATGATCATATCAATAGATGCAGAGAAAGCATTTGATAAGGTCCAACACCCATTCTTGATCAAAACTCTCAGCAAGATGGGAATGGAAGGAACCTTTCTCAATCTAGTTGAAGCCATCTACCACAAGCCAATGGCAAATATTATCCTCAATGGAGAAAAACTAAAAGCCTTTCCTCTAAATTCGGGTACAAGACAAGGCTGTCCTCTCTCACCACTCCTCTTCAATATAGTACTGGAAGTTCTTGCTATAGCGATCAGGCAAGAAAAAGATATCAAGGGAATTCAGATAGGAAAGGAAGAAGTCAAACTCTCATTGTTTGCAGATGATATGATACTCTACTTAGAAAACCCTAAAGACTCCACCAAAAAGCTTCTAGAAATAATAGATTCATATAGCAAGGTGGCAGGCTACAAAATCAACCTACAGAAATCAATGGCCTTTTTATACACCAATAATAATGGGGAGGAGATGGAAGTCAGGAAAGCAATCCCATTCACAATAGTGCCACACAAACTCAAATATCTTGGAGTCAACTTGACCAAAGACGTGAAGGACCTATACAAAGAAAACTATAAAGCCCTGCTCCAAGAAATAAGAGAGGACACACGGAAATGGAAACACTTACCCTGCTCATGGCTTGGCAGGATTAACATCATTAAAATGGCAATACTCCCCAAAGCATTATACAGATTTAATGCGATCCCCTTAAGAATACCCATGACATTCTTCAAAGAAGTGGATCAAACACTTATGAAGTTCATCTGGAACAATAAACATCCTCGAATAGCTAAAGCACTCCTAGGGAAAAGGAAAATGGGAGGCATTACTTTCCCCAACTTTAAACTGTACTACAAAGCAATAGTTATTAAAACAGCATGGTATTGGAATAAAGACAGACCCTCAGATCAGTGGAATAGGCTTGAGTTCTCAGAGAACATTCCCCAGGCATACAATTACCTAATTTTTGACAAAGGAGCAAGAAATCCTAAGTGGAGCAGAGAAAATCTCTTCAACAAGTGGTGCTGGCAGAACTGGTTAGCGACTTGCAAAAAAGCGAACATAGACCCCCAGTTAACATCATGTACGAAGGTAAAATCCAAATGGATTAAAGACCTTGATATCAGACCAGATACCATAAGGTATATAGAACAACATGTCGGTAAAACACTCCATGACATTGAGACTAAAGGTATCTTCAAGGAGGAAACTGCACTTTCCAAACAAGTGGAAGCAGAGATTAACAGATGGGAATACATTAAACTGAAAAGCTTCTGCACCTCAAAAGAAATAGTGCCCAGGATACAAGAGTCACCCACTGAGTGGGAGAAACTATTCACCCAACATCCTTCAGATAAGGGGCTAATATCCAAAATATACAGGGCACTGACAGAACTTTACAAAAAAAAAACATCTAATCCCATCAAAAAATGGGGAAAAGAAATGAACAGACACTTAGACACTTTGATAAAAAAGAAATACAAATGGCCAAAAGACACATGAAAAAATGCTCCTCGTCACTAATCATCAGAGAGATGCAAATCAAAACAACGATGAGATACCACCTCACACCACAGAGATTGGCGCACATCACAAAGAATGAGAACAATCAGTGCTGGCGGGGATGTGGAGAGAAAGGAACTCTTATCCACTGCTGGTGGGAATGCCGTCTAGTACAGCCTCTATGGAAAGCGATATGGAGGTTTCTTCAAAAACTGGAAATTGAGCTCCCATTCGACCCAGCTATTCCACTCCTAGGGATATACCCTAGGAGCACAAGAATACAATACAAAAACCCCTTCCTCACACCTATATTTATTGCAGCACTATTCACAATAGCCAGGCTCTGGAAACAACCAAGATGTCCTTCAACAGACGAATGGCTAAAGAAATTGTGGTACATATACACAATGGAATATTATGCAGCCGTCAGGAGAGATGAAGTCATGAAATTTTCCTATACATGGATGTACATGGAATCTATCATGCTCAGTGAAATAAGTCAGAGGGAGAGAGAGAGACGCAGAATAGTCTCACTCATCTATGGGTCTTAAGAAAAATAAAAGTCATTTTTGTAACAATCCTCAGAGACAATTAGAGGAGAGCTGGAACACCAGCTCACTCCATGAAGCTCACCACAAGAGTGATGAGCACAGTTATAGAAATAACTACACTGAGAACTACCATAATCAAGTGAATGAATGAGGGAACTGGAAAGCCTGTCTGGAGTACAGGTGGGGGTGGGGTGGGATGGAGGGAGATTTGGGACTTTGGTGGCGGGAATGTTGCACTGGTGAAGAGGGGTGATCTTTATAGGACTGAAACCTTATCACAATCATTTATGTAATCAAGATATCCAAATAAAGAGAAAAAAAAATAATCTTAAAAAAAAAAAAAAAAGAAAAATATTTTGAAGCCAAGGATAATATATACATAGAGCTCACATGGGGGCCTCAGCTTCTTTCCTAGATGACACAATGAACCAGGGATACAGAAATATTACAGTGGTGACACAGTTGAATTGCAAATGGCAATCCTGGGTTTGATTCCTGGCATCAGATTCCTGAAATCTGCCGGTAATGATAATACACCAAACCCACCATTAAAATGCTTATCGATTAAAAGTAAACCTTTATTTTTTATTATTATAACTTCACTGTCAGGTAATTTTCTGTAAAATATTTACAATAGTGTTAAGTCTCACAGTTTTATGTACAATTACCGCTGATATTTTACAAGGTATTTTATAATATAGTTTTATTTTTCATAGATGAAGTTGTCCATGATTGAGTTATAGTCATACAATGTACAGCAACTTCACCAGTGCCCATTTTTGCCACCGACTTCCCCAGTTTGTCTCACCCTCCCTGATGCTCATTCAGCTTACTATCTGTTAAGCATATATTTTTCTTTTCTATCTTTCTTTCTATATCTCCTTCTCTCTCTTTTTTTAATCCTTATAGACACTTTTATTTTCAATGGCATGCAGTTTTCCTGCCCTAAAATTCCCAGTTTCTCTCCCACACACCCTCCCAAGCATACCTCTGGGGCAAGCATTTTATTTCTCTCTCTCTCTCTCTCTCTCTCTCTCTCTCTCTCTCGTGCATGCACCCCTGTGTTTTTACTGTTGTTAATAAGGGGCTGCCATGCATGTCACTTTATACCATTTCAGCAGCAAGTTCTCATCCAGAGTGAACCGTTCCAACTAGCTTTGTCATAATAGATCCTTAACTATTTTAACTACATTCACTGATTGCTATGGCTTCCTTGTCAGGACACTTCAGGGAGTTCTCGGGGTTCCCGGGAAAGTGGGTGCAGTTTTTGGAGAAGGAAAGAGAAACACTCAATTGTTGTGGTATCATAATTGTGTGTCTGTTTATTGAGTACTACAGGGGTGTATTTAAACATTAATTTTATATGTGAGAGACTGCCTACATCTGCTTTTCTGCAAGGTTAAAAATATTGTACTTCCTTGTTAGCAACAAGCTTATCAGTATATAATGTTTGATCTATAAGTTTCTTCACAACAGATAATTCACAGGCCTTTAGTGTGGGTTACAAATCTGCTGAATAATAAGTTCTAATTAAAAGACAGAGGGGATTAGAGCCAGAGGCATCTCTGGTATCTAAGGGAAAACTTTAACTTCTCAAAGTTTTTTACTCCTAGGTTGGATCTTGGGTGGCAATTCTGATATAATTTAAAAGATCAGCAAGTTTGTAAAGTATTCCTACAAAGGGCTTCTTTCATCTGAGTGAACAGAATATCTTTTAAAAGACTAACTTTACTTTGAGAATTACAAAGTTATTTTTATGTTTCTCATGATCCTGATTTTTCCAGTAATAGTGATATTTAATCAAGGCCATATTTGTCTGTACTAATTTTGTCATCTGAAAGTAAATGTTCAACTATATACATACTTAGCACAGCAGCAGGGAGATTCTTGTTAGGCCAAACATATGTTTGCAACTATCGTTTGAAACTATTATTAAGCTTGAGAAATACCACCCTCACTTTTCAAGGAAGCTACCTCTCTTCGATGTCTTTTCTCAGTCATCTGCACTGGGAAGCCAAGCGGGCTTTCTGATTTTAACTTTCCTTAAATTATGGTGGCATTAACTGATCTTGTGGCAAGCATCCTATCATGGACTGAACCTCATCTCTAATATCTCTGTATATGTGGATGTGGCACTTAATTTGCATGCAACCAACCCATATTTATTTTTTAGCATCCCATATGGTCTCCTAAATTTCACCAAAGTGATACCTAAGCACTAAGCCAGGAATCAGTCTTGTACATTAGCCAGATGTGACTAAAATATTAACAAAAATAAAACCCTGAGTTTGTGATGTGGGATAAAGAATTTAAAGAATTTAAATATCATTGTCCATCTCAGAGTATTTACGCTGGGGAGAAGTAAGAATGTAATGACTCTAGAAAAACCTTTTTTTTAAACATACAAGAGAAGTTCTTTATGTGTTCTGCAAAACATTTTGAGAGAAATAAGTAGAAATTATGAAAAAACAGTTATATATCTATGTTCAGAAACATCAAAGAAGTAGAGCACATACTTTGTATGGATGAAGCACTGAATTTGATTGTCAGCACAGAATAGTCCTTCAAACATCACCAAGTATATTCCTAGAGGCCAAGAGCAATGCTGGACCTGAGCGTTACTGCATCACTAGACCTAATAATCAAACCATCAGGCCTGCACAACTGGACCTAATATCACCTTGAATGGTCCTAGATCCTAAGCCCTGCCTGCACTGAGGGCCATTATAAAACATTAGTCATATGTTATTCTTAAAAAAAAAATGTTTCCTTAAATTCAGTTAGCATGATACTCAAAAAACCTAAAACTACCTAAGACATGAGGCTAACAAAAATCTTAAATTTCTTATGGTTCTTCTGTATCTATTTCTTAGTATCTCCTGTCAAAAATATAAACCCCTTACAGAAAATTTAGGCTAAGCTTTCACACATTTCACCTAGAAAAAGTGCTTACAGCTTAATATTGTTTTTTACATGAGAATATTTTATAGTGAAATAATTTTTATAATTTATTTAAGCACCATAATTACAAAAATGTTCATTGTTGTGTTTCAGTCATCAAATGTACACCTCCCTTCACCAGTGTAACTTTCCCACCAACAGTGTTCCCAATTTCCCTCCTTCCCAACACCCAGAGTGTTTTTGGGACAGGAATTCTGTTTCTCTCTCACTGTCATTGTAATGGTAGTTGTTAGTACAATTGCTTTTTATTTTTAATATATTTTTATTTAAACATCATGATTACAATATTGTACACAGTACAGTTTTTTCACATATAAAGTTATTCATGATTGAGTTATAGTCATACAAAGTGTAATATCATTTGCCAGTGCTCATTTCCTGCCACCAATGTCAATTGTTTCCCTTTCACCCTCTATGATGCCCTTTTTTCTCTTCCACCCATCCTATAACTCCTGAATCTTAACAGACATTTTACTTCACTCTCTGCCTTTCTCTCTCCCTCCCTTTCCCCTCTCTCTTTTATTTGACATTGTGGTTTGTACTGTTGCAAATAAAAGGCATCCATGAATGTCATTTTCATATTAAACCTTCTGTACTCTATCTGCAATCTCCATTGTTTGTGGCAAGCTTTTTGTGCCTACTATAGGATGCTCCTTCTGATTTTCATCTTAATTGTTTCTAGATAACATCCCCACACTGTCTTTTATTTTTCTAATATACCAGTGATAATGTTATTCTATGTTTATTCCTCTCCCTCTGACTCATTTCATTCAGAATAAGTATAATACTATCTATGTTTATCCATATGTAAGCAAAATTCTTGACATCATTTTTTCTAATGGCTGCATAGTATTCCACAGTGAGATATACCACCTATCATTAATCACTCATCTGATGTCAAGCAACTAATTCTCTTTCAGATCTTGGCTATTATAAATAGGGCTGCAGGGAACATAGGAATGTAAAGGTCATTTTCATATTGTGGCATTGTGTTCCTAATGTATATTCTTAAAAATAGTATTTCTGGGTCATAAGAAAGTTCAATTTCCAGTCGGGGGATCGAACCGCGGTCCTTCCTTGGCTAGCGCTTGCAAGGCAGACACCTTACCTCTAGCACCACCTCACTGGCCCCCCTTCTCCCCTTTCTTCTTCTTCATCACCAATATCAATTCATTCTATGTAAAATAAAACCCATACTGATAATTTTTCTTTAGGAAAGGAACTTAGATACATAAGATGCAGTAGAAAATACTACATAGGGTAGCCACCTAACTAGGTAGGCCTCATTAACATATTGTTTAGTACTGGAGAAGCGAAACCTATGTGTATCCTAAACTGCTTCAGCCTTTATCAAACCCTGAAACCTTCATTTAGCAAGGCCCAACCCCATCACTGAAGAAATGCTTTGAAACTGTGAAAATCTCCCAACTCCAACACACAAACCTAAACTATTTTATTTGGTTTATTAAATTTTCTTCAATTTATTTTTATTATATCAATCTCTTTTTCTGTTATCCTCTCTTATCTTTTGCTCTCCATTTCTGACTTTCTTAAGCTATACCTAAGCTTATTATTTATCTTAATTCAACTAGTCCTTAAGAGCTCAGACCCATCCTATTAGGGTCAGACCTCTAACAACACCTCAAGAATAGATCACTAATCTAAGTCTTTATGTGGGCATGAGTACATAGAGGGAGGACTCCTATAAGAGAGCCAAACCTAAATTGTAAATAATCCATGCCTATAGTGTATATAGTCTCTCCTATATCAAATCTCTTCTCCACCCTTCAAAAATCCTTCTATCCCTTCACACCCCAATCCCAATCTTATATCCCACCTTATTAATGCTCTTTACACTCAGTTCTTAACCCATTAGGTATCAAGACCAATAAGCCATCACCCAGCTCCCAAGCGAAGGGACACCCACTCTGCCCCACATCTCATCTCCTGGCAAGAAACTATAACCAACACACCTGTTGATTCATGCTCTGTGGCCCTCCTTCTCACCCCCTTAAAACGTGGACTGTTGCTTGATACCTGACCCAGCTCCAGAAGTACCCCCAGTGCAAGAACTCTACCTGAGCCCTTTCTGCCACAAAGCATTTTTCGAACTCAACAAGACCAGGGTGTGTGAGAAAATGTGCCCTGGATTCCACCCCCACAAAAATATCTCAAAAGATAATGGGGGAGCCTATAAGTTTCAGACCTTTATAATATTACCTCTTATCCTCTTTATCTCCAAGTGTTAGGTGGTCTCCTGCATCACTTTGTTCCCTTGATTACTTTTTTTGTGGTTTTGGGGTCACACCTGGCAGTACACAGGGGTTATTCCTGGCTCCATGCTCAGAAATTGCTCCTGGCAGGCATGGGGGACTATATGGGACGCCGAGATTTGATCCAATATCATTCTGCATGAAAGGCAAATGCCTTACATCCATGCTATCTCTCCAGCCCCTTGATTACTTTTATTTTTCTTTAATTTTTTATTTAAGGTACATGGTGACAATAAATGAGGGCCTTTCCACCAGCAGTGTTGTCCTCCCTTCATCCCTGTTCCCAAGCATATATCCCTTATCTCCCTCCTTTATCCCCCAGAATGCTAGTGTAACTAAAAGCATATATGTTAACACTAATGTAAACCATTTTTTTTGCAGTTCCAGATATTTTTACTAGTGGTTTCTTAAAGGTTTGGAGTCAAAGGAGCATTGTAAAAACAATGTTAGTGTGGCAATTCTCGTTTGCATGGGCCCACCAAATTATGGCAGTCATGGAAAGGAAAAACTTTGGCCTAAGTACAAGGAGACCCTACCCCTGAAGTTTCCTGACATAAGTCCATTTCTAGGCTCCAGGCAAACTAGTTTGTCCAATCCCGGTCATTGTAGTACCCATACAGTTATATTTTTCAGTCTCTGTTGATCTCACATATCTGTATTGAAGGTCTTGGAATCTGTATATCCAACATTGAAGTCAGGATGGTGCGGAGTGGCATCTAATTTCAATTCACAATTAACAGGCAATGCAGAAAACCCTGTCCAGTATGCAAGTCATTGTTGTTGTTTAAATCTTCTCAGTGTTAAGGGAAGACTCTTTTGAGTAAATTGATGCCAGAGCAGCAGTAGGGTCTTCCCTGGTAGAGGATTGCTTCCAGGTGATGTCATAAACAATGTTGGATGTTTCATAGATGGCTTCCCTGGTTCAGGGGTGACTGGAAAATACCCAAACCTTTGAGGCCTGTGCCAGGTCATCATGCCAAAGTTCAGGGTTTGTAAGGTTCCATTGCACCACAAGATTTGTGTGTTCCTATCTCTATTGGATAAGAACTTATTTGTATGTATAGTATTTTCCATTTTAATGTGCCCATGCAAACAAGGAATAATGCCACCTGACGTTATCAGTGCATAAGGGGCCGCAAGAACAAGTCCAACAATCCCCATGACCTGGTTCAAACATAAGAATTAAACTGAGGGATTCTATCACCAAAATTCCTTATTGAACAGTTCACAGCGAGATTGATGCCTATGGGGATGCTAGAAGAAGTCCAACAATCCAATTGACTTGGTTCTTATATAAACATTAAATGGAGGGACACTTCTACAAACTTCCTTATTTAACAAATAACAAAGGGAAGGAGAGATAGAGAGGCTCTCATTCACCAGAATACCTTATTGAACAGTTCACAAAGAGGAGAAAAAATAAAAAGTGGGGAAAATAAACAATCAAACTTAAGACAGTGGACTCAATAGTCACCGTCCATGGGAACTAATCAGAAACCTAGTATGGAAGCAACCACAGTTACACAATGAAAGAAGGAAGAGGACAAGAGACTGCTGAAAGTAGACAAGGAGGAAAAGAGTACTGGCCTCTTCCCAAACTGAAAGTCAGTCCTTTCATATTTATTTTAAATATATATGGTACACGCTGGGCTAGTGCCCCCTGCAGCTTTTTGAATGGAGAACAATGAGAAGAAAAAAAATACCAGTGAATGTCACAACGTAATGTCCTGACATACACCAGTGCTGCATTGGCCCGGTATATACAGCACATGTGTCCCCCCCTTAGTGGCGGGAGAGAAAGGGGGAAATCCTAAGGACCATGATAGAGTCCACCTGGGTCGGAATTCATGGAAGGCCTGGAGTGGGGGGAAAATAGGAGAATGGCTGGAAGCCTGCCAAACCTCCCAGCATCCCCCAAGCTAGGGAGAATGCCATCCGGCATGGGGTGTTCCCTAACCCCATACCTGGGAAGAGCTGGCCTCCAGGATCAAGGCACCAGAAGCCAGCTATCTGCGAGGCACCTACCTTTGCTCCTCCTCCCTAGTGTAGAGAGGGGGGAGCCTGGAGAACCCTAATGGAGTCCACCTGGAACCCACAGCAGGCAACCCGAGGTGGCACTCAGGCCAGACCTAGAGTCCAGGTGGAAATAGAGGAACGACTGGAGGCCTGCCAAGCCTCCCAGCACCCCCCAAGCTAGGGAGAATGCCATCCAGCATGGATGTCCCCTAACCCCATACCTGGGAAGAGCTGGCCTCCAGGATCAAGGCACCACAAGCCATCTATCTGCCCGGCCCCTTTCTTTGCTCCACCTCCTTAGTGTAGAAGGGGGGAGCCTGTAGTCCCCTAATTGAGTCCACTGGAGGTGGCACTCAGGCCAGGCCTAGAATCCAGGGGAAATAGGGGAACGGCTGGAGGCCTGCCAAGCCTCCCAACAACCCCCAAGCTAGGGAGAATGCCATCCGTCATGGGGTGTCCCCTAACCCCATACCTGGGAAGAGCTGGCCTCCAGAATAAAGGCACCAGAAGCCAGATATCTGCCCGGCCCCTCCCTTTACCCCTCCTACCTAGTGTAGAGAAGGGGGGGAAATCCTGTAGACCCCTAATTGAGCTCACCGGAGGTGGCACTCAGGCCAGGCCTAGAGTCCAGGGGAAAATAGGGGAACGACTGGAGGCCTTCCAAGCCTCTCAGCACCCCCCAAGCTAGGGAGAATGCCATCATGGCATGGGGTGTCCGCTACCCCTATACCTGGGAAGAGCTGGCCTCCAGGATCAAGGCACCAGAAGCCAGCTATCTGCCCGGTCCCTTCCTTTGCTCCACCTTCCTAGTGTAGATAGGGGGAAGCCTTTAAACCCCTAATTGAGTCCACCGGAGGTGGAACTCAGGCCAGGCCTAAAGTCCAGGGGGGAAATAGGGGAATGGCTGGAGGTCTGCCAAGCCTCCCAGCACTCCCCAAGCTAGGGAAAATGCCATCATGTCATGGGGTATCCCCTAACCCCATACCTGGGAAGAGCTGGCCTCCAGGATCAAGGCACCAGAAGCCAGCTTCTGCCCAGCCCTTCCCTTTGCTCCTCCTCTATAGTGTAGAGGGGGGTGGATGCCTGGAGACCCCTAATGGAGCCCACCTGAAACCCACTGCAGGCCACTCTAGGTGGCACTCAGGCCAGGCCTAGAGTCCAGGGGGAACTAGGGGAACAGCTGGAGACCTGCCAAGCCTCCCAGCACCCCCCAAGCTAGGGAGAACGCCATCCAGCATGGGGTGTCCCCTAACCCCATACCTGGGAAGAGCTGGCCTCCAGAATCAAGGCACCAGAAGCCAGCTATCTGCCCAGCCCCTTCCTTTGCTCCACCTCCCTAGTGTAGGTGGGAAAGCCTGTAGACCCCTAATTGAGTCCACTGGAGGTGGCACTCAGGCCAGGCCTAGAGTCCAGGGGGAAATAGGGGAACGGCTGGAGGCCTGCCAAGCCTCCCAGCACCCCCCAAACTAGGGAGAATGCCATTCGGCATGGGGTGTTCCCTAACCCCATACCTGGGAAGAGCTGGCCTCCAGGATCATGGCACCTGAAGCCAGCTATCTGCCCGGCCCCTCCCTTTGCTTCTCCTCCCTAGTGTAGAGGCCTGGAAACCCCTAATGGAGTCCACTTGTAACCCACAGCAGGCCACCTGAGGTGGCAGTCAGGCCAGGTCTATAGTTCAAGGGGAAATAGGGGAACGGCTGAAGATCTGCCAAGCCTCCAAGCACACCCCAAAACTAGGGAGAATGCCATCCAGCATGGGGTGTCCCTTAACCCCATACCTGGGAAGAGCTGGCCTCCAGGATCAAGGCACGGGAAGCCAGCTATCTGCCCGGCTCCTCCCTTTGCTCCTCCTCCCTTAGTTTTTTTTTTTGGTTTTTTTTTTTGGGCCACACCCGTGTGATGCTCAGGAGTTACTCCTGGCAAAGCGCTCAGAAATTGCCCCTGGCTTGGGGGGACCATATGGGACGCCAGGGGATCGAACCGCAGTCCTTCCTTGGATAGCACTTGCAAGGCAGACACCTTACCTCTAGCGCCACTTCACCGGCCCCCTGATTAGTTTTTTTAAACTCATTTTTATTTAATTTTTCCTTTATATATATGTGATGTGTGGATATTTGCATATATATATGTATATATATATATATATATATATATAGAGAGAGAGAGAGAGAGAGAGAGAGTTTTTTGTTTTCTTCTCTTCCTTGTTTTAGTTCTGCTTGGCACAAAAACTTATACAAACAAGTCTTGCTTGGAAAAAAAGCTCAGGGCAAAACCAGGTCACAGAGGTGATGGCACCTGACAATCTCATGCCCAAATGCACCAGCAATATAATATAACACCATTTCTTTTTGCAAAGGCATACTAAAAAGTGCAAATTTTACATAAAATTTAAGCTTTTATGTATTAGGGATAAGGACTCATACATTTTACAATACAAGGGCACCTCCCACCTTGAACATATGTCATGTGGTCCCACCTTAGACTCCATGTGATTAGACAGTGACCATCCAACCCTGAACCCTGGATCTCAGACATAAAACCAACATGTTTGCCACAACAGTTCCAGGTACCAAACTCCCTCTGGGTCATTCTTAATACTGCTCTGACACCAACACGCACCAGTTATTGATATGACATCCTGACCATGAGGAAATGGCAACAACTAACAGCAGGTTGTCTTATCTCACCACCTAACAATTAAATTAAATCAGAATAAATCTGTGAAAAAGCCAAGATAACTAACTATAGATGACTGAGTGTGACAACCATGGGCAGAAATTATCCTGGGACCAATAAAAACGATGTACGATCTGTACATCAACTAAGATCTCTAATTCCAGAGGTCTGACTGAGATAACTTCAATCGAGCAGAACTTCTGGAAACATCACAAAAGACTCTTTCCTAGATTTCATCCTAGGATTGGTACAAAAACCAAGACCACCAATTACAAAAGACTGGTTAAAACACGAGTGATGGAACAGAACTTCTAGAACTGTAAAGAAAGACTCCATCCTAGGCTCCATCCCATGACCAGTGCAAAACCCAAGATCTCTAGTTACAAGAGGCCTGATTTTATCATCCATGACTGATTGGAAAGGTTCCAGATACCACAAAAGGACCTAGGGGAGAGGAAAAAAAACAGGTATGGAGCCTGGAGTTATTCCCATGAGAGTATGCTTCAAGGGTGGAGAAACCCTGTATCTCTTAGGCCAAGGGAATTCCTTTTTTAATCTCCCCTATATTTACTGTGCCTATGTAAATAAAAGAAACACATTAATTTTTTCAGTTTTCATTGTTTTTTCATTTTTTGTTTGCTTTGTTTTATTTTGGTGCTTTTTTTAAAATTTCGGTACCATGGTTATTGTTTGGTTGTTGTCTTTATTGCTGTGTTGCTTTTTTACTTTTTGCTTGAGTTTTTTTTATTGTTGTTATGTTTTACTTCCTTTCCCCTTTCTTCGCTGAAATCGATGTTTATAGCCTCTCCCATTATTTTGCTTGTTTGATTTTGCCCCCCCTTCTTTTTTTCTTTCCTTCAAACAGAACCACATAACTTGAACCATCTTGTTCCGCCTCACAAATTGAGGGGAAAATAACAGAGGGTACCAAGACCAAACAGTCTTATGAACATTGAGTAGAAATAAAAAAATGATCAGACCTTAGGTACCAAATCCAAAGCCAAATGACAGCAGAATCGATGCCTAATCTACAACAAGCTAGACACAGAGAGGACCATTTATACTAGCAGCCCGGGAGGCAAAGGAGAGGGATATGGGATGCATGCTGGGAACAGGAGTGGAGGGAGGACAACATTGGTGGTGGGAATGCCCCGGATTCAATTTCACTATGTACCTAAAATATTACTGTGAATGATTTGTTACCCACTTTGGTCAAAATAAAATTATGTAAATTACCATAGAAATCTGATACAAAATATAAAGAGTCTGGCATTGTAAATAGTGCTGCAATGAATATAGGTGTGAGCAAGGCATTTTTGAATTGTATTTTTGGGCTCCTAGGGTACATGCCTAGGAATATTCTAGCTGGATCATATGGGAGCTCAATTTCCAGTTTTTTTGAGGAATCTCCATATTGTTTTCCATAATGGCTGGCCTATACAACAGTTCCTTTCTGTCTTTATACTCTCCTGCACTGATAATGCTTGTTCTTTGTGATATGTGCCAGTCTCAGTGGTGTGAAATGGTAGCTCATTATATTTATTTGCATCTCCCTGATGATTAGTGATGTAGAGCATTTTTTCATGTGCCTTTTGGCCATTTACATTTCTTCTTTGAAGAAGTGTCTGTTCATTTCTTCTCCCCATTTTTATAGGGTTAGATTTTTTTTTGTTACTTTTTGTCAGTACCTTGTATATCTTCGATTTTATCCCCTTATCTGATGGGTTTTGGGTGAATAGATTCTCTCATTCTTAGGGTGGATTTTCTGTCCTAGGCACTATTTTCTTTGAGGTGCAGATGCATCTTAGCTTAATATAATCCCATCTGTTTATCTCTGCTTCCACTTGTTTGGAGAGTGCTGTTTCCTCCTTGAATATGCCTTTAGTATCAATGTCATGGAGTGTTTTACCTACGTGTTGTTCCATATACTTCATGGATTCAGGTCTGATATCATTTGAATTTGACCTTTACGCATGGTTTTAGCTAGAGTTCACATTTTTGCAAGTGGCTCATCAGTTTTGTGCCAGCATCACTACTTGTTTAAAAGGCTTTCCTTGTTCCATTTTGAATAGATTGCCCCTTTATCAAAAATTAATTGATTTTATGTCTGGGGAACATTCTCTGAATACTCGTCTATTCCACTGATCTGAGGGTCTATCTTTATTCCAAATAATGATGTTTTAATGACTATAGCTTTGTAATAAAATTTAAAGTTGGGGAAAATGATGCCTCTCATATTTCTTTTCTCACGTGTTGCTCTAGCTATTCGTGGGTGTTTATTTTTCCAAATGAATTTCAGGAATGTTCGATCTACTTCTTTTAAGAGTGTTATGGTTATCTTTAGAGGGATTAAATTAAATCTGTTCAATGATTTAGGGAGTATTGCCATTTTAATTATGTTGTTTCTACCAATCTATGAGCAGGATATGTGTCTTCATTTCCATGTGTCCTCTTTGATTCTGAAGCACAGTTTTGTAATTTTCATTGTATAGTTCCTTCGCTTCTCCAGTTAAGTTACTCCAAGATATTTGATTTTGTGCAACTCTAATGTAAATGGGAATACCATGGATTGATGAGTGCAGATTTTGTAGCCTGCTACTTTATTATACATATCTATTTTTCTAGAAACATTTTGGTAGATTAATTAGGATATTCTAAATACATTATCATGTCATCTGTAAAGAGTGAGAGTTTGACTTTTTCCTTTTGTATTTGAATGTCTTTAATATATATTTTGTGTATTTCTATGATAATTATTTCCATTACTATGTTCACAAGATGTGCTGAGAGGGGAAGTTTGACTTGTGCCAGCTTTTAAAGGATTTTTTAAATTTCTGCTCTAATATTTATTATTTTCTTCTGTCTAGTTTTGGCTTGTTTTGTTGACCATTTTTTAATTTTATAAACTGTGACATTAAGTTATTAATTTAGGAGGCTATATTGGTGACACAGCAGTAGGGCATTTGCCTTAAAGCACTGACCTAGGACGGACTTCAGTTCAATCCCCAGTCATCCTATATTGTCCCCCAAGCCAGGAGCAATTTCTGAGTGCATAACCAGGAATAACCCTGAGCACCAATCTGGTGTGGCTCCTCCCAGAAAAGTTATTAATTTAGGTCTTTTATTCCTGATGAGTGCTAGCAAAGCTATACATTTTCCTCTTAGTACTAATTTCTCTGTATCCCACAAATCCTGATATGTCCTGTCTTTATTCTCTTTTGTTTCCAGGAATCTTTGATTTTCTCTTTGATTCATCTCTAACCCACTCGCAGTTCAATATTGAGCTTTTTAATTTCCAGTTGTTAAAGTTATTTCTCTATTTCTGTTTAAAATTTACTTCCAATTTCAGTGTATGATTATCTGAGAAGATAGTGATATAATTTGTACCCTCTTGATTTTTATGGAGGTGTCTTGATTTTATGGAGCTTGTGGTTTATCTTAGAGAATGCACATTGGAAAAATGTGTATTCAGGTTTTTGAGAATGGAGAGAAATATATATGTGTATATATGTATGTATATGTATATGTATATATATATAGCCACTCTCTTCCATTTATTTCTACAGATCCAGTGAATCCTTCTTTGAGTTTCAACCTGGTTGACATATCAAGGAGTGACAGTGCAGTGTTTAAGTTTCCCATTATTTGTTGTTATATGTATTCAAATCTATTAGCAATTGTTTTAAATATTTTGCTGGCCCCTCATTGGGTGCATATATATTTAGGAGTGTGACTGCTTCCTATTGTACATATTTCTTAATTATTAAGAAATGTCCGGTGCGGGGAGGGCCCTGAAGATCAGGGGGCAGCTCGGCCACAGGCCGCGTCCAGCGCCGCGGGATGTAGCGGGGGGGGGGGGAGGAGACCGCGGCCCCCCAGCACCAGCCTCCCCAGCCGGACGTGTCTACCATCATAGAAGGAATTTCTGCCCCTTGGGGCTGAGAGACACTAGCCTGTCCCCAAGCTGAAACTGCAAGGTGCCAGCCAGATGTCTTCTCACAAAGGATCTGTGGTGGCAGCACAGGGCAATGGGGCTCCTGCCAGTAACAGGAAAACGGACACCATGGAGCTGGCTGAGCTGGGACCCCTGCTGGAAGAGAAAGGCAAGCGGACCGTCACCAGCCCCGTCAAAGCTGAAGAAGAGCAGGCATGCCCCGTGCCCCAGGAAGAGGAAGAGGAAGTGCGGGTACTGACGCTTCCCCTGCAAGCCCACCATGCCATGGAGAAGATGGAGGAGTTTGTGTATAAGGTCTGGGAGGGACGCTGGAGGGTCATCCCATATGACGTACTCCCTGACTGGCTGAAGGACAATGACTACCTGCTCCATGGCCACAGGCCCCCCATGCCCTCCTTCCGGGCTTGCTTCAAGAGCATCTTCCGCATCCACACAGAAACTGGCAACATCTGGACCCATCTGCTTGGTTTCGTGCTGTTTCTCTTCTTGGGAATCTTGACCATGCTCAGACCAAATATGTATTTCATGGCTCCCCTGCAAGAGAAGGTGGTTTTTGGGATGTTCTTTTTGGGTGCAGTGCTCTGCCTCAGCTTCTCCTGGCTCTTTCACACCGTTTATTGTCATTCAGAGAAAGTTTCTCGGACATTTTCCAAGCTGGATTATTCAGGGATTGCCCTACTGATTATGGGGAGTTTTGTCCCTTGGCTCTATTATTCCTTCTACTGCTCCCCACAGCCACGGCTCATCTACCTCTCCATCGTCTGTGTCCTGGGCATTTCTGCCATCATCGTGGCACAGTGGGACCGATTTGCCACTCCTAAGCACCGGCAAACAAGAGCAGGAGTATTCCTGGGACTTGGTTTGAGCGGTGTTGTGCCCACCATGCATTTTACCATCGCAGAGGGCTTTGTCAAAGCCACAACCGTGGGCCAGATGGGTTGGTTCTTCCTCATGGCTGTGATGTACATCACTGGAGCTGGCCTTTATGCTACCCGAATACCTGAGCGCTTCTTTCCTGGGAAATTTGACATATGGTTCCAGTCTCATCAGATTTTCCATGTGCTGGTGATGGCAGCAGCCTTTGTCCACTTCTATGGGGTCTCCAACCTTCAGGAATTCCGTTACGGCTTGGAAGGTGGCTGCACCGATGACTCTCTCCTCTGAGCCTTCCTACCCGAGGGGTGGAGCAGGAATTTCCCAAGTGCTTTTAAAAATAACTTCTTTGCTGAAGTGAGAGGAAGAGTGTGAGTCGTCTGTCTCAAAAAGAAAGCTCTTAGAGAGAATCTAGTACTGGCCAAGCTGCAGCCCACGTTCACACCCACTGGGCAATAAACTCCTGAGTTCTAGCTGAGGAGGGTGGGGACAGGCAGTCCGAGCCAGCATCCTCCTCAGCAGTCCCCTTCCTGGGCGGGAGACAATATTTTAAAGCTCATGTTAAGATTTTACCCCTTGTCCAGCCATTGGGGCCGGGGGAGAATTGATGGACTGGGACTCTTCAGAAGTTGTTTCTGGAAGACCATGTCCCTTCCTTACCCCCTGCCCTTACTTTGTAACCTGGCTTATAACAGGCCATCCATTTTTGTAGCACACTTTTCAAAAACAATTAGAACCTGGTCCCATCTTTCTAGGGCCTGAATCTGCTCACAGAGCAGAAAGAACAAAGCCACCAACTTTTACATAGCCCGGCTAATCATGGAAGTGTGTCCAGGCTTCAAATAACTTGAGTTTTAATTTTTTTTCTTGGCAGAGTAATGTAAAATTAAAATGGGGAAAGATATTTAATATTTAATACTAAGCTTTAAGAAGAAACCTCCTATCATTGCTATGTATCTTGATGCAAAGACTATGATGACAATAAAAGAAATACAGAAGACACTTGGCATTAAAAATTAAAAAAAAAGAAATGTCCATCTTTTAAGCTTAAAGTCAGTGCTATCTGCATTAATATGGTCTCCCCTGTCTTTTTAATGGACTTGTTTGCTTGAATGATTTTCCTCCAACTTTGACTTTTAGTTTATAATTGCTCTGACTGTTCAGATGTCTTTTTTCCAGGCAGCAAAATGTTGGATTGAACATTTTGATCCATTTTTCCCCTCTATGTCTTTTGTTGTTGTTGTTTTTTGGGGGGGAGGGGGCCACACCCGAGGTTGCTCAGGGGTTACTCCTGGCTATCTGCTCAGAAATAGCTCCTGGCAGGCACGGGGGACCATATGGGACGCCGGGATTCGAACCAACCACCTTAGGTCCTGGATTGGCTGCTTGCAAGGCAAACACTGCTGTGCTATCTCTCCGGGCCCTCTATGTCTCTTAATTGGTTCATTTAGTCCATTGCTATTGAGAAAGATGATTGTCATAAAATTAAGTGTCTTTTTTCTTATTTGTAATTTATTCAGTTTATTTCATACTTTCTTTGAGTTCTATGAGGATCCTCTATATTTCATCTCTAAAGTCCTTATCTGAGAGGCTAAATAGGTGGAGTTATTTTTGGGGGACATCAGTGCTACTATCTTCATTCTCTAGGCATGGTGGCTGTCTATGTTGTTTTACCATTGTCACATTTGCAATGTGATGTCTTCTCCATGTTGTGCTGAGGTTCATTGATTAGGAGAACTATGTTTCTGTGAAGATGATGGTCATGCTCCTCTAGCTCTGTCCTTCAGGATATAGTCCACTCACCTGGGGGCATCTTCACTCTGCTTTTTGTTATGGGGTTTGTTTACTCTATATTGAAAAATATTTTTAATTTTTGTATATCATAACATCAGTATTTCTAGTGGTAAAAATAAAATGGAATAACTAGTAATGGACACTTGATTAAAATTGATATATTAGTAAGGTATTATATCATATATTTATATTATATGCATATTATATATAATTATATATTACAATATGATACTTAGTTGTTTATTATGATGTATTAATAATGATTATGATGCTATACTAGTTATTATTTTATATATAATATTTATATTATATTATTATTAAATGTAGTAATTAAAAGTTATATTTATTATTGTTCATGGTAGTCTGTTAAGTTAAAACATAAAACAATGTGCCATAAGGGTCGGGTGGGGAGGAGGGAGATTTGGGACATCAGTGATGGGAATGTTGCACTGGTGATGGGTGGTGTTCTTTACATGACTGAAACCCAAACACAATCATGTATGTAATCAAGGTGTTTAAATAATATATATAAAATAATTACATTTAGGGCTGGAGTGATAGTACAGCAGGTAGGTAAAAAAAACAATGTGCCATATAATTTATATTTTAAAACACAAGATAAAAATTTATAACATTTGTGATTCTGAGTGACAGATAATATAACTATTATCTGATAAGCAAGATAGACCCATGCATACAAATAAATTTATATCATATATATTTTGGGAGGTGGGGTAAAACACATAAAGCAAAAATACAGAAAAATAACTAAACTATTAAGCAAATTATCACTATGTTGCAAAACTTTCTGCTGTTTTCTTAGGGTTACTGTAGTTATCTGCAGAGCAGCAGAGCTGCATAGGACAAGGCTACAAGGGGCATGTGCTGCAAGGCTCGAAGGGGCCTGTGAGGCTGCCTGCTTGGTGGGGTCTCAGGCCCACCCAGGGACACCAATTTGTAAGACTTCCCAGGAGAAAGGGGGAGAGAAATTCACCAGCCAGAGCAGACCAGGGGAGGCCTGTAGATTCCTGTTCAAGAGAGAAATAGAGGTGTACAGGGATAAATATAAGTATATTTATAAGTATATAAATATAAGTATAGCATCTCAACTATGTTTTATCTCTGCCCACCCTCGGACCAGTTGGAGCTGATCCGATCACTATCCTGCCCCCCATACTGTACAAATTTTTCTTTTTATATCCAGGGTGACAGAGGAATTGTCTAGGGGCATGCCCAGGAGCATGTCCTGGTCCAGCTACCATTACAGTGGGGCTATCCAAGGAGCTTTTCCAAGTCCAACTGCCATTACATCAACATTTCCACATTTTATGTATTTTTAATTATATAGAGAGTTATCCTCAACTGTCAGTGGAGGTCGGTCAGATGATGTTCTTCTGTAAAAGCCATGGTGATTGTCAGCTGCACTTCTATTCTTGACTGTTCATTTAAAAAGCTTCAAAGCTGAGAGACTAGTGTAAGGGAAAAATGAAACGTTTAAGGAACAAACAGTAACTTTCTATCGAAAGTATGCCTAGCTTAAGAAAATTGGGTAATGGGACAATGAATTCTTTCTAGCTACTTCTTGCTGATAAGGAACAGTTGTGGAGTTATCAGAGGTTTTCACTTTCTATTTCTATCTATATAGGGGACAAACATTCTCTATTTTTTTGTTTGTTTTTGGGCCACACCCGGCGGTGCTCAGGGTTTACTCCTGGCTGTCTGCTCAGAAATAGCTCCTGGCAGGCACGGGGGACCATATGGGACACCGGGATTCGAACCAACCACCTTTGGTCCTGGATTGGCTGCTTGCAAGGCAAACACCGCTGTGCTATCTCTCCGGGCCCCAAACATTCTCTATTTAAAATGTTCTTTGTCTTTTACTCTGTGCCTAAATCTCTTTTTTCTATATAATACATTTAATATAAACCAGTACCTAGACTAAAGCATTTTCCCGGAGAGCCAAAGATTGTGAGTTTAAACCCTGGTGACCCCTGCATGCACATGGGAACCCTGACAAACTTACACAATGAAAATCCACAATGAAAACTGGGCCTAGAAGATGTTTCATAAGTTTAGAAAGTGTCTGAAACAAATGTAAGACACTATTCTTAATCCACAGCGTGGCATATGCACTGAGGTGATGCTAAGAGTCCTGAAAACTAGAGTTCCTCATGAGAAAAAAAAGGAAATAAATAAAGGAACCACCACTCCTGCATCCTTTATCTTTACTAGTGACTCTAAGTCTCATTATCTTTTTGGCTTACTTTTTTGGTTAGTAGAGATCTCTATTTTATATTTCCTACAATAGAAGCTCTGCTCAGACAAACCAAAGATCCATTGTGGAGACTTCTCTATATCTAGTAAATATATTAATTCCAGGTACTGGAGGTGGAGGAACTGATCACGGGGTATAACTGATGCGCATTGGATCACTGTAAGTTAATCTCGGGCTGAACTCCATATATTTTGGGGGAGAGGAGTCATATCAGGCAGTGTTCAGGCTTATTCCTGACCTTGCACTCAGGGATCACTCAAGGCAAGTTAGGTGACCATATATTTATTGTACCATGTATGGAATTCATGTTAGCTACATGCAAATCAACCCACTCTACTATATCTCTGTCCCCAAACTTTATTTTTTACTTGAATCTTCAACTCTAATGGGGTATGGCAGGGTTGGTGACAATGTGAAAGAGTATGTGGTCATGATGATGTTTGGAGTTTTTGGATATAATTATCAACTCAGAAAACTTTTAATAATACTAAAATGTCTTGATATTTATTCAATATATATTCACACAAGTAAATTACCTTAGATTCCTTGGGGAGAAATGAGATAAAACATGTGCCTGCTACATTGTTGTAAAAACAGCACCAGAATTTTGGTTACAGATCTGAAATTTTACATAGTACAGGAATTGAATTAATCTAGAAACACAAACTTTATTTAAGTTTTCAAAAACGTGTTTTAATTTTTTATTTTCCTTTCTTTTGCTTCCATTTTTAGAGTCCTCACCCACTAGCGCTCAGAAAACATGTGGACCGCACTTTACAATATTGAGGGGACATTCAGTGCTCAACATTATACTCAAGATCTCATACATTTAAACTCTTATCCTTACCCTTGGGGCAATCACTTTTGTCTTTCGGGGAGTTGTTTGGTCTGAGAACACACCTGATGATGCCCACAGCTTATTTCTGGCCTTGTGTTCAGGGATCACTCCTAACAGATATCTGGGGACCACATGTGTTGCAAGAGATAGATCTCTGATGGACTACATTTTATCCTACCTGCTATACAATCACTTTGGCCCTTTAAACTGTCATTTTTGGAGGGGGATTGGAAAATACACATGGGGTACAAGGACCACTCCTGGAAACATAGCCAACAAGCATGTATATTGTATGAATTGCTGGATTCTATGGTGCCAGAAGCATCAGGACTACACCCAGTAATGCTCAGTGTTTAGGGGTTCAGTTCAATAGAACTTGAAGTTTTATCCATGCAAGGCACTTGTTTGTTCTTTTTCTTTCATTTTTGCTTGACTACTCATTTAACACTAAACACACAATTTATAAAAATCTATTTCTTAATATGAGGGAAAAACAGAGCTAGGAATGAGAGAAAATCTAAACATTCTGTGTAAAAGAAGATGTTTCTAGCACCTCCTAACTTACAGTATTATTAACTACAATCTCAATGTTGCACATATATCCATTCTTATGACTTATTTTATAAATAAAGTTTATCGTTTTTCCCTTCCTCTATTTCTTAGGCTCTGAAAGATTTTTAGAATCTATTTTATGTCTCACATGTGGTAATCTATGTGCAATTGCACTTCAGTTCTTCCCTGGAGACTATGGACAGGTATCTGCTTTGAAGCATATTGTTTGTTGATAAAATTTAGTTCCTTGTAGCTATATCAATAATATACTCATTTTCTAGCAGTCAGAAGAACCCCTATGAGATGCTAGATAATACTTAATATTCTTTTTGATGCTGCTATGAATCAGCAAGAGAATTTCCCTTGTACTTGGATCCCATCATGTTTGATATCTCTGACCTGTTCTTTTGTCACTGATCGGAGCAAAAATTCTACCTTTAAGGGGTTTATGTGAAAAAAAGTAGGTCCATTGAGCCAATGTACTTTTGGCCATAGAAGGAAATATAATAAAAAAAAACTATTTTGTTGTGTTTACAGGTTGTACCAATACTTAAGTAGTTGAGGAATCCTTGGGAATCAATCTTAGAAAAATGCTTCCTAAAATTGTTATTAAATTATCCATTTTCATTCTTAACAGTCTTATTTTGTTCTACCCTTTTTATATCTTATCTTTCATGCCAGGCATTTTTTTTTTTTTTTTTTGGTTTTTGGGTCACACCCGGCGGTGCTCAGGGGTTACTCCTGGCTGTCTGCTCAGAAATAGCTCCTGGCAGGCACGGGGGACCATATGGGACACCGGGATTTGAACCAACCACCTTTGGTCCTGGATCGGCTGCTTGCGAGGCAAACGCCACTGTGCTATCTCTCCGGACCCTATGCCAGGCATTTTTTATGAAAAGAAAACTGCTGCAGGCCAGAAAAGCAGCACACTAGGTAAAGTACATGTTCTTGCATTATGTTGACCTGAGTTCAAGCTTCAGAAACACATAGCCCTGTGAGAAGTGTTCTCTGAGAGCAGTGCCAGAAGTAAGCTCTGAATACAGGTAGATTTGCTCCCACAAAAAGGAGAAAAAAACCCACTAATTTTATATTTCAGTGAATATGGTCACCTGACCATTTCAAATCAGTGAGGGTTAGTTAGCAGCATTAGTGACCATTTATTCACAACATCACTGTTATTTAGATGTACTGTACTGTAATGATATTTCTATATACTTTTCCTGAGTCTTTTAGTTATATATGCAGTTTCAAAAGTACTTGAGATTTAGTCCCTCTTTACACATGTGTTGAGATTAGCTCTTTAACCTTCCTTGCCATAATTATGCAACTATAATAATTTTTCTACTGGCACTGTTTCCAAATCACATTAAAACTGAGAGTGATTTCATTCTACTGTTCTGTCATATCCCCCAATTTATCAGACTATCATAGTTATTAAATGCCCTAGGTTAAAAAAAGTCTTCTGCTCAAAACAACAAGAAGTTATCTTCTCACATCATGGAGACTGGCACAAACTGTGAAGAATATGGATAACTAGTGCAGGTATGAATGCGGAAAGAAAGGGATTCTGATTCACTGTGGCTGGGAATGTCAGTAAGTCCAGCCTATTCGGAAAACTATATGGCTCTTTCTCAAAAAACAAGAACTTGAGCTTCCATATGATCCAACAATGTCATGTCTAGGAATATATTCTAAGAACCCCAAAACTCAATGCAGAAAAGCCTTCTGCACTCCTAAGTTCATAGCAGTACTATTTAAAATATCCAGATATCCAAATATTGAGACCCACATGCTCAATAACAGGCGAGTAAATAAAGAATCTGTGGAAAATCTTCACAATGGAATATTATGCAGCTGTTAGTATAAATGAAGTAAAAAAATTTGGTTACACATGGATGTGTAAGGAGAGTATTATGCTGCATGAAATTAGTTAGATAGAGGAATAAACATAATATCATTCATTAGTGGGATATGAGAAAAATATAAGTATGGTAATAATATCCAAGGACAACTGAGATAAATGTCAAGAGAACCAGTCCTTGGTCGGAAGCTTATTAAAAATAGTATAGCAGTGCAGTTAGGATAGAGAAGGGACCACTAAAACAATGATAGTTGGAACTTATCACACTGTGTACATTATTCTTCAAAATTACTAGCATGTTTGCAGTTGAGATCAGTCATAAAAAGAACAGCCCCCTTAATCTGTGCAATATACCCACCACTAACCCTTTTCTTCAACCTTCTGCCTGTATTTGAGAGAGGTATTGTACTTCTCTCACTCATTACCACTGTTATCATAGTTTTTAGTGTAGTTATTTCCCTAACTGCACTCACCACTCTTTGTGGTGAGTTTCATAATGTGAGTTGATACTTCTGGCCTTCATCTTTATTGTATCTGGGCATTATTATAATAATGTCCTTATTTTTCTTAAAACCCACAGATGAGTGAGACTATTCTGTGTCTATCTCTCCCCCTCTGACTTATTTCACTCAGCATAATAGTTTCCATGTTCATCTATGTATAGGAAAATTTCATATCATATCATCTGATGGCTGCATAGTATTTTCATTATGTAGATGTACCACAGTTTCTTTACCCATTCATCTGTTGTTGAGCATCTTGGTTGTTTTCAGATTCTGGCTGTTGTAAATAGCGCTGAAATGAACATAGGTGTGTAGAAAGCATTTTATTGTGTTTTTGTTTTTCTAGGGTATATCGCTAGGAGTGGTATAGCTGGATCATATGGGAGCTCAATGTCCAGGTTTTTTTTTTTTTGAGGAATTTCCATATGGTTTTTCATTCAAGATGGACTAGATAGACATCATGCCCTTCAGAAGTGAATGCAAGTTTCTTTCTCCCACATCCCTGCCAGCACTTACTGTTCTTTCTTTGAGATATATGCTAGTCTCTGTCATAAGATGGTACCTCATGTTGTTTTAATTTGCATCTCCCTTATAATTGGTGGTGTGGAGCATTTGTATGTGTCGTTGGTCATTTGTATAAACTGATCACTCTGCACAATAACTGGATGTTGAATGTAAATTAAGTACTATACATGTGTCTCTATTAACAGTAGAGAAAACCACAATGCCTAAAAGGGAAAAAGGAAGATATATAGAGAGAAGGGTGGAAGGGAGGGTGGAAGGTAAATTTGGAATATTTATGGTGGGAAATGTTCATGGGTGAAGGGTGGTTTACATTTTCAGACTGAATCGCTATCATGATAAGTTTTGTAGCCACAGTGTTTAAATAAAAGGAAACAATTCTATTCTTTTGCAAATTTCCAAGTAAGCCCTCTGTAGCTTAGAGAAGCTCTTCTGGATTTGATTTTTTATTGTAATCTAGAAGCCTCAGACATGCTCTATCCTCAACTTATACTCATAGTCAGCAATTGAGTACAAGCAATTATTTGCTTCTCACCTAGAAAAAGCATGACTCTGGAATATTTTTGGTGGTTCTGGTTCAGTGTTCATCTATTTCTCACAGTAGTTCTTGGGGGTAACCACACCAGTTTTCAACCATGATCAGCTTGTTGTTTTGCAGACAGCATGTTCATGTTCAAAATCTGGGAAATAAACATTATAGTATTGCAGGTCTAATTTTTTTAGCACTCCAGTCCAAGGACACAGAGAGGATTAAACTCTATGCTATTATAAGTCACTGTGGCTATATCTGTTAAGGGCATGTCAATGCTAAACATCAAATTCACTAACTCCAATCTTCTCATCTTGTGAGATCTCTTCCCATTCCCTATTTATTCCTGTGTTAATAAGCACTTAAATCAAAGATGAAATTTATTTAATATTAAATAACTCCATTTTTCATTTCCCCTCTCTTCCTTAGGGTGACATCTGTACAGAGAAGAGGCATTGTTGAAAAGCATAAAAATATATCACTGAAGCCACTGAATGTGAATTAGAGTGAGGCCTCTTGTTTTCTCATAAAATATCAGGATATGTGCTTGTTAGAAAAGTGTATCCCTCATAATCATAATTATTGATATTTACACCTGGCAGTGTTCAACAGCTACTTGAAGCTCGGTATTATTAGAGGTGCTTGGAAGGCCAAAATGATGCTGTGAACTGACCCTAACATTAGTTTATTAAAACATATCAGCCATTGTCAATTTTGAAAACTGCTGGTAAGCAGTAGAGAAAATAGAAAATAATATGCAATAACAATAACAACTTATTTGCTTTCATTTGGTTTCTTAATGTTCAGGTTTGAGCCATAATTTTATATAACCTGCTATATAAAACGTTATTCAATTGCTGTAAAGTTTTTTTATTTGCTAATTTTGGTATCTTATTACTTCAGTCACAGAATTTGTAAAAAAAATAGGTGAAAAAGCATCTATAAGTATATTTTCATTTTTATCATAAAAATCACGATGCAGGGGCCAGAGCTATGGTGCAAGTGGTAGGGCATTTACCTTGCAAGCACTAATCTAGGATGGACCATGGTTCAACCCCCTGGCATGCCATATGGTTTCCCCAGCCAGGAGTGATTTCTGAGCGCTTAGCCAGGATTAACCCCTGAACATCACTGGGTGTGGCCCCAAAAATTACTATGCAATTTGAAATAAGAAACTTAAGCTCAAAATATACTAGAGGGGCACAAAAATACAATGAATCAAATATAATGCCCAAAATTACAATACTGAAAAGGCATATGCACCCCTATGTTCATTACATCAATATTCATTATCAGAATCTAGAAAGAATCAAGTGTTTAGGACAGATGAGTGGTAGATAATGAAACTGTAGTACATCTATACAATAAAATACTATGCAGTTATCAGCAAAAAATGAAATTTGCTTTTATGTGGATAGACATAAGGAATATCATGCTGAGTCAGAGGAAGCAGGACAGACAGAAAGACGTATTTTCAGGATATTAAGTAACCCCAAAGTATGAAAATAACACCAAAAGACAATAGAAATAATGGATAGGAAATGAAGTTATGACAGATAATAATAGATTTTGAACTGAACAGATGTGAGTGAACCCAGGCCAGAGTTCAGTCAGAAAAAAATAATGGGCTGTTGATCAGCAGTACAGAAAAGTGCTGAGGGCTGTGGGTTAATTTATACTAAAAAGGCACCATTTTGAATTTAACTTAGATGAAAGAATCATGGCAAGAATGTGGCCCGAAGAACAAAATAACAGAATCTGTTCACAAATAGTGATGGGACTGAGGGCAGTGTTTGAATTAAAAAATGCCATTTTGAGCTTATTAAAGGTGAGTAATCCCAGGCAAGAGAGAGGACAGGAGAAAAAAAGAATAGATGGTTGACCAGCTGAGGCAAAAATGACTTCAGTATATAGGCAGAATTTGAACTTTTACCATTTAAAACTAAACTGAAGTGAGTTAGCCCAGGCAATGTGTGTATGGAAAAAAAGATCACAAGAAGCAGAGTGGTAGGAGTCTGTGGGCAGAGATAAAGACTAACCATATAATGACACAAACTATTTACCCAATAACCATCAGATAAGGGGATAATATATAAGAAATACAAGGCACTGATAGAACTTTCAAGATAAAAATTATCAGGAAGATGCAAATCAAAATGAGATATCATCTCATACCACAGAGTTTGACACATATCATAAAGAGTCAAGAACAACCAGTTCTAGCACAGATGTGGGGGAAAAGATACCCATTCACTGCTGTTTGCAAATATAAATTGGTTCTATGTTTTCCAGGAACATACAGATATGCCTGAAAAAACTAGAAATTGAGTTTCCAAATTATATATATATATATATATATATATATATATATATATATATATATATATATATATATATATATGGCATTGGAACCAAAGTCGCCATGCAGAAAAGTCCTCTGCATTCCTATATTCTTAGCAGTACTATTTAAAAAAGATGGAATCTGGCATGTCCCCAAGGCTCCCCCCACCGGCAGATGCAGTAAGGGAACTTTTAGTCCCCCTAATCCCCCGCGCAAGTCCTTGAGGCTCCCCATTCACCAGTTGCTAGCAGATGCAGCAAGGGAACTTCTACTCCCCCTGCCCCCCGCGTGCATCCCCGAGGTTTCTGGAGTCACTGGGAAGGGCTAGAATCTATAGACGGGAGGGGTTTCTGGCAGAGGCCTGGAGGAGGTGGAGCTCCACTGACTTCCAGGTAGGGGAGGAGAGCGAGGGAGCCAGGCTCAACAGCACCCTACACCAATGTGGCCAGGAGCGGTACTGCACTGGCTGGCAGTAAGAGGGGGGAGCAACAGACCAGGCTCCATAGAGGGCGCATGGGGGGGGGGGGGACAAACCTCAGTCAGCTCACCCAACAACCCCACCCAGAGCTGCAATCCAGAGAAAGGATCCAGCCCCACACCACAAGGGGCAAAAGCGGGCTGCAATCGGAAGGCACTGATTTCCAAGCCATACCAATAAATGCAAAGAAATATGGGTAAACTAAGGAGGACCCTAACAGCTGGAGATATGGAGAGAAACCCTAGCAAGTTTCCAAGTCCACCATAACGCACAGATCCAGTAGAAGATGTAAAGGCAGCCATGAGAAAGGAAATGCAAGCCGTGGTAAAAGAAATGAAAGAATCGCTAGCCTCCAAGTACAAGAAATCCATGGATGAACAAATCAGCCAAATTAATACAAATGGAATTAAAGGAAATAAAAGACAGCGTAAAAAGTCATATGAGCAAAATCCCACAGTTGGAGAAGCACATAGAAGAAATAGAAGAAAAACTGCAAATAAAAAATGACCAAGAAGCCAACACAGAAGTAAAATGGCAAAGCACTGGAAGAAAAAGTCCAGTATTTAATGAACAAAGAAAAAAGAAATAATCTAAGAATTCTAGGTATTCAAGAAGGGGAGGAAACAGGGAAAGGGGAAGAACAAATAATCGGGGAAATAATAGCAGAAAACATCCCCACCCTTCGGAAAGAGGCTTCAGTGCAAATCCAGAAAATGAAAAGAGTTCCTAATAAAATAGACCATAATAAACAAACACCAAGACATATAGTAATCCAACTGGCAAAAAACAAAGAGAAAGATGAACTCCTTAAAGCAATAAGGGAAAAAACCCTCAAGTACAAAGGAAGGAACATAAGAATCAAACCAGATCTCCCATTTGAAACAATTCAAGCAAGAAGAAAATGGAATGTCATATTTAAACGAATGTATGAAAGAAATTTCCAACCTAGGGTCCAATACCCAGCAAAACTCTCATTCATATGGGAGGGTAGACTAAAAATATTCTCAACCAAGAATGAACTTGCATTATTTGTGTAAACAAAACCAATTCAAAATGACTTACTCAAGATGAATTACACAATCCAAACCCACAATTGTAACAACAACCACCATATTCAACACAACTGCACAACAGCCCTCTCTGTCAATAATCTCCCTAAATGTTAATGGACTAAACTCTCCCATTAAAAGACACATAAAAGATTAGAAAAAATAAACCGGACTACTGCTGCCTGCAAGAAACTCACTTACAAGGAGAGGACAGGCACATGCTTAGAATAAAAGGATGGAAATCAATTATTCAGGCCAATGGAAAACAAAAAAGAGCAGGGATGGCCATTCTAATATCAGACCAAATTGCATTAAACCTCAAGAAAGTGATCAGAGACAAAGAGGGTCACTACTTACTGATCAGGTGAACATTAGGTCAAGAAGTACTATCCTTGATCAATATTTATGCACCTAATTTAGAGTCAACAAAATATGTGAGGCAATTGCTAACAAACCTGGAGAAATACATGAAGGGAAATGTAATAATAGTAGGATATCTCAATATTCCACTATCACCGTGGACAGAATCAGCAGATAGAAAAATAGCAAAGAAATAAGAGCCCTAAATGAAACATTAGAAGATATAGGGCTAATGGACTTATATATAGCCCAGAAAACAGAATAAACATTCTTCTCAAGCCCTCATGGAACCTTCTCCAGAATAGACCATGTCCTAGGATATAAATCTAACTTGCATAAAACCAAAAACGTATGGATCATTAGAAGCACCATATCAGATCACTATGCAACAGAGGTCAAAATTGACTGTAAGAAGAAGCAATGGAGAAAATCCAACACCTGGAGATTAAACAACATACTGCTCAACAATAGCTGGATCAAAGAGGAACTCAAGGAATAAATAAAAGGATTACTTGAGACAAATGATAATGAAGAGATAAGTTGTCAAAATTTGTGGGCCACAGAAAAAGCAGTAATTATAGGGAAACTCATATTAATACAGGCCTATGTCAGGAAAGAGGAAAACGACAAAATCAACAGTTTAAAACAGGGGTCCTCAAACTTTTAAACACAGGGCCAGTTCACTGTCCCTCAGACCATTGGAGGGTCTGACTATAGTAAAAACAAAACTTATGAACGAATTCTTATGCACACTGCATAAATCTTATTTTGCAATGAAGAAACAAAACAGATACAAATACAATATGTGGCCCGCAGGCCATAGTTTGACTACCACTGGTTTAAATGATCACATTAAGGATCTGGAACAACAGCAGCAAAGAAATCCAACCACAACCAGAAGGCAAGAAATAGTAAAAACTAGAGCAGAAATAAACAACATGGAAACTAAGAAAACAGTACAAAAAATCAATGAGACCAGGAGTTTGTTTTCCAAAAAACTATACAAGATAGACAAACCACTGGCAAGACTCATCAAAAGAAAGAGGGAAAACAACTAAATTAGGATCATGAATGAAAGGGGCTAAATTACAACAGAAGCCCAAGAGATACAGCATATCATGAGGTCATATTATGAACAAATATACTCAGGCTAGATAACCGAGTAGAAATCAACAGATTTCTCGAAAAATACCATTTTCCGAGACTGGAAAAGGAAGACCTAGAAAGCCTAAACAGGTCAATCGCTTTAGAGGGAATTGAAGCTGTAATTAAGAAAGTCCCTAAGAACAAGAGTCCAGGTCCAGATGGCTTTACAGGTCAATTCTCTCAAACATTCGGAGAAGACCTACTACTATTGATCCACAGGCTCTTCCACACCATTGAAAAGACAGAAATCCTCCTCAACTCTTCTTATGAGGCTAATATCACACTCATTCCCAAAGATGGCAAAGATTACACCAAGAAAGAAAACTACAGACCAATCTCACTAATGAACATAGAAGCAAAAATACTCAACAAAATTTTAGCAAACCAAATCCAGCACTACATCAACAAGATTATAAAGCATGACCAAGTGGGTTTCATCCCAGGGATGCAAGGTTTGTTCAACATACTCAAATCAAACAACATCATATGCCTCATCAACAACAAGAAAGACAAAAACCAGATGATCATAGCAATCAATGCAGAGAAGACATGTGACAAAATAAACACCTATTCATATTAAAAACACTCAGCAAAACAGGGTAAGAAGGAACCTTCCTCAAGATAGTTACAACTATGTATGAAAAACCCACAGCCAACATTATCCTTAATGGTGAAAAACTGAAAGCATTTCCACTAAGGTCAGGAACTAGGCAAGGCTGTCCACTCTCTCCACTCTTATTCAATATAATCTTAGTAGTCCTAGAAATTGTAATCCAACAAGAGAACGGAATCAAAGGAATCCAAATTAGTAAAAAGGAACTCAAACGATCTCTTTTTTGCAGATGATATGATGATATACATCGAAAACCCTAAATATATTGTCCACAGTAAAACTCCTAGAAACAATTAACCAATACAGCAAAGTTGCTGGCTACAAAGTCAATACACAAAAGATTGCTAGAAGCACAAAGAAAGATTTCATCATAAGCTCCATTCCTTGACCTGTGCAGGCACAAATATCTCTAGATACAGTGGTCTGATTGCACCACCCAAGACAAAGTAGAAGTCTTCCATACACCACAGAAGCACCAAAGGGAGAGTAAATGAACAAGCAAGGGGTGTACAGTTAATTACATGACAGCAACTATCCACCAGCTAAAAAGACTACAATTTCCTCAAGGCTAAGAAGTTAATTATATAAATTAAGGCATATATACATTGTTATCACAATGCTATTACACAGCAAGATTAAGTTACAGTATAAACATACTTAGAAGCACTGGAAAGACAAAAGATCAGTGAGTCACTTCACTGTGATATTCATTTTAACTGTGGTAGTCCACAAACATACACACAGTATTTCTAATGTATATCCATAGTTAAGCAATAATTTCTAATTGAATATTCCAGTTACTTCTATTTATTATTTCACTTGATATCATCATAGAATACTTTCTGAAATTTCTAAACCTTTGACTATCCATCAGTATTACTGATTCCTGGAAATACTAGTACTCCAATTCTCCACAAATATTATTTACTCCTGAGAGAAAATGACTGAATAAATATTTGTTTATCCATTTTCGGCCTGATTTCACCCTGTGTGTGGCTCATCTGAGGACGGCTTGCCTTCCCTGGAGCCTTCCCTGGAGGTGTGTTTACAAGTCCAGAAAGGGTGGAGCCAGAGGAGCACGGCCGGGAAGCAAAGCAGAGCAGCCGTGCACATAATTTAGCCAATGAATACAACCACAACACAGAGAAAAACCCACAATACAAGTGTGACAATGGGGAAACAATGCAGGTTAGTGCCAGACGATGGCAACTGATGACTTGAACAAGACCAACCAGCTAGTCAGACTCTCAGATAAGGAGTTTGGAGTCGCAATATGGAAGATGTTCAAAGAACTAAAAGAAACTATAAGAGAGAACACTAATAAGAATCAAGAGAATATGAAGATAGAAACCAGAAAACTCCAAACTGAATTTCAGGTCAAATAACAGGTCTGAAAAACTCAGTAGATGAATTGAAGAAAAACATGGTTGAGCTTTTCCACAGGTTAACAGCAGCTGAGGATAGAATTAGTACACAAGAAGATGAGATGAATAACAATTCCATACAGCAGAAGAAATTGGAAAAAAAAACCTTAAAGCAAATGATCAAACAATGGAAAAATTACTCAAAGAATGCGACAGATGAAAATAGAAGTCTATGATAAGCTCAACAGAAACAACTTAGGAATCATTGGAGTCCCAGAAACCCAGGAAGAAAATCTCCAGGAAGAATCAATGGTCAAGAACAACACTAGAGAGAAACTACGAGAGCTAATGAATACATGCAATCAAATCCTGCATGCCCGAAAAGTGCCAACTAAAAGAGACCCCAGAAAAAACACCCCAAGACACATCCTAGTCACAATGACGAATCCCACAGACAGAGACAGAATTCTGAAAGCAGCAATATCGAAAAGAGAAATTACATTCAAGGGAACAACCTTGAGATTTACTACAGACCTGTCACCGGAAACACTCAGGCCAGAAGGCAGTAGTGGGACATAGTGACAAAACTCAATGAAATAAATGCTTTGCCTAGAATACTGCACCCAGCAAAACTCACTTTCAGGTTTGAAGGAGCAATACATGGTTTCACAGACAAACAACAGCTCAGAAACATTACAGACTCAAAACCATTCTTAAAAGATAAACTGAACGGCCTATTCTAAGACAAGACTGACCAACAGACACACCAAACTTTGATATAAAGATAGCACTAACTTCCAGGACAATTCTTTCTCTCAATGACAATGAGCTAAATGCTCCAGTTAAGAGACACAGAGTGGCTAAATGGATCAAAAACTCAATCCAATCTTCTGCTGCCTACAAGAAACGCACCTGAGTACTCAGAACAAACATAGACTCAAAATAAAAGGCTGGAGTAAAATCAACCAAGCAAACAACACCAATAAAAAAGCTGGATTGGCCATACTATTATCAGATGATGCAAACTTTATACTTAGGAAAGTTGTAAAGGACAAAGATGGATATTTTGTATTAATCAAGGGATACATACAGCAGGAAGAAATCACTCTCCTAAACATATATGCATCGAATGAGGGGCCAGAAAAATATTTAATAAAATTTTGACAGATCTGAAAAATAATATCAAAAACAATACAATAATTGTGAAGACCTCAACATGGCCTTGTCAACACTTGACAGGTCAACCAGACTGAAACATCAACAAGAATATACTAGACCTGAAAAGAGAAATAGAAGAAAGAGGCCTAGTATATATATATATAGGGCACTCCACCCCCAGAAGCCTGGATACACATTCTTCTCTAATGTACAAGGGACATTCTCAAGGATACACTACATGCTAGCACCTAAAACATACCTCCATAATATCAAAAGGATAGAAATTTTGCAGGCTACCTTCACTAACCACAAGGCCCTGAAATTATATGTGAACTGCAAAGGGACACAGAAGAAAAATTTTAATAACTGGAAGTTAAACAGCCAAATAATGAATAAGAAGTGGGTCCGAGATTAAATCAAAGAGAAAATCAAAACCTTCCTAGAAACAAATAACAATGGAGACACAAACTATCTGAACCTATGGGACACAGCAAAAGCAGTACTGAGAAAATTTATAGCTTTGCAAGCATAAATCAGAAAAAAAGAAGGGGCATACCTGAATAGCTTAATGACGCAGCTCATAGAATTAGAAAGTACTCAACATAAGGACCCAAAAATAGGGAGACAGCAGGAAATAACAAAGCTGAGAGCAGAAATCAATGAAGTGAAAACCCGAAAAACAATCCAAAAGATCAATGAAAGCAGAAGTTGGTTCTTTGAAAAAATAAACAAGATTGACAGACCACTGGCAAAACTTACAAAGAAAGAGGGAGAGAGAAACTTGATAACTCGTATTAGGAATAAAAATGGAGAGACCACTACTGATATGATAGAGATCCAAAGGGTAATCAGAAACTACTTTGAGAAACTCTATGCCACTAAAAATGAAAATCTGGAAGAAATGGATAAATTTTTGGACTCTTATAATCTTCTACGTTTGAATAAAGAGGATGTAACATATCTAAACACAACCATCACTATTGAGGAAATTAAGACAGTAATCAAATGTCTGCCCAGAAACAAAAGCCCAGGACCAGATGAATTTACTAATAAATTCTTTCAAACCTTTGAAGAGGAACTTCTAACAATCCTGGAAAGACTCTTTCATAAAATAAAAATAACAGGAACACTTCCTGTTTTATGAAGCCAACATCACCTTGATACCTAAGTCAGACAGAGAAGCTATCAAAGAAGAAAATTACAGACCAATATCGCTGATGAATACAGATGCAAAGATCCTCAACAAAATCCTGGCAAATAGGATTCAATGCTTCATTAAAAAGATCATCCACTACAACCAAGTAGGTTTCATCCCTGGAATGCAAAGCTGGTTTAACATCCGTAAATATATCAACATAACACACAACATCAACAACAAGAAAAATAGAAATCACATGATCATATCAATAGATGCAGAGAAAGCATTTGATAAGGTCCAACACTCATTCTTGATCAAAACACTCAGCAAGATGGGATGGAAGGAACCTTTCTCAATATACTTAAGGCCATCTATCACAAGCCAGAGGCAAATATTGTCCTCAATGGAGAAAAACTGAAACCTTTCCTCTAAATTCTGGAAGAAGACAAGACTGTCCTCTCTCACCACTCCTATTAAACATAGCATTGGAAGTACCTGCTATAGCGATTAGGCAAGAAAAAGATATCACAAGAATCCAGCTAGGAAAGAAAGAAGTCAAGCTCTCGCTGTTTGCAGATGACATGATACTCTACCTCGAAAACCCTAAGTTTCCACGAAAAAGCTTCTAGAAACAATAGACTTATATAGTAAGGTTGCAGGCTACAAAATTAACACACAAAAATCAATGGCCTTTCTATACACCAATAGTAATAAGGAAGAAATGGACATTAAGAAAACAACCCCATTCACAGTAGTGCCACACAAAGTCAAATATCTTGGAATCAACTTGACTAAAAATGTGAAGGACCTATACAAAGAAAACTATAAAACTCTGCTCCAAGAAATAAGAGAGGACACGCAGAAATGTAAGCACATACCCTGCTCATGGTTTGGCAGGATTAACATAATTAAAATGTCAATACTCCCCAAAGCATTGTACAGATTTAATGCAATCCCCCTAAAGATACTCATGATATTCTTCAAAAAAGTGGATCAGGCACTTTTGAAGTTTATTTGGAACAATAAACACCCTTGAATAGCTAAAGCAATCATTGGGAAAAAGAATATGGGAGGAATTACTTTCCCCAACTTTAAACTGTACTACAAAGCAATAGTTATCAAAACAGCATGGTATTAAAATAAAGACAGGCCCTCAGATCAGTGGAATAAGCTTGAATACTAAGAGAATGTTCCCCAGACATACAATCACCTAATTTATGATAAAGGAGCAAGAAATCCTAAATGGAACAAAGAAAGCCTCTTCAGCAAGTGGTATTGGCGCAACTGACTAGCCACTTGCAAAAAAATGAACTTAGACCCCCAGCTAAAATCATGTAAGAAGATTAAATCCAAATGGATGAAAAGCCTCAATATCAGACCCGAAACCATAAGATATATAGAATAACATGTGGGTAAAACACTCCAGGACATTGAGACTAAAGGCATTTTCAGAGAGGAATCTGCACTCTCCAAGCAAGTAAAAGCAGAGATTAACAGATGGGAATATATTAAACTGAGAAGATTCTGCACCTCAAAAGAAATAGCGCCCAGGATACATGAGCCCCCACTGAGTGGGAGAAACTATTCACCCAATATCCATCAGACAAGAGGCTAATCTCCAAAATATACAAGGCACTGACAGAAATTTACAATAAAAAACATCTAATCCCATCAAAAAATGGGGAGAAGAAATTAACAGACACTTTGACAAAGAAGAAATACAAATGGCCAAAAGACACATGAAAAAATGCTCCACATCACTAATCATCAGGGAGATGCAAGTCAAAACAACGATGAGATACCACCTCACACCACAGAGATTGGCACACATCACAAAGAATGAAAACAAGCAGTGTTGGTGGGGATGTGGAGAGTAAGGAACTGTTATCCACTGCTGGTGGGAATGCAGTCTAGTTCAACCTTTATGGAAAGCAATATGAAGATTCCTCCAAAAAGTGGAAATCGAGCTCCCATATGACCAAGCTATACTACGCCTAGGAATATACCTGAGGAACTCAAAAATACAATACAAAAATCCCTTCCTTACACCTATATTCATTGCAGCACTATTTACCATAGCAAGACTCTGGAAACAGCCAAGATACCCTTCAATAGATGAATGGCTAAAGAAACAGTGGTACATATACACAATGGAATATTATGCAGCTATCAGGAGAGATGAAGTCATGAAATTTTACTATACATGATTGTACATGGAATCTATTATGCTGAGTGAAATAAGTGAGAGAGAGAAAAAAACGCAGAATGGTCTCATCTATGGGTTTTAAGAAAAATGAAAGACATTCTTGCAATAATAACTTTCAGACACAAAAGCACAAAGAGCTGGAAGTTACAGCTCATCTCATGAAGCTCATCACAAACAGGGATGAGATTAGTTAGAGAAAGAACTAAGTTTTGAACTATCCCAATTATGAGAATGTACAAGGGAAATAGAAAGCCTGTGTAGAGTACAGGTGGGGGTTGGGTGAGGAGGAGGGAGATTTGAGACATTGGTGATTGGAATGTTGCACTGGTGATGGGTGGTGTTCATTACTTGGCTGAAACCCAAACACAATCATGTATGTAATTAAGTTGTTTAAAATATGTATTTAACATCTTCTCTTTGGGTTCATGCTGGCTCATCTTCTTTCACACTAATCTTTTAGGGAATATCTATTTATAGATTAATATTAATCTATTTATTATCTAATATGTGTTAGCTACATCTTATATATTGTTCCAAATTAACCTGATAGTTTGGACTTGAATGTTACTTTTTTCTTATCCTACTGATAATTTGTCAAATTTTATATATTTATAAATCTTATGGTCTACCCTGTAGGAATATATGTATTATTTTAAATTAAGTGTTTGATTGTAACTTGTGATATTTTTTAATATAATTTTTATTTTGATCATAGTGTCTTACATATTGTTGACAATAACATTTTAGGTACATATTTACATAAAATCAGGGGGGATTCCCATCCCCAAATTGTCCTCCCTTCCCCCTCTGTTTTTGTCCTACCTCCCATTTCCTCTTCCCTCACCCCCAGGGCGGCTAGAATATGTGGTCCCCTCTGTATCCAACCCACTACTTAGTAGTCTTGCACCTGTTTGGTCTTGATGCCTCCTTTATCTCCCCCTCTAACTGTAGGCAGGACTAGCTAGTTCAAGTTGCTTGGTTTTGCCTGAAAAGGAGAAGATAAATAAACTGGGGTAAGAGTCTAATACTCCCAAAATGGGTGGAATCCTTCTAGAGGCTCTCATCATCGATTTGGGAGATGAAGGATAGAAAAAAGGTGAAACACTCCACCAGTACCAAAAAAAGTGTCAATTATCCAGTGAGGACTCCAGCTATATTGATAAGCACCACAAAAAAACAGACGAAAAACAAAGCAAAACAAACAAACAAACAAAAAAAAACAAAAACAAACAAACCAAAAACACGCCATGGTCTTGAAATAAGAAACATGGCATAGCACATAACGAAGGAAAAGAAAAGAATAGAAAAAAATAAGTATAATTGGGGACAACGATTTCAATAATCACACCCAAACAGAGAAATCGACCAAAATAGATAGGTAAATAAAAATAATAATAACAATAATAAATGAAGGTAAAAGATATATATGTATATATATAATACCAAGGTTTTGTGCTTTTTGTATTTTTGTTTTTTCCCCTCCTGCCCTGGCACAGTAAATATTGGGGTCATTTGAAAAGGAATTCACATGGCCTAAGAAATATGGGGTTTCTCCGTCCTTGGAGTATACTGTCATGGGATCAGCTCTAGACTTTGCTCAGGATCATTTATTCTCCCGGTGGTGTTTTTTGGTGTGTGGAAGACTTCTGTTCTGTCCAGGGTGATACACTCAGAGCTCTGTGTTTAGAGGTCTCAGTATCTGCACAGATCCTGAGGTAGGACTTATGGTGAAGTCAGTCTTTGTGGTTCTAGAGGTTCTGTTACCTCAGTGTCGTTTTAATCCATCTTCTGTGGTTGGTGACCTTGGTCTTTGCACTGAACCTATATTTTCAAATAAAATTTGACATATAGAATAAGCTATATCTTATAACGTGATTTATAGAAAGTGAATTTCTCCAACTTGTTAAAATGGTAGTGTCTCCTAAAATTGAGATCTCTGATTTACATAAAACATAAGTTCTTTTTAAAGACATTCCACCTTTAATAACAGACATCTAAATCATTCATAATTTCTATGTACAATATTATGAGTGTGAAAAATTTATGGTGTTTACTATTTGTGTTAAACATTACAAATCTGAGTTAGATATTTATGTGCCATCTGCAACCATACTCAGGGCTTATTTCTGGCTCTGGGCTGAGGGATTCCTCCTGAAGAGCAACGTAAGTGCTTTACCCATTATATTGTTTTTCTGGCCTTGAAATTTGAGTTTAAAAATTTAATAAAAGCTAAAGATATTATTTCATCAGATTTACATGAGTATTCATAAATTCACTGCTTATTTTACCAATATATAACTAATGGACAATGTTATTCATATTTAAAATTTCTTTTTAAACTTCATTTCCTGTATGACATCTCTGATGTTTAATGAAAAATACTTTTATGAAAAGCTCTACAAAATTCTTTCATTGATATGGCTTCTATCCTGTATGGTTCCTGTGATACAATTTGAGAACTGTTTCCTTACCAAATACTTTTCCACATTTATTACATATATAAGGTTTTTTCATATTATATATATACACACACTTTGGAGTTTATTGAGTTGACTTTCTACTAAATGCTTTTCCACAGCCACTGCATTTACAAGGCCTCTCTTCTATATGAATTCTCTGATATAAATTGGACTTTCTAGCTAAAGACTTTCTCACATTTGCAGGATTCATGTGATAGAGTTTCCATCAATCTGAGTTTTCTGGCGCGAAATGAAGGTTGACTTTTGACTGAAAGTTTTTGCACCAGTTACAGCATTCACACGGTTTTGAACACTTCCCCCATGTCTATTTCAGTATTTTTTCTCTTATTGTAATACAGTCTATGCTCAGGTTTATCTACATGTTCCAAATATTGGAAACTTTCATCCTTCATCATTTCCTTCTTTACGAATGCAGCTGGCCACAGAGGTTTGTTTTACCTTTCCTTGTGGTTGTATATCTGGACATCAACTTGATAGAATTCTAGTAATAAACAAATTCAATTGAATGCCAAACTAAAAATATTCCTGCATTAATAGTATGGGGAAAATTTAATTTATGTTTTACTTCTGTAAATTATCAATAGAAGCTGGTGTGAATAAATGTTCACTATGTGTCATTTCATTGTAAATAAAGAGAAATGTTGGTCCATGTTTGACAAAGATAATTTAATACTTATATCAAGATAAAGACCAGAAAATAAATATATGATACAAAGAATTGAAAAATATCTAACAGTAGAGGAATTAGTATAGGAATGTTTCCAATTCATGAGTGTAGAATGAATTTCTTATCCTAAATGTTCAGATTAGAATTAAGGTACCCATTTCAGTTTGGAAGCAATAAAGGATATTCTTGATTATAAAAAAAGAACTATGCAAATATCACTCACTGGATGAAGAAAACATTAAGTAGAATTAGATACACACCAAAAATAAAAGCTTCACCCTGTGTATGCAGGTGTGCATACATGTATATTAAAGTGGATACTTAATGTAGAAAATAGGGTCCATAAAATACAGCTGAAATTGTCCATATAATAGTGAAACCACAGATCCCAGCAGTGGCACTCTCTAAATGGTTTGGCAGCAATGCCTTTATAAGCTAGAGTACTTGAAATTTCCATGGAAACAAACTCTCACTGAAAAGGATTTCATAGAAAAAAATCTCAAAAGGAAATAAGCCATAATGAATTGAATGCTCATGCCCACAGAAAAACCTGCACTTAGATGTTCATAAAAGCTTTATTTATAGTGGTCACATACTGAAAGTAGTCCACATGCCCTTGATAAAATTACCAAGGAAATGGATAAACAAATGGGCAAAACTACACAAGAATTAATCAGTTATTTAAAATGAGCTATTAGTCTATGAAAACACATGGAGAAAAAAAGACTTTGTTATTTGAAAGCTAGAATGGAAAAGGTATATGTAGCATGGTTAAAACTATATGATATTCTGGGATAAGAAAAATGATCTATCTATCGAGATAGATAGTAATAATATAAGATGTTTCAAGGAATGAGGATCAAACTGCTTTTATTTGACAAATAAACTTAGGACTTTTATGTTTTCTTGAAGAATTAACTTCACTAAGAAGGCAATGTTCAATTCTGACTATATAGCTGAGAGGTGAGGAGCAAGGTTAAATCAAGGTGAATAGGGGAATCAGTTAGGAGAGTACATTACAATGTTTTTCTATTTTGTACAAAAAACATGTGGTGACTCATCTTTCCCAATGAGTATCTCAATATTGACCTCACTAAAATACAAATTTCAAAAGTAGTTTGTAAATGAAACCATCTAGTGGGTTCCAGGAAAATGGAAGAAAATTTCGCTTTTTTCTATTCTGTATACTATCTTTATATTTGGTTGTCAGTGCTTAAGGAACAAACAGTCTGGGTCTGAACTAAGCCATTAGCTCTTTGGTTGCTTAGTTTTGCACACATATATATTTAATACTATTTGACCAGATCGAATATAATCTATATTTTGATTAAAAAAGCCAGAAGCAGTCAGTTCGTGGTGAGAGTTTTCTACTATAGACAGGTCTGCAAAGTCTGGGCTTTTTGAAACTGTGCTAGGTACTTGAACAAGGAGATAAAAATATTTGTCATTCTGAGGAATCAGAAGCTAATCTTCGTGTACTAGTGCCATTGTATTACTGTGCTCCTATAAATTTGTACTCTTTTTTAAGTTAAAAACGAGTTTATTTGAAAATTCTGAGGAAGAGGGGAGTCAGACAGGAGAGAGAATAACACACTCAGTAAAGTAAAAAAAAAAACAAACAGACTCCTCCAGAGAGAAGAAAGCCACAGTAAACAACCAGTATGAAAGCAAAGTAGGAGGGAAGATACAGATGACATGTTTTCTGGAACCACTTGCATGGGATGGCAACACATATGCCCCTCCTTGTACTCTTACAAGGAGATTGTTACCTGGGGTGCATTATTCATTACTATATACTGTATGCTATAATGCACCCTTAGGTTTCCTAGCTTCTTACAATATTCCTCACATTGCAGGTGACTCAGATTCTGGTGTGTGGCTAACCTGTTTTTCTTTAACAAGGTGAAAAAAATAAGAGTCACTCTCATTTTCAGTATGCTTTCTGGTCTTTAGTATTATATACCTCAGTTATTTTGTACTCATGTGCCACTTTATCTTTGAGTCAGATGTCAGCAAAATAGATAAAATCAAAAGGTAAAATAGCATTTTTGCATTCAAGCATGAGTTGATTTCAGAACCGAGACTATTGTGTGGCGCCTATCTTTATTGCTGTAGTGATCACCAGTTATTTAATTCGATAATTTTTTCTGTATTGTTGTGGTATTTCAATTACCTTTTTCACATCCTCTCTCAAACTGAGGTTGGAAGCCTCTAGAGAGACTCAGCCCATTTTCAGCGTATTTGACTTTTGACTTCTTTTTTTTTCCCTCTTATTTTGTACCCCATTCTATTGCTTTTCTTGCCTTCAAACACAACCACATACCTCGATTTTTCTAGCTCTGCCTCTTAAATAGAAGGGGAAACGAGGGTTCCAGGACCAAACAGATATGAGATCACTAGTAGTAAGCCAGACAAAGAGAGGTCCACCTACTCTAGCAGCCCGGGGGGTGATGGTGGGTTATATGGGTTGTAGAAAGGGAACTGGAATGGGGGGAGGACATAGCTGGTGATGGGTATTCCCCTGATTCAATGTTAATATTAAAAAAAGAAAAAAAAAGGTAAAATAGCATAGGAACTGAAGAGAAAGCCATAGCTCAAGGTCATTAAATATAACAAAAGAAAATGAACAAAGAATCCTACATGGTACAGATAAAGCATAGGAGCAAACACAAAACCAAAGAAGATTTGGGATAATTATGTTGGCTTAACTCAACTAGTAATCCTTTGTGGATAGGGACATACTGAGTAAAAGTCTATCCCATAGAACAGGTACTGTCAGACATCTTTCCTCTATAATCTGTAATATCTAGACAAAAGTGAGGCAAAGATAACCAGAAGGCAAACTAAAGGTATTACCACTAATTGTAAATATTAAGTTATATAACTATGACTATTATTTCATTTCTCCAAGAATCAAAAAGTTTATTTAAACTTTGAGCACACACACAATGCTTTCTAATGTTACTGACACTAAATTGGAACCAATAGGAAAGATTAGAAATGGAAGAGACATTGGATACTATCTTGAACAATAATGCTTCTGCAAAAATTGAAGTCTTTTATTTTGAAGTGGAAAAAAGAAAACCTCACTCATGTTTGTGGAGATATCATCTGGTTAAACCATTTTTGAAAACAATATGGACACCTTTCAAAAAAACTAAGAGTAGGGGCCAGAGTGATAGCACAGTGGGTATACCATTTGCCTCACACATGGCTGACCCAAGTTTGATCCCCTGCATCTGATATGGTCCCCTGAGCCTCAGTCCTTATTCTATTAGGCATCAAGATCGACCTCCTACTCAACGAACCAGTACCCTGCACCCAGGCGAGGGGACACCCAGATAAACCCACACCTCGTCTCCTGAAAGAAAAGACAGCCAACTCCCCTGTGGACTCATGCTGCGAGGCCCTCCCTACTTACTCTCCCTAACGCGGACTGTTCCTTGAAACTGGGCCTAGCTCCAAAAGTATCCCCAATGCAAGAACTCTTCCAAGACCTCCCTGCCGCAAATTTTAATAATCTGAAAAAATTGTAATCAAATTCTTGTCGTTGATTTCTCCTTTCAGTTCAAGATTGCCCCCAATTTAACGTTTTTTTTGCCTGTTTCACTAGTTTATCTCCCCCATTGTTTTACATTTGTTTCTTTAGTTCTAGTACCACTGTGTTTTGGTTATTTTAATGCCTAAATTGACTGTTAGATCAAAAATTGCCTTATTACCTCTTAAATATAATCTTGTGTCTCTCCCCGCTGCAGTACAAAAATCAAACACTGTCATCACCCTAGCCTTATTAAAAGGCCTAGGTGTTATTGGTGTAAGCACAAATATTTATTCATTGGTTCATACTCTAGAATCTGCTAATGCCTTATAACTGTTGCTAAAAATGTTTACAAACTTAAAGAAGTTTACACTACTGTTGATTTCCTAGCAAAGAGTGCAGAATAACCGCCGTGGTTCAAAATTTAACATTTTTTTTGAGGGAGGGGGGAATTTGTGTCATCCTTAGAGTAAAATGTTGCTTTTTAAAATAAATTCGGCTTAGCTAGAGATAGCATTCAACACATAGAGGATAATTTAGTAAATAGACAAAAAGATATAGAGCAGAGTGAGAGCTGGTACAAAAATTGGTTTTCTACCACTCCATGGATAACAACAGTGCTCCCAGCCTTTTTTGGGGCCCTTCATTGGCTTTATGTTGCTAGTTTCCTTTGGTCCTTGGGCTTTTCGCAAACTCACCACCTTCGTAAAGAATCAAGTGGATGAAGCAACCAGAAAGGACTCAAAGGTTCTATACCAACAACTATGCACCTCAGAAGACCAGCTGACACCTGACATCTCCCCTCCTGCCAACTCTCCGCCACTTAAGTTTGAAGTTATCGAGGAGCTGGCGCATAGACCTCAATCTGTGCCTTGCCAAGCTTTGGAAACGACTGAATCAAGGGTAGCAGATGCGGTGACTGGAAGCCCCACACCTCTTCACCCAGTGTGGCCAGTCCACCGAGGCACGTCTGTCCCTTCTATATTGTATACTAAACAGGGGGAGATGTGGGAGATCGAGCACCCCACATATCAAAGGAACTCTGAATGAATTTTCCACTGCCTGTCTGATTCAAGCCACAAAAGTTTGCATAGCCCCGAACCAACAGAAAACTCTGCAAATAAATTTAGCTCAGCACAAAGAATCTGGCTTAACCAGATGCCTTAACCTTTCCATGGAACCTGTTTTTGTAACTGCTCTCAAGCATGTAGTTATAGATATGTTTTTGTAAAGTTTAAATTATGATCCTTATTGCTTGCACAAAAGATAGATCTAAATGAAAAATAGGCTAAACAAATAATTGTATTTGCATAAATATCAATTAGCTATTTGTTTAAGAATTTGCTTCCCCTCCCCCCATCCTGCCAGGTTCCTCTTTATCCTTCCCGCCATCAAAATGTGTTTATGCTCCCGTTGGTTAAAATTGTTGTACTTGTACAAATCTGTTTGGTTTATGTTTCAATCCTATGTTACTAAAATAGGCCCTGGATTGAGCTATTATGAAAGGGGCCCTTGGGCTACTGTGAAGGTAAGAAGTGCTCAGGCCATGGGGGTATTGTTGGAAAGATGTGTGCAGAAATAATGTTAACCGTATATTAACTTCTGATCCTCAATAAAAATAAGCTATTATAAAAAAAATACAAGGTAACATAATATAAAGGCTGTTAATGTAAAGATCATGAAAACTCATGCATTAGAAATAATTTAAGTGGGGCCAGAGAGATAGCATGGAGGTAAGGTGTTTGCCTTTCATGCAAAAGTCATTGGTTCAAATTCTGGCATCCCATATGGTCCCCCGAACCTGCTAGGAGTGATTTCTGAGCACGGAGCCAGAAGTGACGCCTGAGAGCTGCTGGGTGTGACCCAAAAACCAAAAAAAAAAAGAAGAAATAATTTAAGTATTTTATATATTAGGATGGATGAATTAGTAGATATTAACAGAACAAAATCTTGTACATTTGTAATTATGTATAAGGGTGTTTTCATGCATGTCTCTAAAGTGATGTGTAGACTATTTTCTTAAATGTTTGCCACAGGGTCATCCTTGGAGACAGGTGGGCATGGGGTCATCGTAACAAAAGACTCAAAGTCTTGGGTGCTGGAAAGTGGCTAAGAGCTTTGGCTTGAGCCTCTGCTACAGAGCAACTGCATTTATTTCTCTAGGTTATTTATATATCTAACAGCAGGATATTGGCAATAAAATCAAAATATATCAATGTACATGTTTCTCATTTCAACATATATTTAATACATATAAGCAATATTCTAGGCATGCTGACCTTAACAAGAGTCATATCTAATCTTACTATTTTTAAACAATGGCTCTCTGGTAATTGTCTGCATTTACTATATGACCTAAGACTAGTAGTTAATGTAGTTAATCTATGCTTGATTTTAGAAACCTGCCCAGCTATAGCACAGCGGCATTTGCCTTGCAAACAGCCAATCCAAGACCAAAGGTGGTTGGTTCAAATCCCGGTGTCCCATATGGTCCCCCGTGCCTGCCAGGAGCTATTTCTGAGCAGACAGCCAGGAGTAACCCCTGAGCACCGCCTTGTGTGGCCCAAAAACCAAAAAAAAAAAAAAAAAGAAAGAAAGAAAACCTGCGCAGCCTGAGTTGTGAGCAGGACTTTTGTTATATTTTAATATATTATAGATCCATCATTTTAAATCTATATCTGGGGGTCCAGGTTTAGGTCTCCAATCATGTAATGCCTTGTACAAGCCTTCCACAGCCTTCTTTGATTTTTTAGTAAATCTTCTTGCTCCTGTGTAAGATGTCACTAAAGAGGTATTGCTTTTAATTTTTCTAAAAAGGGCAATTTATAATAAGACACTTTTCCCTTCATGCACCACTCATCTGTTACAAGCCTCATCATACACTCCTGTGTAAGGTAAGAGATCCGGTGTGGTTAATCCTATGCTAAGTGGGCCATAGTTTAGATTTATAGGTGGTTCCCATCATATGCTCTGTATTAGATATAACCATTGTGTGCCTTACTTTTTCTTAGGAACATAAAAAATCCTGTTTCCATTACCTGTTCTATTTCTGCCTTATTATAGGAACACTCATATGAATCTGTCACAGGCCTTAAAATGTCTCCAGCTGTCAAATTTTGTGCTATGGGCTTTTCTCTAGATTCTTCTATAAGAGACTTTACTACTTATAACTGATCCAAAGTTGTGACTAAATGATACTTACTTTTATTATTCTTAAGAATATTAGTGATAGCTTTTAAGCAAAATTCCTTGATTTTCTGCTGAAGGCTTTTTTTTCTCTAAGAATCATTCTAGAAAGTTTCTGCGTGATTCATAAAATCATTAACGTGTTCCCAAATAATTATGTTATGGGTTTCTATAAAACTCAGTGTTCCCAGGTTACTGTAGCATGGAATAAGAAAAAAACATCATTATTGTTCCCAGAAGCAGTACATGATGTGAGGAATATTTCCTTGCTCTGGGACTACCTATGACTGTTCCAGGAGACTAACTTCAGTGAAGTTTTTGCCTCAGGTCCAAGAACATGGCTTTTGCCCTGTCATGCAGACTCCACTGGAGCTGCCGTGGCAATTATAAAAATCAGTACCACCACAAATGAATACTCTAGGAAAGTTAAAATATAAATTTGCACATGTAGAGTAATCTTACATTTTATATATAATGTATAAAATAACTGGAATAACCTACATTTAACCATATCAGTTATATATTATAGAATTTATATATTTATTATATATTTTAAATTTTATTAAGATTTTGTGGTTTTAATATTAATAATAGTGGTCTCTTTTATCGTAAATATTTTTTCTTTAAGCAAGTGGTTACAGAAATGTTCATACTTGGGCTTCAGTTATAATCTATACTACCCTACACTAGTGTGATTTTCCCACCACCAATGTCCCCCTTGACCTCCCTCAACCCCAACTCCTTCCTGCTTCTGTAATAGGCATTCTCCCCCCATCTCTCACTATCATTGCCATGATAGTAGTCATTGAATTTTGTGTTCTAACTGCAATCACCAATCTTTGTAGTAAGTTCTATGTTAAGATTTGGTCCTCCTGGGGCGCATCTATATTGTCTCTGGATATTATTTTCACACTGTCTTTTATTTTTCCTATATCTCAATGATGAGTGAGACTATTCCTTGTCTATCCCTCTCAGTCTTTTTTATTCAGTCAGCATAATAGTCTCCATGTGCATCCTTGTGTAGGCGATATTTTTCTTAATAATTTTTATTGTGACCAAAGTGAATTACAAATCTTTCACAGTAATATATAAGGTACATAGTGACAAAGAATCAGGGCCATTCCTATCACCAGTATTGTCCTTCATCTACCCCTGTTCTCAGCATGCATCCTATATCTCCCTCCTTTGCCCTCCCGACTGCTAGTGTAACTGGTTCTTTCTATGTTTAGCTTGTTGTAGATTGGGTATCCATTCTGTTGTCATTGACTTTGGGTTTGGTGTTTAAGCCTAATCATGTTTTGTTTTGGGGCCACATCTGGTGATGCTCAGGGGTTACTCCTGGCTATGCACTCAGAAATCGCTCCTGGCATGGGGGACAATATGGGACTGCAGGGGAATCGAAACTCAGTCTGTCCTAGGCTAGCCCAGGCAAGGCAGACACCTTACCCCTTGTGCCACCAGATGCCTTATCCCTTGTGCCACTGCACTGGCCCAAAACAATCATTTTTTATTTCCACTCAATGTTCATACTACTGTTTGGTCCTGGTACCATTCTTTTCCCCCCTCAATTTAGTTGGAAGAACAAGATGATTCAAGTTATGTGTTTCTTTTGGGAAATGAGAAAAGAGAAAAAGGAAAGAAGATCAGGAGGATTCCATCTAGAAGTTATAAATATCAATTTAAAAGAAGAAAGGAAAAAAGAAGAAAAACATTAAAAAATCACAAGGGGGATTTGCCAACTCGCCACCCAGGTAGACTATGAGTTCGGGGAGCTAGGCCAGAGGGCCCAGAGGGAACATGTGGGAGGTCATCAACTAGCTGCACAGGGAGACCATGAGTTCAGGGAGCGAGGTCAGAGGGTCCGGAGGGAATGTGAATGGCATTGCCAACTCGCCTCCTGGGGAGACTGTGAGTTCAAGGAATGAGGCCAGAGGGCCCAGAGGGAATGTGCAGGGCATTGGCAACTCGCTGCCTGGGGAGATCTGGAGTTGGGGGAGCAAGGCCAGAGGGCCCAGAGGGAACATGCAGGGGATCACCAACTCGCTGACATAACCTAGGCAACCTGGGGAGACCAAGAATCAGGGGAACCAGTGACTAGAGGGGCACCATGCTTTTCTGGGAAGGCAATAAGGAAGCACATGCTGGCTCTCAGGTGGGAGAGTGGGAGCAAGTGATCTAGGCTCAACTGGGTCCTCTACCATTGTGGCTGGGAGCAGAATTGCACTGTCTGGCAGGAAGAGGGTGAGAGGCACTTGACCCAGGCTTGATTGGAGGACAGGGGAGGGGCTAAGCCTCAGTGACCTTAGCCAACAAATTCACTTTGAATTGCACTACAGAAAAGCGACCCAGCCCAACACCACAGGTGGCAAATGAGGGTTGAAATCTGAAGGCACTGCACTCTAAGCCAAACCATTAAATGCAAAAAAATATGGGTAAACTAAGGAAGGCAATAACAATTAGGGATATGGAGAGAAATCCTAACAAGTTTTCAAGTCCACCAAAACACAGACCTAATAGAAGAGGACCTAAAAGCAGCCATGACAAAAGAAATGCAAGCCATGGTATAAGAAATGAAAGAATACTAGCTAACGAGTACAAGAAATCCATAGATGAACGAAGCAACCAACTTAAAGAAGAACTGTTACAGAACATGAGATATTCCATACAAATAGAATTAGAGGAAATATAAAACATCTTAGAAAACCATAGTAGCAGAGTCACACAGTTGGAGAATCACACAGAAGAACTCGAAGAAAAACTTCAAACAAAAAACAACAAAGAAGCCAACAAGGAAATAAAAGCTAAAGTACTGAAAGAAAAATTTCAGTATTTAATAAACAAAGACAAAAGAAATAATTAAGAATTGTAGGGATACCAAAAGGGGAGGAAATAGGGAAAGGGGAAGAACAAGCAGTCAGGGAAATAATAACGGAAAACTTTCCCACCCTCTGGAAAGAGTCTTTGATGCAAATCCAGGAAGTAAAAAAGAGTCCCTAAAAATAGATCATAATAAACAAACAATACATACAGTTATCCAAATGGCAAAACAAAACAAAAAAAAAAACAAAGAGAAAGATGAACTCCTTAAAGTAGTAAGGGAGAAAAAACCTTCAAGTACAAAGGAAGGAACATAAGAATCAAACCAGATATCCCATTTAAAACAATTCAAGCAAGAAGACAGTGGAATGACATACTTAAATGACTGTAAGAAAGAAATGTCCAACCTAGAGACCACTACTCAGCAAAACCCTCATTCATATGGGAGGGAAGACTAAAGACATACTCAAACAAAAACGAAATCTCATTATTTGCACAAACAAAAACGATAGGCAAACGCTTAGAATGAAAGGATGAAAATCAATTATTCAAGCCAATGAAAAACAATAAAAAGGGAAGGCCATTCTTATATTAGACCAAATTACATACAACCTCAATAAAGTGATCAGAGACAAAGAGGGTTACTACTTACTGATCAGGGGAACACTAGATCAAGAAGTACTAACCCTGGTTAATATTTATGCACCAAAAGCAGAGCCACCAAAATACATAAGGCAATTGCTCGCAAGCCTGGAGAACCACATAAAAGAAAATGTGATAGTAGTAGGAGACCTAAATACTCCACTATCACCACTGGACAGACCCACTAGAGAGAAAACTAGCAAAGAAATAAGAGTGCTAAATGAAAAATTAGAAGAACTAGGGCTAATAGACTTATATAGGGCCCTCCAGCCCCAAAAAGAAGAATACACATTCTTCTTATGTCCACATGGAACCTTCTCCAGAACAGACCATGCCTTGGGATATAAATATAACTTGTATAAAAGTACAAACATAAGGATCATTAGAAGCACCCTATCAGATCACTATGCAACAAAGGTCAAAATGGACTGTAAAAAGAAGCAAGGGAAAAAATACAACACCTGGAGATTAAACAACATGCTGCTCAACAACAGCTGAATCAAAGAGGAACTCAAATAAATAAAAAGATTTCTTGAGACAAACGATAATGAAGAGATAACTTGTCAAAATCTGTGGGATACAACAAAAGCAGAAATTAGGGGGAAACTCAGCACTACGGTCTTATGTCAGTAAAGAGGAAAATGACAAAAAAGCAGTTTAAAGGGACATCTTAAGGAACTAGAACAACATAAGCAAAGAAACCCAAACACAACCAGAAGACAAAAATGATAAAAACCAGAGCAGAAATAAATAACATAGAAACTAAGAAAATATACAAAAAAATCAATGAGACCAGGAGTTGGTTTTTCGAAAGAATAAACAAGATAGACAAACCACTGGCAAAACTCACCAAAAAAGAGGGAAAACATCCAAATAAGTAGGATCACAAATGAAAGGGGAGAGATTACAACAGAACCCCAAGAAATCTAACACATCACGAGGGCTTATTATGAACATCTATACTCAGTTAGGCTATAGAACCCAGAAGAAATCAACAGATTCCTGGAAAAATACCATCTTCCAAGACTAGAAAAGGAAGATTTAGAAAGTCTAAACAGGCCAATCAACTCGGAGGAAATTTAAGCAGTAATTAAGACACTCTCCAAGAACAAAAGTCCAGGTCCAGATGGTTTTACAGGTGAATTCTATCTAACATTCCGAGAAGAATTACGACCACTGATCCACAGGCTCTTCCAAACCATTGAAAAGACATAAATCCTTTCCATCTCCTCTTATGAGGCTAATATCACAATCATTCTCAAAGATGGTAAAGACTACACCAATAAAGCAAACTACAGACCAATCTCACTAATGAACATAGTAGCAAAAATACTCAACAAAATTTTAGCAAACCAAATCCAGCACTACATCAAAAAGATTATACACCATGACCAAGTGGATTTCATCCTAGGGATACAAGGTTGGTTCAACATATGCAAATCAAACAACATCATATGCCACATCAACAACTAGAAAGACAAAAAACACATGATCATATCAATAGATGCAGAGAAGGCATTTGACAAAATAAACACATATTCATGTTGAAAACACTCAGCAAAATAGGGTTATAAGAAACCTTTTTCAAGATATTTACAACTATCTATAAAAACCCACAGCCAACATTATCCTTAATGGAGAAAAACTGAAAGCATTTCCACTAAAGTCAGGAACTAGGCAAGGAAACTCTCCACTTTTATTCAATAGAAGTCCTAGAAATAGCAATCATATAAGAGAAGGGAATCAAAGGAATCCAAATAGGAAAAGAGGAACTAAAACTATCTCGTTTTGCAGATAATATGACTATATACAAATAGAAACCCTAAAGAGTCCACAGTAAAACATCTAAAAACAATTTACCAATACAGCAAAGTGGCTGGCTACAAAGTCATTACACTCTATATAAATAATGAAGTAGAGGTGAAAGAAATTAAGGAGACAATCCTATTTAAAATAGTATAAAAAATAACAAGTACCTAGAAATCAATCTTACAAGGGAAGTGAAGGACCTATACCATGAAATCTTCTAAACGTTTCAGAAAGAAATTGAAGAGAATCTAGGGAAATGGAAGAACAATCCATGCTCATGGGTAGGTACAAACAACATATTCAAAATGACTATCTTACCTAAGCTTCTATATAGATTTAATGCAATCCCTATCCAAATTCAGAAATCATTTTTAAAGACTTAGAACTATCAATTATAAAATTCATTTGGGACCACAAAAAACAGGATAGCCAAATAACATACTGAAAAACAAGAAGATGGGTGGCATCTCGCTACCTAACCTGAAGATATACTATAAAGCCATAGTGATCAAAACAGCATGGTATTGGAATAAAGAAAGAGCCTCAGACCAGTGGGTTAGAACAGAATTTACAGAGATAAACCCCCAGATATAGAGTCAACTAATATTTGACAAAAGAGCCAAGAACTTGAAATGGAACAAAGAAAGTATCTTCAACAAATGGTGTTGGCACAACTGGAAAACCACCTATAAGAAATTAAAAATTGATCCATACCTCACTTTTATACAAAAGTAAACTCAAAATGGATTAAAGACCTTGAAATCAGCCCCGAATCTATAAAGTTTATTGAGCAAAATACAGGCAGAACACTGAAAGACCAATATATATCAAAAAAGTCTTTGAGGATAGACTGCCAATGGCAAGAACTTTAGCATGAAACCTAAACAAATGGGACTACTTAATATTAGAAGATATTTAACAGAATGGGAAATAATTTTTGCACTCAACACATCAGATAAAGTGCTGACATCTAGGATATACAAAGAACTTAGAAAATTGAGCCCCAGAAACGTAATAAAGACATAGAAAATTGGGGAGAAGAAATTAATAGACATTTCACTGAGGAAGACCAAAAGATGGCCAACAGACACATGAAAACATGCTCACCTTCACTCATCATTAGGAAAATCCAAATCATGACAACAATGAGGTACCACCTTACACCAGTGAGGATGGCTCACATCAAAAATAATGGGAACAATCTCTGTTGGTGGGGATGTGGTATCAAAGGACCTCTCATCCACTGCTGGTACGAATATCCCCTAGTCCAACCCCTATAGAAAACATTCTTCAGAGTGCTCCGTAAACTCAGAATTGAACTGCCATATGACCCCGCAATTGCTCTCGTGAGTATATATTCCCAAGTCATACAGACATTCATCCCAAAATATGTGTTCACCCCACTATTTATCACAGCACTCAGTACAATAGCCAAGATTTGGAATCAACAACAACAGACTATTGGACCCTGATGATGTAGTATTTATATACAATGGAATACTACATAGAAGTTAGAAATGATACTATCATAAACTTTGCAGCAACGGGGATGGATATACAAAATGTTATATTAAATGAAGTAAGCCAGAAGATGAAATATAAACACAGAATGATAGCACTATTCTGAAGTACCTAGAATATACACCATATATACATATAATACTCTATGAACAAATACGAGTTAACAGGGTAGAAACTCCATACACTTTAATTGTCAACATTTAATGAGTAGTGTTCAAAACAAGCGGAAGGGGAACAACACAAAGACTTCACTACACATTATACCATAAAGAAAACAGCAACAGCAAAAATAACAGTGTAAAGAGAACAGGTATATAATGAGCCTTTGTCTGCAAAGGCCTATAATAATGTCTTAGGGATCTTATACAGTATTACAGGCAAAGAATATGATGGGAAGTCAGTGACTCCAGTGGAACCATGTTATAACAATATGTTTTAATGCCTTAGTCTTACTATATTTAAAATAACCTCTCAGCTTTTCTATCCACAGGGGTTCTTGGATACAAAGGGCAGACAACCTAAGTTGACACTTCGGTGCTCAGTCACACTAGATAACATACTCAGTTTGCATTATGAAAATTTATTGATTACACTCTCTAATATACCCTTTATCTCTGGGTTATGGCCTCTATTAAGACCTGAAGCATGTGACCAGTCCGACCACTGAAGAACTCAACTGTGACCCACAGACTTATATTATAGGACCTACTCATTGAAAATATTTAGACAAATTAACATTTTCTTTCTCTTTTCTTCTCTCTTCTCACTACTTCTTTCATTCTCACTTTCATTCTTCTACATTTACTTCTTCATTATCATCAATTCAATCTAGTCAAATAAAAACCACACTGTTACTTTCTCTTTAGGTAAAGAAATTTGATACATAAGATGCAGTGGACAATACTACATAGGGTAACCAGCTACATAAATAGGCCTCACTAACACATTGATTAATACTCGAGATGTGAAACCTATGTGTATCCTAAATTGTTCCAGTCATAACCTAGTCCTGAATCCCTCATTCAGGAAGGTCCATCCCCATCACTAACGAAATCCCTAGAAATTGAGAAACCAAACTTCGACACACTGGCCCAATCTCTCTTAATTGATTTATTAGTTTCTTTACCTTACTTTTACTATACTTATTTATATTTTTTCTCCTCTTAGTTCTTGCTCTCTCCTCTGCTCTTTCTTCAGCTATACCTAAGCTAACTCTTGTATGTTTCTATGTGGGCATGAGCACACACAGAGAGGACTCCTCCATGAGAGCCAAACCTAAATTGTAAACAACCAATGGCTATAGAGTATATAGCCCTTTCTATATACTGTCCCCTCTCCCACTTCAGAAATCCTATTATTCCTTCACCCCCAACACTCAATTTGATATCCCACCTTATTAAGTCTCTTTACCCTCAGATATTAACCCATTAGGTATCGAGTCCTACCCCAATAAGCCATTATCAAGCACCCAAGTGAAGGGACACACACTCAGACACCTCGTCCCCAGCAAGAGACTACTACCAACACCCCTGCTGAATCATGCTGTGTGGCCCTCCTTCTCACCTTACCCAAGCTTGGACTGTTGTTGGATACAAGAATCAGCTCCAGAAGGATACTCCACAAATCTTTTCTCAATCTCAAGAAGACCAGGGTGTACAATGAAAATGTGACCTGGATCCTACACCCCGAAAGAAAATCTCAAAAGGCAATGGGGAAGTCTATATCTCCTTTACAAGTTTGAAGAACTATATAATACTACCTCTTAATCTGCTTATCCCCATATGTAAGGTAGTCTCCTGAATCACTTTGTTTCCTTAATTATTTTTAATTCATTTAAAAAATTTATTTCTATATATATGTGAGTATATATAGATATTTATGTTTTTGTCTTGATTCTGTTTTCTTCACTTCTTTAACTTCAACTCTTTTGGTTCTGGTTGGTACAAAAACCTACGATAAAAAGTCTTGCCTGAGATAATAGCTCAGGTCAAAAGCAGGGCACAGAGAAGATGGAACCTGATACTCTCACCCCCAAATTCACCAGCAATATAATATATATTTCTTCCTGGAAAGGCATACTAAAAAGGGGAAAATTTTACATGTAGAAACAATCTCTTATCTACTAGGGATATGAAATAATACTTTTTTTTACAATACAGGGGTACACCACACTTAACATATGTGATGTGGACCCAACTTAGACTCCAGGTGATTAGACAGTGACCATCCAATCCAGAACCCTAGATCCCAGACATAGAACCGATAGTTCTCTGCAACAATTCTAGGAACCAAACTCCATCTGGGACATTCTTAATACTGCTTTGAAACCAAACATGCAGTAATTTTGATATGATATCCTGACAATGAGGAAATGGTAACAACTTGATCTAAGAGCAGGTTTTCTTACCTCACCATCTAACAATATGATGAAGTTAGACGACCTGTCATTCTTTGATCTGTGCAAAAGCCAGGATTGCTATCTAAAGAAGACTGACTGTGACAAACATGACTGGGCAGAACTTATCCTGAGACCAATAAAAAAGCCCCAGCCTAGGCCTTGGCCTATGATCCACACAACAACCAAAATCTCTAATTCCAGAGGTCTTACTGAGACAACTACAACTGAACAGGTTTTCTGGAAGCATAATGAAAGACTCTATTCTAGACTTCATCCTAGGATCAGTGCAAAAACCAAGACCACCAACTACAGAAAACTGATTAAAACAACAGTGATGGAACAGAAATTCTAGAACCATAAAGAAAGACTTCATCATAGGCTCCATTCTTTGACCAATGCAGATACCAAAATCTCTAGATATGGAGATGGATTTTATCATCCATGTCAGAACAAAAGTTTTCCATACACCACAAAAGGACCTAAGGAAGAGTAAATGAACATGTATGGACTCTGTATTTATTCCCATGACAGTATACTTCAATGGCAGAGAAACCCTGTATCTATTAGGCCAAGGGAATTCCCTTTCTAATTTCCCCAATAATTACTGTGCCTATAAAGAAAAAAGAAAAGCAGCACACAATAATATTTTCGGGGGGGTGGTTGTTGCTGCTGTTTTTATTTTTTGCATTTTGTTTTGTTTTTATTTCAGGACCTTGGTTATTGTGTGGTGGTTTTCTTTATTGGTGTGGTGCATTTTGGATTTTTTGTTTATCTTTTTATATTGTTGATGTGCTTCTCTTCCTTTTTACCTTTCTTTTCTTTAGAAGGACTACGCCCATTTTTGCTTGTTTTATTTTTACACCCATTTTAGTTTTTTTTCTTTTCCTCAAACAGAACCACATAACTTGAACCTTCTTGTTCCGCCTCTCAAATTGAGGGGGAAACAATGGAGGGTACCAAGACCAAACAGTTGTATGATCACTAAGTAGTAATAAAAATGATTGAACTTAAACAACAAACCCAATCCAATGACAACATATCGATTTCCAAGCTACAACAAGCTAGACACAGAGGAAACCACTTATAATAGCAGCCCTGGGGTCAGGGAGGGGAATATGGGATGCATGCTGGGAACAGGGGTGGAGCGAGGACAGCTTTGCTGGTGGGAATTCCCCTGATTCAATGTCAATATGTACCTAAAATATTACTGTGAAAGATATGTAATCCACTTTGGTCAATATAAAAATTACTATAAAAATAAACTAACAAACAAAAAACAAAAACAAAAAACCACAACAAACTAAATACTAACAAAAACCCAAACCAGCAGCTACAGAAAAATCACAACACCAAAACAAACAAAAAACTAAACAATAACTACGAGAACAAAAAAGAAAAAAAGGAAGGAGGGCTGGTGTAGCAAAGTTTGTGTCTTTTTTTGCATTGGCACAGTAAGTATTGGGGAAATTAGAAAGGAATTGCATTGGCCTACGAAGTTCAGGCTTTCTCCACCCTTGAAGCATACAGTCATGGGAATAGTTACTGGCTCCATACTTGCTCATTTTCAGAACCAAAGGGCTTTTATGGTTCTGGGAATCTTTCCATTCAGTTGTGGATGATAAAATCAGGCCTCTATAGCTAGAGATCTTGGTATTTGGATAGCTCACAGGACAAAGTCTAGGATACAGTCTTTCTTTACAGTTCTGGAAGTTCTGTTCCATCACTGTTGTTGTAATCAGTCTTCTGTAATTAGTGGTCTTGGTTTTTGCACAGATACTAGGAAGAAGCTTAGGATAAAGTCTTTCATTATGGTTCCAGAAGTTCTGCTCAGTCCCAGTTGTCCAAGTCAGACCTCTGAAAATAGAGATCTCTGTTATTGTACAAATCCTAGCAGAAGTTTAAGCTACTATCTTTTTTATTGGTCCCAGGATAAGTTCTGCCCAGTCACAGTTGTCAAAGTAAGTCTTCTGTAGTTAGCGATCTTTGTTTTTGCATAGATCAAAGAATTACGTGTCTTCTGATTTCATCATAACATTAGGTGATGAGTTGAGAAATCTGCTCTTAGATCAAGTTGTTGCCATTTTCTCTTTGTCAGCCTGTCATATCAAAACTGGTGCAAGTTGGTGCCAGAGCGGTATTAGACATTTCCCAGGGGAAATTTGGTTCCTGATGCTGTTGCAGGGAACTGTGTTGGTTCTATGTCTGGGATCTAGGGTTCAGAATTGGATGGTCACTGTCCAGTCGCATGAAGTCTAAGTTGGGTTCACATGACACAGATTCAAGGAGGGAGGTGCCCCTGTATTGTAAAATATATGGGTTCTTATCCCTAGTAGGTAAAAGCTTGTTTCTATTCATGAATATTTCCCCCTATTTTAATTTGTGTATAGGTACATTTTATGACTTCATTTTTTTTTTTTTTGGTTTTTGGGCCACACCCGGCGGTGCTCAGGGGTTACTCCTGGCTGTCTGCTCAGAAATAGCTCCTGGCAGGCACGGGGAACCATATGGGACACCGGGATTTGAACCAACCACCTTTGGTCCTGGATCGGCTGCTTGCAAGGCAAACGCCGCTGTGCTATCTCTCCGGGCCCATGACTTCATTTTTCATACAGCTGCATAGTATTCCATTGTATAGATGTACCACAGTTTTTGTAGCCATGTATCTGTTGTTGGGCACCTGGATTATTTCCAGGTTCTGGCATTATAATTAGTGCTGAAATGAAAGTAGGTGTTCAGAGTTCATTGTCTTATTATGTATTTTTTCCTGGGGTATATACCTAGGAGTGGTATTGCTGAATAATATCGGAGCTTCAGTTTTTTGAGGAGTATTCATATTATTTTCCATAAAGGCTGGACTGTCTACATTTCCACCAGCAGTGAATGAGAATTCCTTTCTCATTGCATCTACACCAGCACTGGTTGTTCTTATTCTTTGTGATGTGTGACAATCTTTTTGTTGTGAGGTGGTACATCATTGTTGTTTTGATTTGCAACTCCCTGATGATTAGTGATGTGAAGCATTTTTTTCACGTGCTTTTCTGCCATCTGCATTTCTAATTAGAGGAAATTTCTGGTCAACATTTCTTCTCTCAATTTTGATGGGGTAAGATTTTTTTCTTCTTAAGTTTTGTGAGTACCTTGTATATATTACGTAATAGCCACTTACTACATAAGTATTGGGTGAATAGTTTCACCTACTCTCTGAATAGCCTTTGTATCCTAGTTATTGTATTTTTTTGATTTGCAGAAGATTCTCAATTTAATGTAGTCCCATTTTTTATCTTTGCTTCCGATGTATTATATTTGCCATTCCTTGCAAAACGATTGAAATGTTTTGCTTACATAGGTGGGACCATTGTCTGTCTTAATATTTTGGGGATCCCCCATAACAGAAAAGCATTGGAGCAAGAAGGTACTGCTTTAGCTCTATCGGAAGTCATTGGAATTCCCCATATAAAATGGGAATAGCTATCCATAATCACATGAAGATACCGTTTTTTTAGGGGAAAATTCAACATTATGATATCCATTTGCCACAATCCATTAGTTAGTAACCCTTGGGGGTTGGCCCCAGTCACATGTGCTCTTTTATTCAAGGGTGCATAGAAGGTACATCTTTCAACTATTTTTCTGGCCTGCCTTCATGTAATATAATAATTGACATGCAGCCAATGAACATTTGTATGTAATGCTGCATGTTCCTCTTTAGAAGACATACATATTGGCATAGTCAGGCAATCAGCAGTTTCATTCCGTTTAGTCATTGGCCCTAGAAGGCCAGAATGAGCTCTAATGTGAGTAATAACTATAGGTTCAGAACATTTTTTGTAAAAGTGCTTGTAATTGCTGTAGCAAATCTTGAACAATCTGATTGTGAGAATTTAAAGACGCTGTTCTTATGCCTGGGAATAAACCTACCACATAAGTTGAATCACTTACTATGTTAAATGGCTCTGAAACACATGCTAATAAGTGATTTAAAGTAGCAAGCTCCATTTGCCGAGTATTTAAAATTAGTATAAACTACTGTAGTCAGTAAAGGATCAGTTATACCTCCTTTTCCTGATTCTGACCCATCAATATAAAACACAGGGGCATAAGGTGTAGGAGAGGAGTGCATAACTAATGATATCTCAAAGTAAGTCCTTTTAAAGAAGTCCCAGACTTTTCAAGCAGGATAATGGGAATAAATTTCTCCTGAAAAATCAGATAAGGCCTGTTGAATGGGGCTCACTAAAAGGTATTATACACTCTATTTCTTTTTTAGGAATGGGCAACACTATTATATCTGAATCGTACCCTAGCAAGGAAACTGTTCTGAGTCTAGCCTTGATTTTAAGAGTAGCTATCAACTCCAAATAAGGCACACATGTATGAGGCTGTTTGTTATGCAAATAAACCATTTCTAGAGGCCCTGACATTTGAACAATAGCACCCTTAAAAGAAAAAGTGGTATCATAATTTAAAAACCATACTTTCTCTCTGGGTATAAACCTGGTAAGATAAGACTCTTTTAGCCGGTCCAATTTTAATTTTAATTCCGGTTCTGCCTTTTGAGTTAAATATCTGGGACTATTTAAATCCGGATCACTTTCCAAAATACCAAACAATTTATTAAGTTCTGAGTCTGGGATCTCCAGAGATGGACATACCCAATTTATATCACCTAAAATTGTTTGAAAGTCATTAAGGGACCTTAGATAGGAATCTTTTTTGGGCACACTGTAGTACACTCCATTATAAGTCCAAAGTATTGGAAGAGAGGCAGAGTCTGAATTTTTTTCTTGTCATCCCAGCAACCTTCAAGCAGTTAATAACAAATTCATATACATCCTGCAATTTTGTGTGACTCTCAGTCGAGATTAAGATGTCATCCATGTAATGAATCAAATATACCTGGGGAAAGCTTTTGCAAGCTGGATGTAAAACTGTGTCAACAAAATATTGACAAATGGTGGGTGAATTTTCTGTGCCCTGAGGCAAAACCGTCCATTGAAATCACTGCATAGGGCTCTTTTTATTAAGAGAAGGAACGGAAAAGGCAAATCTCTTTCTGTGTTTTGTGTGTATATTATAATGGGGCCAGAGAGATAGCATGGAGGTAAGGTGTTTGCCTTCCATGCAGGAGGTCGATGGTTCAAAACCTGGCATCCCATATGGTCCCCTGTGCCTACCAGGGGCGATTTCTGAGCGTAGAGCCAGGAGTAACCCCTGAGCACTGCCGGGTGTGACCCAAAAACTAAAAAAATAAAAAACAATATTATAAAAACAATACTTTAAATCAATTACTATCAGAGGCCAATCTCTTGGAATGGCTGCTGGGGAGGTAAACCATTCTGCATTTTGCCCATCAAAGCCATTCGAGAATTAACAGACCTTAAATCAATTAAAATTATCCAGCTACCTGATGGCTTTTTGAAAATAAATATTGGAAATTTACAACCAGAAAATGAAGTTTCAATATGCTCAATCTCTACTGTTCATCAACTAAATTTCTAAGTGCCTCTAATTTTGTGCTATGAATGGACCACTGGGGAATCCAGATTGGAACATCTGATTTCCATTCAACAGGAATGGATTCTGGGCACTTTAACCCAGTGGCCCCAATAAAAAAGATGAAATCTCTGAATTAAAATGTTCTGAGTTTTGGAGAGGGATGTTATATTCTGCTCCCCATTGCTTATGGTTCAAGGAAACTGATGCTAGAAATGGTAAAATTACTGCTTGTTGAGTTTCTGGTCCTATGCACTTCAGGTATCTAGCATTCTGGCAAACAAAATTTCTAGGCAAGACACCTCTTACCCTTGTAAACTGTATTGGATTTCTCGTAGTTCCCAATTTTTAGGCCAGTCTCTCAAAGAAATTATAGATACTTCTGCCCCACTATCAAACATACTAGAAAATATTTTGCCCTTAATTTCAAAAGTTAACATTGGATTTTCCTCTTTTAATTTCACTGTAAAGGCATTAGCAGAAGCCTCAGGATTAGTATGCCCAAAGCCTCCTTCCCTGAAGGGCTCGAACTTCTCAGGCATAATATAAGGAAGCAATAATATCTGAGCTATGTTATTACCTTTCTTTTTTTCTTTTTGGGCCACACCTGGTGATGCTCAGGAGTTACTCCTGGCTATGTGCTCAGAAATTGCTCCTGGCTTGGGGAACCATATGGGACACTGGGGGATCAAACCACGGTCTGACCTAGGTTAGCACGTGCAAAGCAAATGCCCTACTGCTTCTACCACTGCTTTGGCCTGTTTTCACCTTTCTTAAATGTCCAGACTTTGGGTACTGAGACAATAACCATTACTTTCCCTACATGGTCAGAATCTATAATCTCCATGTGAATTACTATTTTTAAGCATTATACTGCTTCTTCCTACAATAATACCCACTGTTTCTTGAGCCTCTGTTATGCCCGACCTAATCTTATAAGGGCATTGAGATGAACAAATGGTTAATTCTTCAGAACGTGGAATGTCAAAACCACAGCTTCCAGCAGCAGCAGCAGGCTCTAATGTGTTAATTCTGTGGAGTTCCCTTGGTTTGGACTGGGAAGCTGATTTATTAAGCATAAAGTCCCCTAAGTTTAAGGAGCCAGAAGCTCCCCCTTTCCCCAGTTTTCTGAGACATGGTGAGTTAGTTATGGTCTCAAAGGGGCACATCCCTGAGCTGGTGCAAAAAAAGGTTGTGCTCTGCATTAGTTTTTAAAATGTCCCATCTTTCCACACTTAAAACCTATTGCCTGCCCACATGAGTTAGGTTCCGAACCCTTTACCCATTTGTCAACTCGGTGTTGAGGAGCTGGTTGGCAGTCTCACAACCAGTGAGCTCCCTTACCACACCTTGGACATAGTCCAGGTACTCTGATTTACAAAGACCAGTAGTCTGATTCCATGGAGTCTGCATTTGAATAGCATATGCTATATGTATCCAAACCACTGACCTTATTTCCCTGGATTTGAACCTGTATAGTATATGGCATTAAAGGGGTAGCTGTGGGGAGGTGAGGAAAGGTAAGCAGAAATTAAAAGTATGGTGGCAGAATGTCCAAAAGGATAATTATTAAAACCAGTGGGGGCGGCAGAAGATACAGCGTGGGGTTACTATAATAACTGACATTTCTGAAAGCATGTAGGTATCCCCATTACATCGTCCTTTTTCTCTTATAGGGTGTAATATTAAATGACACTCTCCATTAGCATCATAAATTGTAAATTTTTTTCAACTGCATTTTTCAATCTTCCTAGAAAATCTGCATATGGCTCTGTAGCCCCCTGAACAATCTTGGCATAACTACCCATATACTCAGCTCCAGAGTCAACCTTTTTACAAGCCTCTGTCTAAAGCGAGATCTTCTAATCATTCTTAAAATAGCACGTGGTATTAATCTAGCCTGCTTATCCACATCTCTGAATTCTTCTTCTTTACAAGTACATTATAATTCATTTGGATTCCTGCAGTCTTTCCAGAGTGATCTAGTTTTTTTTTAAGTCTGTTCTGAGTCAGATTGTGGAAATACATTTTCCATTGTAAATTTTGATATGAGTCTAGACAGATCACACATTTATAACCTCTGTGGGTACAATTTGTATCATTACTCCAGATACCAATGTGTTTAATACAAAAAGGAGCAAGAGGACCATACTGAATGCATGCTTTTTTAAACTGACTGAAATTGTGTATACTTAAATCTTCATAGGTTAAAGCCATGTTATCCTCTTGGTTGGGAACATTTATTCCTGAGTCTATGTTATTTCCAACTACTTGCAGCACTAATCCTGAGTTCAAATACTTTTCCCAATGGTATGTTTCAGAATCTATATTAATTTCGACCTCTCTAAGAACTAGTTGCTTAGATGAATTATTCTCCTGGTGAGGAAAATTTGCTTCCAAATCTGTATTTATACCAATCTCTCTTATGACAAGCCATTTTTGGAAATATAGTGGGTTTGCCCCAGTTTCCCTGGAAGTCTCTGGGGGCAGGCATAGGATCTGTACCACGCTCCCTAAAAGTGTGTGCTGAAGGGAGTGTGGCTGATAGGTTTACAGATTTGCCCTCTTCCTCAGCTTATTGGACTTCATTGGTTTCTTGCATACAATCAGCATTTTCAGGCAAAACATCCAGATGTTTCTTCATATTTTTCATAGGTCCTGCCTGACCCATGCTAGCTTTTGGAACTAAGGGGTTTTCTGGCCCCTGGTCAGTAAGTGGCAGTGTAGGACCAGTTTCATTGTTTCTATTTTGACCACATGTTGCAGGAAAAATCTATTTGTTCAGTCTTTTCTGACTTTCAGAAAAAACTGAAACTACCTCAGACATTTTCTGAAATAAATTAGAATATTTTAGAAAAACATCCTACAATTTCTGTGCTATGTCTAAGTTTTCTGCCCACATTTTCTTTATCTCCAAATTCTTACAATTTAACATAACAAAGACAATCAACATACACATTCCCATCAAACAAATTACAATATCCATATTTACCATGTTCCTAGTTCTATCTGCAAACAAAAAGAGACCAACTCACAAATTCAAAACAGTGGAACCCATTCAGAAAATCCTGAAATCAGCTCAGCAAGATCCAGATGAGTCCATGTTATGGACGCCATTTTCTAAAAGCCAAACCTTCCGTTTCTGATCCCGAACACTAGCAGAACGGATTTTAACCAGAAGGCGCTCTGCAAAATAATCAAACACACACATAAAGAAAGAAAAGACTTTAAAAATTCCCCACGTTACATTAACTCCAGTCCGCAGCCACAGGACGAAGTTCCTGGACGAAACAGCCACGCCTCCTCTTCCATCCTTGCCTTTTATCTATAGAAAAACATCACACCTAGAAGGTGGGACCATCCCGTTTCACTAGCAATCAGAGGTGCTGTATTCATAAAATAACATCCAATGAGAAACCATGTGAGAGTTGATTGGCATATAGTTAGACGAATTTTGTAATCCCACACCTGACACTATATGCACTGATATATGTACACAATGGAATACTATGCAGTGCTTGGTAAAATGAAGTAATGACATTTGTTTATACACGGTTGAACATGGAGAGTATTATGCTTAGTGAAATGAGTCAGAGGGAGTGGGATAAACATTGAATAATCTCATCTATAGGATATAAGGAAAATAAAAGACATTGTGGTGCTTATATCTGGAGAGACTAGAGATGAGGATTAGGAGGGAAAAAGTAGTATAAACAACCTATAACCATACTGTTTAAATAAATAAATAAATATAACTAAAAATCCATTTTTGGCATTTTCTCTATCCTCTACTAGGTATATATCAAAAACTAAAAACTCTGGCAACCCATAATTCCCCATGTCAGCAGGTAGTAGTCAAAAGATCTCATTGTCCCAGTTCCTAAAAGATCAATGTTTTCATAGCTTGAAAGATGATAATTATAAGCTTAGGGGTGTTTTTGTATAGGTTTCAACAATTCCCTGCACTTGGGTCACCTTTAAAAATAGTTTTTGTTCTAAGACACTCCTTGACGTATCAAATGTTCTCCCTCAATTCAGAAGCTACCCAGCGAGCCAGTGAGTGAGTAAGAAATGGCTGGATGTGGGGGTTTCCAGGCAGAGTGCTGATTGCTCTACCTGCAGAGTCTCCACCCGGCTGTGCTTCTTCTGAGGAAACTGAGGACCTGAAGGGAGCCCCGTCCTACTCTTCTCTGTCTTTCCTGAACTCTGGAAGCTCTCCTCAGAGCCCTGGGAAGCAAACCCCAAAGAAACTACATTCGGAAGCTACCCAGCGAGCCAATGAGTGAGTAAGAAATGGCTGGATGTGGGGGTTTCCAGGAAGAGTGCTGATTGCTCTACCTGCAGAGTCTCCACCCAGCTGTGCTTCTTCTGAGGAATCTGATGACCTGAAGGGAGCCCTGTCCTACTCTTCTCTGTCTTTCCTGAACTCTGGAAGCTCTCCTCAGAGCCCTGGGAAGCGAACCCCAAAGAAACTACATTCGGAAGCTACCCAGCCATCCAGTGAGTGAGTAAGAAATGGCTGGATGTGGGGGTTTCCAGGCAGAGTGCTGATTGCTCTACCTGCAGAGTCTCCACCCGGCTGTGCTTCTTCTGAGGAAACTGAGGACCTGAAGGGAGCCCTGTCCTACTCTTCTCTGTCTTTCCTGAACTCTGGAAGCTCTCCTCAGAGCCCTGGGAAGCGAACCCCAAAGAAACTACATTTGGAAGCTACCCAGCGAGCCAATGAGTGAGTAAGAAATGGCTGGATGTGGGGGTTTCCAGGAAGAGTGCTGATTGCTCTACTTGCAGAGTCTCCACCCAGCTGTGCTTCTTCTGAGGAATCTGACGACCTGAAGGGAGCCCTGTCCTACTCTTCTCTGTCTTTCCTGAACTCTGGAAGCTCTCCTCAGAGCCCTGGGAAGCGAACCCCAAAGAAACTACATTCGGAAGCTACCCAGCCATCCAGTGAGTGAGTAAGAAATGGCTGGATGTGGGGGTTTCCAGGCAGAGTGCTGATTGCTCTACCTGCAGAGTCTCCACCCGGCTGTGCTTCTTCTGAGGAAACTGAGGACCTGAAGGGAGCCCTGTCCTACTCTTCTCTGTCTTTCCTGAACTCTGGAAGCTCACCTCAGAGCCCTGGGAAGCGAACCCCCAAAAAACTGAAGCTACCCAGCAAGTGAGTAAGAAATGGCTGGATGTGGGGGTTTCCAGGCAGAGTGCTGATTGCTCTACCTGCAGAGTTTCCACCCGGCTGTGCTTTTTCTGAGGAAACAGAGGACCTGAAGGGAGCCCTGTCCTGTATTTTCTGAATTCTTGAAGCTCTCCTCAGAGTCCTGGGAAGCGAACCCCAAAAATACAGCATTCTGAAGCTGCCCAGCGAGCGAGTGAAAACTACGCCTGTCCAGTGGGGCCCAACTGTGAAAAACTGTGAGTGCTGCCTGTGTGTGTCTCTCTACTATCCTGTTGCGTGAACCTCTTGAGAGTGGGCTGAAAAGAGGCTCCAGAAGGCACTTAGCTCCACTTCGATACGCAGCCGTGCGCTCTTTCTTAAAAAAGAACACCATCACAAGAAGAAAAAAAAACCACACTAAGAACTGTGTTGGATCACAGAAGCAAGAATTTCTCTCCAGACTGTCTTCTCTGCTGCATGCTCGGGCCTAAGATTTGATCCTGTGTGAGGCTTCATCCACGGAGGACTCCCCTACCTTGGAGGCAAGTCGGCCCATCCAGAATGGGCGGAGCCAGAGAAGTGTGCTGCCTGCATCATATAACCAATGAATACCACCACAACACGTAGAAAAACCCACAATACAAGTTTGACAATGGGGAAACAACGCAGGCCAGCATCAGACATAGAGAATGAAGATGACAATTCTGATGAGCAGTTAATGACCAACCAACTAATCAACCTCTAAGATAAGGACTTTAGAGTAGCAATATGGAAGATACTCAAAGAACTCAAAGAAACCATGGATAGAGTGGAACAGAACACTAATAAGAATCAAGAAAATATGAAGACAGAAATCACAAAACTCCAAACTGAAATAACATGTCAACTAACAGGCCTGAAAAAATCAGTAAACGAAGTGAATGACAAAATGGATAAGCTCTGGGACAGGGTATCAGAAGCTGAGAATAGACTTGGTGCTGTGGAAGATGAGATACATAACAATTCCATACAGCAGGAGAGATTGGAAAAAAAACTTAAAGCAAATGAACAGACAATGGAAAAATTAGTCAAAGAATGTGAACAGATGAAAATAGAAGTCTATGATAAGATCAACAGAAACAACTTAAGAATCATTGGAGTCCCAGAGACCCAGGAAGAAAATTTCCAGGAATGGTCAAGAACATCATTAAAGAGAAACTTCCAGAGCTAAAGAATATAGGTGATCAAATCCTGCATGCTCGAAGAATACCAACCAAAAGAGACCCCAGAAAAATCACCCCAAGACACATCCTAGTCACAATGACAAATCCCACAGATAGAGACAGAATTATGAAAACAGCAAGATCAAAATGGGAAATTACATTCAAGCAAGCATCCTTGAGATTTACAGCAGACCTGTCACCAAAACACTCAATGCCAGAAAGCAGTGGTGGGATATTGTGACAAGACTGAATGAAATGAATGCTTCTCCTAGAATACTGTACCCAGCAAAACACACTTTCCGGTTTGATGAAAGAATACATGGTTTCACAGAAAAAAAACAGCTCAGAAACTTTATAGACTCAAAACCAGTCTTAAGAGAAAAACTGAAAGACCTAATTTAAAACAAGACTAACCAAAAGACACACCAAATTTTGATATAAAGATGGCATTAAATACCAGGACAATTCTTTCTCTCAACGTCAATGGACTAAATGCACCAGTCAAGAGACACAGAGTGGCTAAATGGATAAAAAACTCAATCCAACCTTCTGCTGCCTACAAGAAACGCACCTGAATAGTCAGAACAAACATAGGCTCAAAATAAAAGGCTGGAGAAAAATTATCCAAGCAAACAACACCATTAAAAAAAGCTTGAGTGGCCATACTAATATCAGATAATGCAAACTTTATACTCAGGAAGGTTGTAAGGGACAAAGATGGACATTTTATATTAATCAAGGGGTATGTAGTGCAGGAAGAAATAACTCTCCTAAACATATATGGACCAAATGAGGGGCCAGCAAAATATTTAAAACAGCTGTTGACAAATCTGAAAAACAATATCAATAACAACACAATAATTGTGGGGGACCTCAACACTGCTTTGTCAACACTGGATAGGTCAACCAGACTGAAACCCAACAAGAATATACTAGACCTGAGGAGAGAAATGGAAGAAAGAGGCCTAGTGGATATATATAGGACACTCCATCCCCAGAAACCTGGATACACATTCTTCTCCAATGTACATGGGACATTCTCCAGGATAGACTACATAAAACATACCTCCATAAGATCAAGAGGATAGAAATTTTGCAGACTATCTTCGCTGACCACAAGGCTCTGAAATTATTTGTGAATTCCAAAGGGACTCAGAAGAAAAGATTTAACACCTGGAAGTTAAACAGCCTCATACTCAATAACCAGTGGTTCCGAGATGAAATCAAGGAGGAAATCAAAAGGTTCCTGGAAACAAATGACAATAAAGACAGAAACTATCAGAACTTATGGGACACAGCAAAAGCAGTACTGAGAGGAAAATTTATAGCTTTGCAAGCACACATCAGGAAGGAAGAAGGAGCTTACCTGAGTAGCTTCATGACACAGCTAATAGAACTAGAAAGTACTCAACAAAAGGACCCAAAAATAGGAAGACAGAAGGAAATAACAAAGCTGAGAGCAGAAATCAACGAAGTGGAAACCCAAAAAACAGTCCGAAAGATCAACGAAAGCAGAAGTTGGTTCTTTGGAAAAATAAACAAGATTGATAGACCACTGGCAAAACTAACAAAGAAAGAGAGAGAGAGAGAAACTTGATAACTCGTATTAGGAATGAAAAAGGAGAGATCACTACTGATATGACAGAGATTCAAAGGGTAATCAGAAACTACTTTGAAAAACTCTATGCCACTAAAAATGAGAACCTGGAAGAAATGGATAAATTCTTGGACTCTTATAACATTCCACGGTTGAAGGAAGAGGATGTAGCATATCTAAACACCCCCATCACCATTGATGAAATAAAAATGGTAATCAAAAGTCTGCCCAAAAAACAAAAGCCCAGGCCCAGATGGATTCACTAATGAATTCTTTCAAACTTTCCAAGAGGAACTACTACCAATCTTGGCAAGACTCTTTCATGAAATTAAACAAACGGAAACACTCCCAAATAGCTTTTATGAAGCCAACATCACCCTGATACCTAAACCAGACAGAGATGCTACGAAAAAAGAAAATTACAGACCAATATTGCTGATGAATACAGATGCAAAGATCCTCAAGAAAATCCTGGCAAATAGGATTCAATACCTCATTAAGAAGATCATCCACTATGATCAAGTAGGTTTCATCCCAGGAATGCAAGGATGGTTTAACATCCGTAAGTCTATCAACATAATACACAACATCAACAACAAGAAAAATAAAAACCACATGATCATATCAATAGATGCAGAGAAAGCATTTGATAAGTTCCAACACCAATTCTTGATCAAAACTCTCAGCAAGATGGGAATGGAAGGAACCTTTTCCAATATACTTAAGGCCATCTACCACAAGCCAGTGGAAAATATTATCCTCAATGGAGAAAAACTAAAAGCCTTCCCTCTAAATTCTGGCACAAGACAAGGCTGTCCTCTTTCACCACTCCTATTCAACATAGCACTGGAACTACTTGCTATAGCGATTAAGCAAGAAAAAGATATCAAGGGAATCCAGATAGGAAAGGAAGAAGTCAAGCTCTCACTGTTTGCAGATGACATGATGCTCTACTTAGAAAACCCTAAAGACTACCAAAAAGCTTCTAGAAACAATAGACTCATATAGCAAGGTGGCAGGCTACAAAATTAACATACAAAAATCAATGGCCTTTCTATACACCAATAGTAACAATGAAGAAATGGACATTAAGAAAACAACCCCATTCACAATAGTGCCACACAAACTCAAATATCTTGGATTCAACTTGACTAAAAATGTGAAGGACCTATACAAAGAAAACTATAAAACTCTGCTCCAAGAAATAAGAGAGGACACGCGGAAATGGAAACACATACCCTGCTCATGGATTGGCAGGTTTAACATCATCAAAATGGCAATACTCCCCAAGGCATTATACAGATTCAACGCTATCCCTCTAAAGATACCCATGGCATTCTTCAAAGAAGTGGATCCAGCACTTTTGAAATTTGTTTGGAACTATAAACACCCTAGAATAGCTAAAGCAATCATTGGGAAAAAGAATATGGGAGGAATTACTTTACCCAAATTTAAACTTTACTACAAAGCAATAGTTATCAAAATAGCATGGTATTGGAATAAGGACAGACCCTCAGATCAGGGGAATAGGCTTGAATACTCAGAAAATGTTCCCCATACATACAATCACCTAATTTTTGATAAAGGACCAGGAAATCCTAAATGGAGCAAGGAAAGCCTCTTCAACAAATGGTGTTGGCACAACTGGCTAGCCACTTGCAAAAAATTAAACTTAGACCCCCAGCTAACATCATGTACGAAGGTAAAATCCAAATGAATTAAAGACCTCGATATCAGACCCCAAACCATAAGATATATAGAACAACACATAGGCAAAACTCTCCAGGACATTGAGACTAAAGGTATCTTCAAGGAGGAAACTGCACTCTCCAAGCAAGTGAAAGCAGAGATTAACAGATGGGAATATATTAAGTTGAGAAGCTTCTGCACCTCAAAGGAAATAGTGCCCAGGATACAAGAGCCAACCACTGAGTGGGAGAAACTATTCACCCAATACCCATCAGATAAGGGGCTAATCTCTAAAATATACAAGGCACTGACAGAAATTTACAAGAAAAAGACATCTAATTCCATCATAAAATGGGGAGAAGAAATGAACAGACACTTTGACAAAGAAGAAATACAAATGGCCAAAAGACACATGAAGAAATGCTCCACATCACTAATCATCAGGGAGTTGCAAATCAAAACAACAATTAGATACCACCTCACACCACAGAGAATGGCACACATCACAAAGAATGAGAACAAACAGTGCTGGCGGGGATGTGCAGTGAAAGGAACCCTTATCCACTGCTGGTGGGAATGCCGTCTAGTTCAACCTTTATGGTATGCAATATGGAGATTCCTCCAAAAACTGGAAATCGAGCTCCCATATGATCCAGCTATACCACTCCTAGGAATATACTCTAAGAACACAAAAATACAATACAAAAATCCCTTCCTTACACCTATATTCATTGCAGCACTATTTACCATAGCAAGACTATGGAAACAACCAAGATGCCCTTCAACAGACAAATGGCTAAAGAAACTGTGGTACATATACCCAATGGAATATTATGCAGCTGTCAGGAGAGATGAAGTCATGAAATTTTCCTATACATGGATGTACACAGAATCTATTATGCTGAGTGAAATAAGTCAGAGAGAGAGAGAGAAAAACACAGAATGGTCTCACTCATCTATGGGTTTTAAGAAAAATGAAAGACATTCTTGCAATAATAAATTTCAGACACAAAAGAGAAAAGAGCTGGAAGTTCCAGCTCACCTCAGGAAGCTCACCACAAAGAGTGATGAGTTTAGTTAGAGAAATAACTACATTTTGAACTGTCCTAATATTGAGAATGTACGAGGGAAATGCAGAGCCTGTTTAGAGTACAGGCGGGGGTCGGGTGGGGAGGAGGGAGATTTGGGACATGGGTGATGGGAATGTTGCACTGGTGATGGGTGGTGTTCCTTTTATTACTGAAACCCAAACACAATCATGTATGTAATCAAGGTGTTTAAATAAAAAAATTAAAAAAATAAATAAATATAAGTCTTCATGTTCCTGATATTTAAAAAAAAATGTTCTCCCTCTTAGGCATTTTTTTCTTTTTGTTTTATATCTCTTTCAACATGTAGGTAAATTATGTCTATTTCTGTGATTTCAATTCATCACTATTTTTACTGTTCCCAAACAAAGTTTCTATTTTTTGTTTCCTTGGCAATGGAGCATCAAATCCCCCTAGTGTAAAATATTTACTGCTTGCAACCAGTATACCACCTACGTGAATCAGCTTATATTTGCTTCTCCAATTGAAAATGGACATATTTAATATGGTCTGAGAAAGGAAAAACAACATAAACTACTAAGTTTGTGAGCACAGTAAAACATTCAGGATAATTCTAATTTGATGTTTTCAACGTTATGAAAAATTAAAAGCATAAAGAAAGGAAAAGAAAAGCACTATGCAGATAAATAAGCTCTTTTAAAAGGAAAATGAAAGAAAATGAAATAAAGTGCTAAAGAGAATTCATTGATGGAAGTGCTGTTGTCTCTCCTTTTGTCTTCTTTTCTCTTTTTTGATGGATTTTAAGATGGATCATTTTTTAATTTTTTATTTTTAATTATGTGAACAAAGATGCAAAGAAAGGACAAGGTAAAGTTACAGTGGGAGGACAATCACCCATAAACAGAATTCTCAAAAGAAATCCCCTTGCTGAAACCTTAATTTTGAACGTTCAGCCAAAGAACATTAAAAAAAAAATAAAACAGAACCCATGTACAATTACTTTGTCCCTCAAGTCCCCAGATTGTAGTACATTATAACATTTCTTAGCGGTACACAAAGCAATCTAATTATTTTAGAACAATCATTAAACGACCAAAACAGGGATTGACAGTTTTTAAAATAAACTTCATTGATTTAGTTTCTGTGATATATAGTACTGTTGTGATGGTTTCTTATGCACATAATTTCAATGTCACACCCCTCACCATTCTATCCACCTCCTTCTTCCAAGAGTCCCAAAGGCCCTCCCTTTCAACTCTCTTCCCATCTAGCAGTTCTACCACTGTATTGCCTTTGGCCCTTTGTTGCTGCCTATTGTGTATCTTCCACTGTGACTCTATCCCTTTCTTTACTCAGGATGATATACTCTAGTTACATCTATGTTAATGATTAACATAGTTTTGAAGGTGGTGGGGTTTATGTGGTCAAATTTCTCAACATGTTTAAAAGTCAGGTTACAATGCGTAGGTGTACTGCTATTCTAGTTTTGTTAGTTTTTTTCCACCTGGTAATAGAAAATGTATTAACATGACAGGTCATAAACGGGAGCACAAAACATCGAGGCAGAACATCTGGAACCCCACCAGCACCTGCCCCGAGTTCAGTGCAGCTGTCTGGCCTCTCACTCTGATTCCAGCAGTGTCATGTTGCGGATAATGGAGCGGCTTGTTTTTCCATGAATTCCACGCACACCTGCGTGCACTGTCCCTGCGATCTGGTCCTGCCTAGCACTTCGGTAACCCAGGCTAATTTGATGGGCTATACACTACTCGTGTCCATGATAGTGGTGTGGTGGCTGTCTTGGTGGAGAGGGCGTTTTGTTAGATTTTTAATAGGCAATGTAAAAGAAAATTTGGAGGCCATGAGAGTGATAGTATACCAGATTAAGCACTTAAACTGTGTTCAGCTGATGTGAGTTTGATCCCCAGCACTAATATGGCCCACCTGAGCCTGGGCAGGAGTAATCCCAGAGCTTCCAGTGAGAAGCAAATTCTGCTGAGTGTAGCCCAAACTGCTCCACCACCACCAACCTAAAATGATATTCTGGGGGCTGGAGCACAGTGGTAGGGCGTTTGCCTTGCATGCAGCTGACCCAGGATGGGCGCAGGTTCAACCCCCAGCATTCCATATAGTCCCCCGAGCCAGAGGCGATTTCTGAGCACAGAACTAGGAGTAACCCCTGAGCACAGCTGGTTGTGACCCCCCCAAAATTCTTGAGCTTGGAGAGATAGTATAGTGGGTAGTACACCTGCCTTACTTGAGGTCAACCTGAGTTTGGCACCTCATGAGGTCCTTGAGCTCTGACAGGAGATATACCTGTTAGAGCCAGAAGTAAGTCATGAGAACTGCAGGATATGATGCAAAAACAGAAACAAGATAACCATTCCACCAGGAATCTCACTGGATATTAACCCCTAAATACAAAAACTATCATTTCAAGAGCTATGCATCCCCATGTTTAATGCGTCATTATATATTATAGCCAAGAACTGGAAGACACCTAAGTGTTTATCAACTAATGAATGGAAAAGATGTGGTGTATGGTTTGGGGGTATGACTCAAGTGGAAGATCACATATCCTGCACATGAAGGGCCTGAGATAGATACCTAGAACATAATAGCACCTGGAACAGATATGAGTTTGCCTACTATTTTGGAATATGTAATATAAACAAATGTAATACAACTAGACCATGAAAGATGAAACCACCCAGCGTGTAACCATATGTGTTGAAATGAATAGTGCAATAAACTAGATAGAGAAAAAAGACATAACTTTCACCCATATGTCATATACAAAGAAGGCAAACAAAAGAACTAACAAAACAAAATTAAAGGAAAACGCTTTGATATAATAAGTTACAGGTACCAGCATAGAATAATGAAGGGTATGGGTAAACTAGAGAAAAAGATATCAATCATATGATAAAGGACTGAATTAAACTTTATTTTTTAAACATACAGTAAATAATTTATTTATTACAAAAAAGAAACAACCATATAAAATATTCACTAATAATTATTATTTATCTGGTAACATTGTTCAATTTAGATACATTACATAGGTGTGCCAACAATAAACAAATAAGCTCCATATACTCTGATTTTAAATAGTGAACTCCAGATCACGAAAGAGTAAAATTTAGCTCATTTATACCAAGATTTCTGAAGACAATGACTCTCTGCTAAAGGAGGACATGGGTAAATAACAAATATAAACTATCATCACACTAAAAAATTCTGATGTTACCCTATTGTTGTTTACCAATACTTTAGATAAACTAAATTTACACAGCATATTTTAAAACAGACACATTTAGTCAATATTATGATCATATTACTACATTTAGCAATCTATAGCATGGGTGTCAAAGACAATTTGGCTTTGAAATACACTGAGATACTTTGGTAGAATGCTTTATACTTTCCACATAATAGAAGCAAAAATTACCTGTTATATAATTAATAAAAATACAATTCTAGAGGATTTTGTCAATTCACATCAGTAATGCTTAAAACATGCCTTCTTTATAGTAGCTTAATCTTGCCACAACTGTTATTGTTGTAACCTGTAACTTCCCATTCACTTCTCTGGCTTTCCTCTCCTGTTAAGATTTCTTGGCAAATAAAACTTCCTGCCACTTCTGGAACCTCGATAGCGACCTTTGTTACTTGTCCTCAAAAAGTGTTGGCCGTAACAACCATAGGGACCTGAGTTTGGGCCACCAAATTTTCCTCTCTTCATGGGTCCAAAATGTGAATATGGAATATTGTAAGTACCACTTAGAAAATTGGTTCCATAATCACCAGATCCATGATAATCAAACCTACTGCCACTATATACACCAGCATTTTCACTGCCACCATATCCACCTTGTCCACAGAAGCTTCCTCCATAAATAAAGTTGGGATTTCCACTAAAATTACCACCATGGCTGCCACTAAAGCTTCCAGAACCACCTGAACCCCTTTGGCTGGATGAAACCCTAACCATCTCTTGCTTAGATAAGGCTTTTCTTATCTCACAGTTATGGCCATTCACAATATGATTTTTTTGAATAACAATCTTGTCTACAGAATCATGGTCATCAAAAGTCACAAAAGCAAAACCTCTACTCTTCCCACTCTCTTGGTCAGTTATGATGTCAACCATTTCAATATTCCCAAATTGCTCAAAATATTTTCTTAGATGTTGCTCTTCAGTGTCTTCTTTGATGCCCCCAACAAAAATCTTTCTCACAGTTAGGTGGGCACCAGGTATTTGAGAATCTTCTTTTGAAATAGCTCTCTTTGGTTCCACAAATCTTCCATCTACCTTGTGTGGCCTTGCATTCATGACTGCATCCACTGCCTCCACAGTGGCATATGTGACAAACCCAAAACCTCTGGAGCGCTTGGATTTTGGATATCTCATTACAATACAGTCTGTGAGTGTTCCCCATTGTTCAAAATAGCTTCTCAGACTTTCATCAGTTGTTTCAAAGCTCAACCCACCAATAAAGATTTTCCGCATCTGTTCAGGTTCTTTGCAAGACACAAACTTAGACATCATGGCCCTAGAAAGGGAAACTGCAGCAGCAAGAAGACTCTGACTCTGAGATAGCAGTGACGGTGGTAACAGAGGCAGTGAAAGTGATGAGCAGTAAGCTAATGAGTCTGTTATTGGACTTTATCGGTGATCATAACATGCAAATGTTGATTTTCAAAGATGCACTCCCGAAACATTCATAATGCCCTAATACAGTGCAAATTAAATTAAAATTATTTTTAAATGTTCAATAAAAGTCATTCATAGTCAATTCAGTATATGTTTGGATTTGGGCATTTTCATTTGCCTGGGTGGACAGGGAATATTTATTCCACACTCCAAAGTGATGTCCAGCATGATTCATGGCTCCTTGTTCATCAGCACATTTAGAGTGGTTCTGGGGGTTCAACTGCGGTTACCAGATGCAAGGAATGTGCTTAAGCATCTGAACTAACAACTTAACCCCTCATTTATATTATTAAACTAAAATAAGTGGTTCATAGTTTTTCATCAAAATGTTAGATATTGAAGGAATATAAAATAAATTGGATTGAGTAGTATATTTCAATTTACTGTAAATATGAACATAGTATTTAACTGATAATAAAATTTTGCAATGGTATAATTAGCCTAAATCTTGGACGCAAAATTTAAAATATGAATATCTGACTTAAAAAATCAAGCTTCATTGGCCAGAAGGCAGTTTAATGGATAAGGTTTTTGCCATACATTCAGCATGTGGTCCACACAGCTCTGACACCTGGCACCACATAGGATCCCCTGCATACCACCAGGACTGATTCCTGAGCACAAAGGTAGGAGTTAGTACTGAGCTCTACAGCTATGGACAAAAAAAATCCAACATACAAGTATAATGATAGTATATTAATAGATATATACAAAATTATTCACAAGACATCATTTGTAATAAAAAGGGAAAATTAAAAAATACAAATACCAACAATGGAGAAAAAAACTATACATACCTTGAAATAGGAGCAGAAAATATCCTCATGCATTGACTAGGAACACCACCTAGAAAACAGTCAGACAGGCAAAACAAAATGGATATGGGAATATGATAGCATTTGTGCAAAATGACACAAAATTGTAATGTACTATTTGTAACTATTAAATTGAATTTATAAACCTACATCAGTTGCAATATCACTAAACTCTTAACAGTATCTCTAAGGAAAAAAATCTTACTGAAAGAGAAAAATAAAGATTAGTTTTGTTACTATTTTCACCATGTTACACTACTCAGCATAAATCTATTTTCATTTGAAATAAAAAGAACAGCAAAAAATGAGAATGTCATATAAATAAAGAAAAAGACAGATTTTCAGATAATTTTCAGATAATCTTCACTGAGCAGGAAGGCAGAAAAGAAGAAGTGCATTTTCCGGAGGAAGTAGATGAGAAAAACATCAATTACCTTTCTGAAGTATGTGTATATGTATGTGTGTCTCTAAATAGGTGTTGTGTAAGAGTGTAGAGAAAAGATGGGAGTAACGTGAGGTGGATTATAGGCTGAATAGAAAACATAATATAGAAGAATAGCAGATTAACTCAAGATAGCAATAGAGATTCCCGGAAACTAAATAAATTTCACTGAAATCAAATTTTGGGGTAAATAAAGAACTCATCTGAAACCATGGCTGTCCTATTATATCATGGACAAAATCTGGAGATCTACAAGGAAGCATTAGAAGAGTTTAGATAAGTATACAATGCCAACAATGCCATTGAGTCATCTTTGAATCCTGTGGAGAAAAATGTGAAAACATGGTCCAGTCATTTCAGCTTCTTCATATGGGATACTGCTGAAATCATAAGGATTCTGCACATAAAATATTTTCTTTTGGACAGACATATGACTGTTTTAGAGAGAGCTATAAAGGGGCTATCAATGACACCTGTGAATTCCTTTATGTTAAAAAATACCATTCCTGGGAGAAGAGATAATATAGTTAATAAGGTGCTTGCCTTGCACATGGCTGACCTTTGTTTGAACATAACAACCCCTATATAGTCTCTCAAGTCCAGCCATGAGTGATCTCTGAGTGCTGAGCCATGAATAAATATGAGCATTTCCAAGTGTAACCAAAAAAACGCACAAAAATTATATTACATAAAATTTGTAATAAAAAGTAATCATGAACTAACAAAAGTTAAATATAGTTCACATATGATCTTAAGCATTCATAAAAGTGGAACGAATAAAATGTTTATTTAAAAGGACTCAGTTAAAAGATAAGGTAGACATAAAATGGGAATACCACATGGAATTCTAAAATTCTATAGAAGGCCAGGGATTTATTTGGATGGACTACAGTTCATGCAGTCAATCTCTGTGCCCTAAGTTCAATTCCAGCACCACATGACCCAAACCAGAGAACCACTAAGCATAACCCTCATTTCTCCCAGTACTGAATCAACAGTTCAAGTTCAGTATAAATGTGAGTGACCTGAACACTGTTTGGGAGATCCCAACACAATGCTATGAACCTTTTTTCCATTTGTTATATGGTGAATAAGTAGGTTATCAAAAAATAGAAGCATAGTTCCTGTGTGTAATTATCTATATATTTATCTATAAATACATACATATAGATACTGAGGGTGTCAAGAAGAATATTTATAAAACACAAATACTGGTTGTCTTGATAACAAATTTCAATTTTCCTTGTATTTTCTCATCTGAAAAAGCACATCATCCACATCTAGTAAATAAATATTAAAATGAGTAAAAACTATTCTCCCATTGAGCATAGAGATGACAGAGCCTGAGCAAAATTTCCAGGGTAGGAACATTTTTCTTCATTTGCAGGAAGAGGGAAATGAAAAGTCCAGACCCTATTCACTTTCCCTGAAACCAGGGAGCCTGCCCTGCTCCTGGTCTCCACCCTTCACTGCCCACCATTTCTGCATCCTTGCCCATTGGACTGCCATATGAATTTCTGCAAGTAACACTGATTACTGCTCCTGCAACAGTCCCCATGCAATGTGGTTTAGCTCTGTGTAGCTTAACAAGTCAGGTTCTCAGGCACCCTTTCTATGTGTACCAAAATAAAGAAGAATAAATCAATAACAGTGCGCCAAGAACATGATGAAATTCTGCATGCTAAAAATCAAAATATAGAAAGGACTTTCCCTTTAGTCAGTTAGGGTAGAGGAAGCTCTATTTCTGCTAAAAGTGGGTGAGATATTCTTTATTTTTTAAACATCATGGTAACAAAGTTGTTCATATGACATTTTTTTCACAGATAAATTTGTCCACGATTGAGTTACAGCCATACCATATACAACAACTTTCACCGGGGCACATATTTTTTTTTTTGCCACCAGTGTCAGCAGTTACTCTCTCACTCTAGCTGATGCGCTCTTCCTTCCCACCTCCCTACCACTCCAGCTTCTGGGGCAGGGATTTTGCGTCTCTCTATTTCTTTTTTGACTTTGTGGTTTGCACTACTGTTATTGAAAGGTTGCCAGGCATGTCCCTTTTATAATAGAAACTGTTCTACTCTTTGTAGCAAGCTTCCTACCATGGCAGGTCCTCCTAATCCTTATCTCTATTGTCTCTGGATATAATTCTCATGCTGTCTTTTATTTTCCTTATATATCAGGTATGTGAGATTATTCTATGTTTATCTCCTTCCCCCTGACTCATTTCACTCAGCATAATAATCTCCATGTCCATCCATGTGTAAAAATATTCCATGACTCCATTTACTCTAATGGCTTCATAGTATTCCATTGTGTAGATGTATCAGTTGGGATATTCTTAGTGACTGACATAGATCCAGAATCTATCTGCCCATGGCAAAGCAAAGGGGGTGAGAGTTAGGGAAAGGTGTTTGGAGAGATAGTATGGGTGTTTTCCCTAGATATAACCCAATGTGGCTGATATCCCCAAATGCGGTTCCCTGCCAGAAGTGATTCCTGAGTATGAAGACAAGAATGAGCCCTCAGCACCACCGGATGTTGCCAAAATTCACTTCGCAAGCAATAAAGGGTAAAACACAGGTGTGACCCATGAGGATCTTTGCACTAGCACAGAGCCCCTTCCTCCTACCAATGTCCTTCAGCCACCTCTAAGCATTCATCTCTCTTCCAATAGGGGTGTCTAACATTCCACCCTACAAGCCCTTGCTTGTGGCTCTGCCAACATGCAGGCTTTGCTCTCGCTGCTGGACTAGGAGGCAGATGCCACCTCAGGCCCAGCTCTTCCAGGCCCTGTTTCCTAGGCGCTTCCTCCCTCTGCCTGACATCCGGGTCTGGAATAAGAGCTGAAGCTGCTTTCACTCCCTCATCTAGCTCTCTGGTTGCCAAGGGCACGGAAACAAAGGAGCCCAAGGCAAACACAAGGCATGGAGACCATCACTGCAGTCCCAGCTCTGCTTCTGCCTGGAACTCACCTTCCGAGGCCTCAGATCAGGTCTTCTGCAGGCTCAGGACAGAAGCACAGAGGTTGATGAACTGGAACTCGAAGTTGGTGGCAGTGATATCAGCTACACAGTGACCTGAACCTGACAACACAATGACCGCACAGCAAACGACACTGGCAACCCTGTGGTGGAGTGAAATTGAGAGAAAACGGAGTGTTCTGCTGTAAACAGGAGGCCCTGAGCCTTGTTCTGGCCTGGTGTCACCCCTTCCCGAGAGTTCAGATTTTGCCAAGCACGGCCTGAGCTCAATACTATCTTCCTGCAAGAAAATCCAGGCTCTTGGACCAAACTGCCTGCCCGCTGTACTCCTTCTCAGACAACGGGAACAGGCGAGTGCTTCGTGTGTGCTCAGTCATCCTGTTGCACGTGTTGGAGAGATCAGGGACAGAAGAAAAGAGTGGCATCATCCACAAGGAAACACGGAAAAGAATAAATGGGACAGCCACTTTAGGGAAGAGCAGGTGGAAGGCGGGGAGGAGAGAGAAAGGACAAGGGACCCCCTCCACACCATCCCCATTTGCTAGATCTATGCCTCTGGGAGGCTTTTTGCCGGTTCTTCTCTTCTCGCTTTCTGCTCTAACATGAAACAATCACAGTACCTACCTCCCAGGCCTCCACTCGAGAAGAAGTACTAGGATATCTAGCATGCGCTTCGCGGGCACTTGAGGAGGGAGCCCTGAAAGGAAAACACATCCATGAATGCAGCCGTCAACCACGCGCTGAGCCCCTCAGCCGCCAACAGCCACCCGTGGGCTGTGACACCCGCGCCCCGAGGAGCGGGAATCCATCGCCAGGTTCAGGGCGCTTCAACCTCCCATCCGGCCCAGGACCATTCCGCTCCCTGAGTTTGGCCGTCAGGAGGCCGGCGTCGGAGCGGCAGGGTCGAGGCAGCGCAGGGCCCTCTGCGAGCCCGAGCCCCAGCCGGTCCCAGCGTGATACACACGCGCGGCGGCGCCCACCCTCGGGGCCCCGCTGCCTGGGGCCGATGGGCGTTTTTCGCGGACCAGGCTCTTGACTTGGTTCCCCGGAGCCCAGCAGGAGCGGCCACAACGTGTGACCATGAATTTGCTGGTGAGGTAGTACCAAAGGCGGGCGCGCTCCGCGCTGCCTCTGGCAACAGCCCTGCTCCCCTCTGCTTCCGAGGCTGGCCCCCCTCGCCCGGTCCTTTCTCCTGCCGGACCCTGGGGACTTGGCAGCCCTCGATCTCCCAAAGCTATGCTTCCTCTTCTGCCTTCAGATCCTAGGCATAGGAGAAATGAACGTGGCCCCACTGCTTGCGCACTAGGCACTGAGGGGGCGTGGTCATGTGGGGGCGGGTGCACAGGGCGGGCCGAGGGCTCTGCGCTAGCGCTCTCTGACGAAGGGTCCAGCAGCGGAGCTAGAAGGCCAGCAACAGGCACACAGAGGGAAGAAATCCTCAGTAGGAGTCTCAGGAAAGAAACAATGAAGCGCAGGCTTCTGAGTCCCTGAGAGGACCTGGCGCTGGCCTATCTGCAAATGTCAAGTGCTTGAGAGCTGTTCTCTCTGATAATGCCAACCAGTGACAACAGAGTGTGCTGCAAACACCTGTGGCTTTTCCTTGAGTGAAATGTTCTGCTGCTTTTCTCAGCAGGGTCTGGGGGAATCAAGTGTGAACTCTGTGCTTGTTCCCCTCGGGCCACCAGGCAGAACTCACAGAGGCGACTTGTTAGAGCTGAGCTCAGATACCCTTTGGCAGTTTCTGTGTTAGAACAAGTTGTGCTCAGAACTGTTTCAAGATGAATTATATAAAAACAATAATGGCATCACCACTTTCTTCATCTTCCACTTGTTTATCATTCTTTCTCTTACTTTCCTCCTCTCTGGCAATTCTATTTAACGTTCATCAAGATTTTTAGAGAAGTAATTCCTAAATTTGCATCCTGGAGACAGACACATTTTGAATAAATTCCCAATATAATCTTTATATTGAAACCCCAGAAGAGGCCATTTATTCATAGGTCTCTGATATGTATGATCCAACACATTATGTGTTTTAGTGCAAGCTTAGTAATATTAACATATTCCTAATAGAAATTAACCAAATCACTTTTTGAGAATTAATTTCGATAAGGCAGGAAAAGAGAGATAATCCATGTGGGAATGTGGAATGCCAGGATGATATATCTGGTATGTCTTGGAAAATACCTCAAAGAAGGAAAATTTCCTTAACATTTTGTACTTTATAAGTGAAGTTGAAGCTGACCTTAATTGCTGAGGAAAGTAGTAGTGGATTGTGTTATGGACTTATTTTCCTTTATTAGCCCCTAAGATCATTGAGTAAAAGGGTCGGTGGTTATAAAATCTTGTGAAATTCCATTTAGAAATGTTTTTAAAATATTTTATTTAAATAACTATTATTTTTAAATTTCTTGATAGTTGAATGTTAGCATATATTTTAACATTAATCTCACTAGCAATTTCAACTCCCATCAGCGGTGTTTCATACAGTCATACTCTAACTTTCACCCCCAACCCCCGGCTACCACCTTGACATGAACATTTTAAAGTGTAAAGGCTGTAGTTTAGATCTCTTGTTTTCAATGTTGTTATGTCTGTACTTTGGATTTATAGTTATATCATTCTCCTACATCACAAATATAATTGAAATTTTACCTCTATTTCATCTTATGCTTTTAAATTGCATAATTGCATAATTATAATTTAGGATTTGTTAAAATATAACCCTTCAAAGTGTATCTCACTACAAATACTTCCAAAGACATGTTATAAGACAAGCAACTTGCAGAACAAGGCTTCATCTCAATTACCTGATAATGTTGGAACACAGGGTTCTACTATCCGCCTTAAAGAGTAACAAGTTGTTCTTGAACATAGCTTCCAATGAGGCTGTTCAGAAGCTATAATTTTCAACATTCCCCTGAAAACTTGCACCAAAGTTCAAGTACTTGTCTTTTACTTACAGTGGCACATGATTGCTGGTGCAGTGAAATGAATAGAAATGGGCTTGGAGTTCTTCTAGTGAATCCAGTTTTAACCTGTCCATGCATATCTCTCTGAAGGGTAGGTAACTCGAGAGTGGGAGGCTCAGCTTTTTGCAGATTGATCTATTTGCGACCTAGCCTGATTTAATGATACAGAGTTCTTTTCTTGATAGTGCTAACTCATATGGAATGAACTTGGTTAAAAAAGTTGAACTGCTCTATTTAATTGACTTCGTGCTGAGCGAGAAGAAATGACTTATCGTTGAATGGCCTCTTTTTTGTTGTTTTTTGTTTGTTTGTTTGTTTTTGGGTCACACCCAGCAGCGCTCAGGGGTTACTCCTAATTCTACACTCAGAAATCGCTCCTGGCAGGCTCAGGAGACCATATAAGATGCCAGAATTTGAACCACAGTCCTTCTGCATGTAAGGTAAAAACAGTACCTCCATGCTATCTCTCCAGACCCTAATGGCCTCTTTATTTTGTTGGCAATAAGTGACAGACCATGATGTGACAAACCACATTACTCAGAATGTATCATGATATTAGAAACTAATGGAAGCCTATATCCCAATCCCAAGGGATTAGAAGGATGCAGGTCTGGAAGCAAATGCCAACACAAGAAACAATAAGCACATGGTTAAGGAGATAAAACACGTTCAAGAACTTCCAGTGTAAACCTTCTGCTCCTAAGATTAAGACCAGAAAGCATAAAGTTCATAAAGTCGTGGAAAACTGAAACCATAAATTGTTTTTACCCTGAGACCTGGGGACTTTATTGGGAACCCAAAGACCACACCCAGGGAAGGAGAAGAGGCAATCTAAGGCACAAATCCAAAAGGAGCTTCAATCTAAAGGTGCTTCCAACCAGTGAGTGAATTGGATGGAAACCAACATCTTCCACTTTTTAATTTTATAGAAAAATGCAGAAATATGAGGTAAAACAAAGTAAGTTATGCACCAAGGTTCTAAGAAAAAGGTGGATGCCTCTATCTAAAAGATAAAAGGAGTGACATATTTTTTTTTGTTTTTGGACCACACCCAGTGAGTTACTCCTGACTATGTATTCATAAATCGCTGCTGGCTTGGGCATACCATATGGGACGCTGGGATCAAACCAAGGCCTGTCCTGGATCAACGATGTAAAAGGCAAAAACTCTATCACTGCACTATCTCTCCAGTCCCATATATTTTGCATCTATGCAAAAGAACAGTGTCACATGATACTGTTGGTACCTATGGAGGAAATTATATCAAACCAAAGAATCCCTATAATCTATTTCTATCATAAACACAAAACACAAACTATAAATTCCTACTAACAAATCAAAGAGGAGGGGGAACTACATCTACATAATGAAATATACGATAAAGAATTTTACATATGAGAAAATACACCTAATAAAATATAAAAATGAGTTACATATATCTTCTTTAGTCTTTTGAAATAGTCTTAGGGGAAAATAATTTCCGAATCTCTGCTACGGCCTGCAATGAGGTCTTGAGGAGTCTGAAAATAAAAAGGCGAGTAGCAAGTCATGGATCAGGAAATATCTTAGAGCCGAGGGTCTTTCAAAAGCCAAAACCAGTTGCAAGCAACAGTCCATGGAGAAGGGAGGTGGGAGAAAAGTGGGCTGCAGAGAACAAATTAGCAACAGTGGTGGTGGCATCTTCCTCTTAAGGCCAAGGCAGGAGTCAGGCTGGGGTGGGGGGGGGGGAGAGTGAGGTTCTGATATCTGAGAAGTTAAGAACTGAAAGTAAAAAATGGTTAACTAGGGAGAAATAAAAAATAGGGTAAAAATTGATAAGAAATTGCTATATTCAACAGAAAGAAGGACTATGTACAACATAGGCATACATTATGTACAATGCAGACAGATATTATACAGACATAGAGATGGCCATCACACACGTAGACAGACAATGGAGATCGATTCATAGGTTACAGTTGAAAACCTGAACCAGGTGGAATCAGTCAAAGCGTTTCAAAATATAAAGTTGGCATGTCAGGTGGAAAAGTTTTCTAGTTCCTAGGAGAAATCTTGTTGTGAAGGTGATCTTATGCTTAAAAGGGCTCCATGGTTTAAATTTGTGTAGAACATTCTTAAAACAACCATAATTTTCAAATCTGTTGGTACCTATGGGGAAATAATATCAAACTATTACTAAATATAAATTATAAATATAAATAAATAAAATAAATATAAATATTACTAAATAATATGGTAATGAGCACTGTAAAAAGAGTCTACACCAATAAGTATCATATTACAGTCTCAAGAATCCATATTCCTTTCCTGAAGACAAACTGAGAGCAAAGGCATTAAATATAGTAGAAAACTAGCTTGAATTAAAAATAAATTGCAAAACCATACTCAGTGACTGAGCACTGTAGCAATGAGCACATGCAGGTATCTTATCCAGGTATATCTGTGTAGACAAAATTAGATTATACAAGAAGGCTTAATTAAATAGAAAATAAATAATTTAAAATATTTGTTAAGACATCATAAGAAGCACTGTATTAGGAGTCCAACGGAATATATTACTAATGCAAAACTAAAATTCCAAACTATATATCAAAGTCTCACTGTGAACAGAAACATTAAAACATTATTATAAACATAACAGAATTGAAAATAAGACACTAACACAATCTTATTGTGAGCACTGCTGTGGATACTTCTTGACTTCCAAATGCATTCTGCAGCTGTTTCTGTTGGTAAACATTAGAACATCATAATAGACAACTAGAAAGAGCATTTAGTTGGACACTTGATTAATCTAACAGCTGTATTCATTGTTGCAGGTCTTTTTGAAGTGTAAAAAAGGATATAAGTTGCTTAAAATAAAACAGACACTTCAGCGATTTCTAAAACTTTTCGATAATCAAATTTAAACAAATATCTCTTGCTGCATTTTTACAGTAAGCTGTGCAATGACCCTTTTCCATCATCATAACGTTTCGAAATAGAGAATAAGTTGTATTCTTTAGGGTTGTCCTTAAAATCCAGATTGTTCTCTGACAACTTAAGGTTTACTAAAGGAAAGTCCACATAGACCTGTACTTTTTTCATCCACTTGCTGTCACAGAAAAAGCATTTCAGATGCATTATGAGCACAGGTGGTGATTTCCATTTTTTCCCCTTTTAAAAAATTGTTCTGTGTGTTAAAGTGGCTGCACTAAAACCTATTATTGTCTCTCAATTCTTTTTTTGAAAAATAATGTAAGGCAATCTTGCAACACGCATTAATCTGTAGGTGTCAAAGTCAAGGATAAATGAGTAAAGATCTCAGATGTCCAAGATTCTTGGTGGCAGATGAGACTTTGAACTGTGGATTTGAAATGGTCTTGGAAAAGTGTAGCAATAACAGACTCCTTAAATTGCTTTTGTCTCTGCCAAGTTTATTATGCTACTTCTGAGTCAACAAAATGATTACTAATTTTCTCTATATGTCTTCTGCCTATCAGCTTTGTTCAAGTCCTGATAAAATCCATCCATCAGGAATAAAAGTAGTTCAAATGAATCTTGTTAATTGTGATTATCAAACTGGACATTTATCTTTCCAATAGTCATCTTAAAGTCCTTTGGGTTAACATACCTGTGTTGTCCTGCCCACAGGTTTTTATATTTAGCAAACTCTTCTGCCATTTTGCTTGTATGTCCCAATTAATTTGACCTGCTAATGTTCTCCTTGTAATGGTCTGGTAAAAATAATAATTCAGGGGCTAGAGCCCTCACACACAGCTGTAGGGCATTGCATGCTGCCAATCTGGGATGGACCTTGGTTCGATCCCCTGTTGTCCCATATGATGCCCCAAGCCCAGAGCGATTTCTGAGTGCATAGCCAGGAGTAATCCCTGAGCATCACCGAGTGTGGCCCAAAATAAATAAAATAAGTCAAACCTGGACTATTATACAGTCCCTGTAATATTGAGTCCATGTAACAAATGTTTCCTAAATTATGAAGTCCAGTAAAAGAAGGCCAGATACCTTATCTACAGAACCAAACTTCTGGAACTGGTCATTTCCACTTTCCATATTTTCTGCCTTAGTGTGTGGTTTAAGCTTATTGTTTCAAATCTGTTGAGATTGCAATTTGTTTTCTGCTATCATCCTCTTGAGTAGTTTGTGATGAGTCTGAGGGAAAACATGCAGTCTTATGCATCATGTCTGAGAATTCTGCTTCTGTAAAGAAATATTTTAAAATAATGAAATATATTAGTAATTATATAATGATAAAGTAACTTACGAGAAAATAATATTAAAATATTTGTTTTAATATTTTTGTTACTACCACCTATAAAATCTGAACAAAATAATAACAAAGAGACTGAAAGTAGAGAAATTTATAAAGAAAAAAAATCTCCAAACAATTTGTAACAATTTATCTAAATTAATACCATTAAGAGTCTATAAGAAATAGTGAGGTGAGTATTGTTATAAAATTATAAATAAAACATTTTCCAATAAAGTACAGAATATATAGATGTATTTAGATTGAACAACTTTTCTTATAGTAGATAAAATTTGAGTTTATCACAGAAAATGGAAATAACATAAAATATTTTAAATCTATCTCTTGGAAATAATTAATTTAATATAAAATAACTATTCAGATTACAGAAGATAAAGAGGGCCAATAAAAAACTTTATTTTAAGGACCTAATGTACCAAATGTTGGGAGAATATACAATATTTAAAACTATATTGAATCTTGGAATTGTAGTAGAAAGTCTCCCCTTTCTATTTTTAAATTACTATCTTTATTTAAACACCTTGATTACAAATATGATTATAGTTGGGTTTCAGTCATGTAAAGAACTCCCCCCTTCACCAGTGCAACATTCCCATCACCAATGTCCCAAATCTCCCTCCTCCAAATTCCACCCCCTGCCCTGTATTCTAGACAGGCTTTCTACTTTCCTCATTCATTCACATTGTTATGATAGTTGTCAATGTACTTATTTCTCTAACTGCACTCATCACTCTTTGTGGTGAGCTTCATGTAATTATGTGGATCTTCCAGCCCTCCTCTCTTTTATCTCTGGAAATTATTGTAAAAATGACTTTTATTTTTCTTAAAACCCATGAGTGAGACTATTCTGCATCTATCACACTCCCTCTGAACTATTCCACTCAGCCTAATAGATTCCATGTACATCTATATATAAAAAAATTTCATGACTTTATCTCTCCTGACAGCTTCATAATATTCCATTGTGTATATGCACCACAGTTTCTTTAGCCATTCATCTGTTGAGGGCATCTTGGTTGTTTCCAGAGTCTGGCTATTGTAAATAGCATTGCAATAAATAGAGGTTTGAGGAAGAAATTTTTGCATTGTATTTTTGTGTTCCTAGGGTATATCCCTAGGAGTGGTATAGCTGGATTGTATGGGAGCTCAATTTCCAGTTTTTGGAGGGATCTCTATATCACTTTTCATAAATGTTGGACTAGACGGCATTCCCACCAGCAGTGGATAAGAGTCCTTTCTTTCCACATCCCTGCCAGCACTGCTTGTTCTCATTCTTTGTGATCTGCACCAATCTCAGTGGTGTGAGATGGTACCTCATAGTTGTTTTGATTTGCATCTCCCTGATGATTATTGATGTGGAGCATTTCTTCATGTGCCTTTTGGCCATTTGTATTTCTTCTTTCACAAAGTATCTGTTAATTTCATCTCCCCATGTTTTGATGGAATTAGATTTTTTTCTTGTAAAGTTTTGTAAGTGCCTTGTATATTTTGGATATTAACCCCTTGTATGATGAATATTGGGTGAATGGTTTCTCCCACTCAGTGGGTGGCTCTTGTATCCTGGGCACTATTTCCTTTGAGGTGCAGAAGTTTTTCAGCTTAATATATTCCCATTTGTTTCTCCTTCCACTTGTTTAGAAAATGCAGTTTCCTCCTTGAAGATTCCTTTATTCTAAATGTCATGGAGTGTTTTACCTATTTGTGTTCTATATATTTTATGGTTTCAGGTCTGATATCAAGGTCTTTTATCCATTTGAATTTTACCTTGGTACATGGTGTTAGATGGGGGTCTGAGTTCACTCTTTTGCAAGTGGCTAACCAGTTGTGACTACACCTCTTGTTGAAGAGGCTTTCCATGCTCTATTTAAAATTTATTGCTCCTTTATCAAAAACTAGGTGACTGTATGTCTGGGGAACATTCTCTGAGTATTCAAGCCTATTCCACTGATCTGAGGGTCTGTCTTTATTCCAATACCATGCTGTTTTGGTAACTATTGCTTTGTATACAGTTTAAAATTGTAATGCCTCCCAAATTCCCTTTCCCAAGGATTGCTTTAGCTATTCGAGGGTTTTTTTCCTTTTTTATAAAAGTCCTTTTTAATAAAATTCTGTAACTGAAACAAGAACTATTTTTATCCAACAAAGTCAGAATATATATTTCTAAGATGAACATAAATACCTTTAAGTATTAGACAGCTTCTTCCAAAGTGTAAGTCTATAGTGCCTTGCAATATTTTCTTTATGCTATAGATTCTCTTGTAAGGACACTGAGCCTGTTTTATGATTAATTTTTTAGGGTATGGTATATCTGGAGCACAGATTCCTGAAGTGGCAGACTTTAATGAGCTTATGTTGTGGAGTTCTCTTGGGCTGGGTTCTAAATCCAAATTATTGATGAATATGTTTCCTAATTTTAGAGGCCTGGAATTGGTCTCTGACCCAGTGAAATCTTGTCGCAGAACAACCCTTGATGGGGTTGATTGATGGAGGGATAGAGGATGAGGCCTTTCTCCTCCAGCTCAGACCATGCATTTGCTACCCTGTTCAGAGGGCGGTTCTGAGGTGAATGTGGCGGGTATAAAGTTAACAGGCAGTCAGGCTTCTGAAGGTAACAGTTTTATCCCGTGCATAAGGCTGAAGCCAAAAGCCTCATAATCAGCCCCTGGGAAAAATCCCCAGCCTTCCACACACCCTTGCTTTTATACATCATAATCAGGTACCACCCTAGGGTGGGAGCAGAATCAGGTACCACCCTATGGTAGGGCACAATCACTGATTAGGGTAGGATTAGTAACATAATAATACCATGGAAATATTTACATACACAACAATTCCCCCATTTTAGTAAACAAACATTAATAATATACACAAGTAAGCAATATTGTGTATAATTATTAAAGAAAAAACTATGCAATAAAAGAGCAGCTGTTTGCATAAGCACATCACAGGAAAATGTAAAGAAAAACTTCTAACCTAAGCACAGGGTGTCTAAAACCAGAAACATGTGTCAAGGAATCAACTACAAGCGCCAGAGATAATATATCTACAACGTACAAGATGAAGAATTCCAAGTAATATCTTCCTTGGAAAAGCAAATGGAGAATCTGAAAATCAATGATCAAGAATCTAATAGGCGATGAGGAGCTTTTGGCACAATCCGAAAGCCCATATGTAATCCGTAGACAGAGATCCTTCAACGAGATGCTAGAAAGGCTGAGTATCAGGCGAGATGAAGCACATTTTCTTTTTCTTCGTAGTTGTTGTTGTTTTCTTTGGTTTTTGGTTTTGGGGTCACATCCAGCAGTGCTCAGGGGTTACTCCTGGCTCTATGCTCAAAACTTGCTCCTGGCAGGCTCAAGGGATGCGAACTACACACCTTCTGCATGAAAGGCAAACGCCTTTCCTCCATGCTATCTCTCCGGCCCCGAAGCACATTTTTTCATTCAAGTCCAGGTAGACCAGAAACCCATCTTTGAGGGCAGTGAATTAGGCCCTTATTTTGGAGGAAGAAACATATACCCCCTGGACAGTGGGAGGCCACTGCAATGATGATCAATAGGAATCTGAACTTAATCCAAGTTCTTAGTCCAGGCAAAAGTCCATATGAGGACCGAAATTGATATACCAAGTATGGCCGATTTTTTATAGATGGGAGCTTAAGTCACAAACCAAAACAAAATGTTTAAGGCAGAGAACCTCCCTTTGTAAATAAACAACTTAAGGGTCCATTCAAAATGGATAGAACCTCCTTTTGAACCTAGTATTTTTGCCTATGATGCGCCCATGCAAAAAAACCTGAAAACAAAGAAAAATATCATTTAGGAAATTATAGACAACAATATCTAACTCACTATTCTAAAGTCAAGAAAGCAAAACCCTAATGTAATACAACATCAGTTCCTAAGATTAAAAACTAAAATGAAAAAACATTAATTACAATAGTCAAAAGAAGTGTAGTATCAAATTCAAAGGATTACAATTATAAGAAAATTACAAAAGTAAAATTTCTACAGAATCCAGTGCCAATCTGTTAAGAAGAAGGGTCTGGAACTCCGAAAAGACAGGCAAAAGATATTTGATGAGTCTGGAAAAGCGGGTTGCAGCCTGGTACAGGGTACAAAACTCCAACAGTCAAGGATTTCTTCTTCAGGCCGAGATCAGGAGGCTTGTAGTTGTGGGTGAAGGAGATGATTTTGCACATGTGAAGGGATTCCTGAAAATTAAATGTTAAGGACTTGGAAGAGAGAGGGAAGAATAGGGAAGACTAAATTGGAGAAGATAAAGTTAGGAAAAAGAAAACTATATACCAATATGCAAAACAGACAGACACAGAACAAGACATACACATAGAGACTTCACAAAAACTATGGCCATAATAATCACTCATACTTACTAAAAAATATTTGTTGAAAAGGATCCAAAATAGAGCAAAAGAAAAAAAATCAGCTGAATCAACCAAAAGCGCTTTAAAATGTAATAGCTGGCAAACTGTTTAGATGAATCATTTCAAATTAAAAAATTTTTGGCAGAGCAGAGCAGATCTGACAGAGAATTTCATGCACAATAAAAACAAAGAAAACTCTACTATAAGTGTATAACAGCACACAAGGTTACTGTATAACAGTAACTCTATGATAGTCAATCATAGGTGAGAAGCACTGTGAAGAGAGTAAACCTAAAAAGTATCATTATGTCAGCATTATAAATTCATTTTCATCTTAAAACGTAAATTGAGGGAAATAAAGCAGTGATGTTAGAATAAAAAGAGTGAAAGTCGTTAAATGAGTACACCTAAAAAAGAAAAACAACATTGATATGATGAGAAATTTTTCTTTCAGGTGAACGTTGAGTAAACTAAATTGTAAGATTTCATGATTAACTGTGACCTGGAGCAATAATGAAATTAAGACATAAATCCACGCATTGGGATTCAATCATTTTCAATCCTAGTCATTGATCATGCTTGTGGAAAGAATCATAGAGCATTAATAGCAACCAATAAGGAAGTGAATGGTTATCTGGTGTTCATTGTAGATCTTTAAGAAGTATAAAACAGGATGTATGCTGCTGTGGATTTCACCAATGTATTAGGGACTTTTTTTTATCTTCTTGTCATTGAAATTGATCCAGTGTTGTCTTGCAGCAATTTTACATTATGAAGTACATTGTCCATAGTAAACTCTACCATAATGGTTTGACACTGATGATAAGTTGTATTTCTTAATCTTGCTTTTATACTCTGAAGTGAATTCACTAAATTGAGGTCTTTTAAAGAAAAATCCACATAAGTGTGAAGTGGTTTTATTTGTTTGCCATCAAAAGCAAAACGTTTCAAGTGTATTATTAGTACTGGTGGCAGTTTCCATAAATATGTTTTCTTTAAAAAATCTCTTCCAGTGTTGCAGCTGTTTCGCTGAACTTTGTTGTCATTCCTTAACTCTTCTTATTTAAAAAATTCAGAGAGGCATTTCTGTAATGTACATTTATCTGTAGATGTGACAACCAGGGACAAATGAACAAATGTCTTATAAACCTCAGACTTTTGGTGTCATGTGAGACACTGTAGTATAGATTTGAATTGTCCTTAAAAGAGATAATAAATAATAGATTTGTGAGCCTTTTGGTGTTCTGAACTAAATTGTTCATAATTTTTATTTTCCATAAGATGTATAGATTTGTCTGTCATTAGATTTACAGTAAGCAAGTATTGATGTAGTCCCTCTTTTAGAAACATCAGTAGTTCATGTGGATCCTGCTAATTGTGTCCAGCAAACTGGTCATTAAGTAAACCAATTGTTACTTTGAAGCTCAAGATTAATATATCTATGATATCCATTTCCCATGGTTTTGATGAGCCGACCAAATTCTTCAGCTAATTTACCTTTATGACCCATTGGATTTTTCCTGTTAATATCCTTTTTATAATAATCTTGATGAAAATACTGAGTCAAATCTGAAATATTATACATGCATTGCAATATTGAGTTCGTGTAGCAAGAGTTTCCTATATTTTGGAGCCTGTCTTTCCTTTTGCATCCTGGAATGTAAGAGTTTATCACTACTGTCAGTTTCACTCAATGTATGGTGTGTGATAGCTAAATCCTTGTTCCCTGCCCCGGGGGCCTCAGCAATGTTACTATTGTTAGTATCTTGAGTATTCTGTATTTTATCTGAAGGAGAGTTTATAGTCTGAACATGATCATTTGTGCTAACCCAATTTCTAACAAGGTGCAATGGGACCCAAAATTTCTTGGGAGGGTTGTCATTTGTAGAAATATAGGCATAAACCCTTCCTCTCAGGAGAAGATATCCAGCTATCCATTTTTCATCCTCCTTGATCCAAAATGGTATATGAGTTGTCTCTTTTCTCTGAATATCTTCTTTCAAATGTCTTTCCCCTGATGTGTAACTTTCCCCTTCAGATAAGTTTAAGTAATTTAATGTGATAAGTGTCAAAGACAGCAACTCAGTTGGCGATAAGCCGATTTTTTTTATATTTTTTTGTAATTGAGTTTTTAAGGTTCTGTGAGCCCTTTCCCCAATGGCCTGTCCCCAACAATTGTGAGGAATCCCCTTCAAATGTCTTATCTTCCATTATTTACAATAAATTCAAAAGTTTTGCTAATATAGCCAGCCCATTATCAGTTTTTATAGAATATTGAATACCCATCATAGAAAAACATTGTAAAAGAAAACTACAAACAGCGTTAGACTTTTGAGAAGACATAGGAATTGCCCACATAAATCGAGAATAAGTGTCCACCACAACATGAAGATTTTCTCATGAGGATTTCTTGGAAATAAATCTGTTTGAGCTATATCCATTTGCCGAAGTTTGGTAGACTGTAAGGCTCTTGAGTTTGCTCCTGCTATGCGAGTCTTTTTTTTTTATTAATGGTGCACATATGTTGCAGTTTTCTACAATTTCTCTAGCTTACCTCCATGGAATTTGGTAATTCACATGTAAATGGCGAGCATTTGTGTGTAGGGCAGAATGTTCCTCTACAGGTGATTTAAATATAGGCATTGCTAGTAAGTCAGCAGTTTTATTTCCTTGAGCCATCGGTCCTGGAAGACCTGAATAGGCTCTAATATGTGTGATGAAGATAAGTGCAACCTCCCGTGGGGGACTCCTGACCCGCGGGGGTGTGGAAATGAAGGTTGCTAGTTATTCGTGGGTTTGCCCGAGCAGAACCGACCTGGGAAGAAAACTTGAGAAGTTAGTAAGAGAAGTCCTCAAGACAACACATGCTGTTCAAAAGGGAAGTTTATTGTCGGGGTGATCAGCTTTTAAGGGCTGAAATACGTCAGAGGGTGTTACGGGTTCTCCACCAATTACAATTGCAAGCATTCATTAGCATAAGCTGGGGCAGGTAATAGGGAGGGGCAAAGAGGTAGACCTGAGCACATGTTTATACTAAAAGAGTTTATACTGAAAGCACAAGATCCAAACAGAGTCTTATAAATTTTACTCAGCAAGCATAAATAAAACATCAGCTGTAATCATAATAATCTTTTGCTAACACAAAGGCAATTTGCTCTATATTTTTCTTTCTGGCTGGATGTATTCGGCTGCTTTGAATTACTTTAGTATTTGTCTATTTCCTTTGATCTCAGGGCATGGGCGCCTTTGGTTACATGGGTGACAAAGTCAGGGATTACTGAGGTGTCCTTTGTTCTAGGTTTCATCAGCTAGGCTCCCCACAGATGGGCTCAGTTCGTTTTTGCAGAAGTTGTTGTAATTATTTAAGTAAATTCTGTATGATTGGGTTATTAGCATTAATGAAGGCAGTGGCTATTACAGGACATAAATTTACCACATACAAAGTATCAGAAATGTGGGGCTAGAGAGATAACATGGAGGTAAGGCATTTGCTTTGCATGCAGAAGGATGGTGGTATGAATCCCTGCATCCCATATGGTCCCCCAAGCCTGCCAGGAGTAATTTCTGAGTGTAGAGCCAAGAGTAACCTCTGAGCACTGCTAGGTGTGACACAAAAAAAAAAAAAACAAAAAAAATAATGATAATCAGAAACAATATTCATGGCTTCAGATACATTTTCTAATAGGTAAATTAACATTGTCAATTCAACTTTCTGTGCAGATTTATATTTGGTATCTATGGTAATATTAATGTTGTTCATGGTTATTTCTCCTTTTCCATTTTGGAATCTATCGATGTAAAAATCCTAGGCATTAGGAATAGGGGAAACCCGAACAATTGAAGAAATAACAAACTGAGTTTTATTTTAAAAGTCCCAAGATTTTCCTGCTGGATAATGGGAAGATATTTCTCCTGTGAAATCTGAGAGGGCCTTTGTAGAGATTCATTAAGAGGCAATATCAATTCAATTTCCTTTTTTGGTATTGGCAAAACTATTATATCTGGGTCGAAACCTCATAGAGATATAGATCTGAATCTCGCTTTGATAATCAGTTTTGAAATCAGTTCCAAGTAATAGACTACAGAGCGAGGCTGTTTGTTATGTAAATATACCCATTCCAGAGGTACTGTCTGCTGCATCAAGGCCACCGTGGTGGTTTCTATTTTAGGAAAGATTAACAGAAATACCTTTTCTCCTGGGATGAATCTTAAGAGAACTGATTTTTGTAATCTGCTCAAGAAGATGTCCAATTCATTTTTGGTAGCTGTTAAGTCTCTTGGGCTATCTAAAGCAGGATCACCCTCCAAAGCTTTAAACAGATTAGACAACTCTGCATTTGGGATTCCTAGTGAATGGCAGAGCCAATTTATGTCACCTAAAAGTCTCTGAAAATCATTAAGTGTTCTGAGGTTTTCTTTTTTGATAGAAATTTTTGTGGATGTATTGACGTTCGGTCCAAAATAAAACCCAAGTATTGATATGGTGGCATTGTCTGTATTTTTTCTAAAGCTATTTTCAGTCCTTATGTTTGTAAACAATCAATGACATAAGAGTATAAGTCCTGTAAATCTGTTTCATTGTTCAATGTGAGCAAGATATCATCTGTATAATGAAATATCATGGCTTGACAAAATTTTCCACGAGCAGGGTCAAAACCTTATCTACAAAAAACTGACACATTGTTGGGGAATTCAGTATGCCCTGGGGGAAAATGGTCCATTGGAAATGTCTGCAGGGATGAATATTATTGAGAGAAGGAACTTGAAATGCAAAACGTTTTTCATCATCTGGGTGAATAGGATTATGATAGAAGCAGTCTTTCAGATCAATTATAATTAGTAGCCATTCCTTTGGAATAACTACAGGTGATGGTAAACTAGTCTGCAATTTGCCCATTGGTATCATGGATAAATTTACAGCTCTAAGATCCATCAAAAGTCTCCATTTACCATATTTCTTTTTTTATAGTGAATATAGGCGAATTCCATTGAGAAAAAGATGGTTTAATATGTCCTAAACTTAGCTGTTTCTCCACTAATTCTGTCAGCACCTTTAATTTATCAGTTTTAAGGGGCCACTGACCTGTCCAAATTGGTTCATCAGATTTTTATTTTATTTTTATTGGTGCTGGGGTATTTATGGCAGTGGCCCCTATGAAAACTTTTGAGTTTTTAAATCAAAAGGAGGTTTGAGCTCTTCTAGAGCTAATGAGATGTGGAATTCTGCCTTCATTGTTTGTGTAGGTCACGGCCCCATAGGGATGGTGAGAATGGACCCACATGAGGTCTGATTATAGCTCTTTGATTTTCTGGGCCATAAAACACCATAGTCCTCATACTCAATAAACAGGAACTTAAACCTCCTACTCCTTCCAGAGAATACAGGATTTCCTGGAAAAGCCAATTTTCTGGCCATTCTTTAATCAGATATTACAGTAACCTGAGCACCCATATCTACCATACCATCAAAAGGTTGCCCTTCCAAGTAAAGTTTGATCATAGGGTTTTCATCTTTAAATTTAGTAACCAGAGCCATAAGTGAGTTTTGAGCAGCACCCGGATCTATGCTTCCAAAACCTCCAATTCTTTTCTTTTCTGAGTTCCCAAATTTGACATAAGGCACTATCATGACCTGGGAAATTGCTTCCCCTTTCTTAAAGCTCCATGTAACTCATACAGTAATAACTACAATGATTTCTCCCATTGAATCTGAGTCAATGACACCAGTGGTTATTGATATACCCTTTATGTTGAGGAAACTTCTGCCAAGAATCAAACCCATAGTATCTGGGGTGGTGGGCCACATGCCATTTTCTAACATGTAAGGTCATGCTCCTGTATAAATTGTAATGTCCTCTGGGCATAATATGTCTAATCTGGCACTCCCTGATGTAGCATGAATTAATTCCTTTAATGTGATGAATTTTCTTGGGCTGGGCTTGGAAGGATTATGGTTTGAGGAGTTTGCCCCTGTTTTGATAGGGCCTGTGGGGAGGACCTGTGGGCGTTTCCCTGCATCGTGTCTGTGTGTGCCAGAGGAGTTGAATTTAAAAGGAGTCTGCAATGTCTTTGGACATGCCCGGGCTTCCCACAATGATAACAGTTGATTTGCCTCCTAGGGTTTGTGTTGAAACCTCTCCTCAGATTATTATCAACCAGGTTTCTGGATCTAAAGTCTTTTGCCCAATGACGACCTTTTCCGCATTTTGGGCAAAACCCTGGTACGGAAAATGCTTTGTTCCCGTGGGGAGTAAGGCATTGTTCCCTTGGTAACTGCGAAGTTTTGTACCGAGTTTAAGGGTGGGGGGGGTGTTGGGTTCCCCACAGACATTCTGACATGCATATAGGAAATCATTCACATCTGCCTTTTCGTTTAATGTATTCAATACTATTCTACAGGCCAAATTTGCATTATAATAAGCCAAAGATTTTACTAGGAAGTTTCTCACCTCCTCATCTTCGATTTGTAACTTCAGAGCATCTTTAAGCTTACCCACAAACTCTACAAATGGCTCATAAGGGCCTTTGGTAATTTTAAAAAAGTGTCCTCAACCAATGCTGTTAGAATCTATTTTTCCCATGAAGACAATGCAATATCCCTAATTAAAATTAAGATTTCTTTAGGTAAAGCCGCTTGTGTCTAAATATTTGAAAATTGATTTTCTGCCATCAATAATTCATATGATAGAGTAACCCCTGCCACTTGTTATTTCATACAATTCGGGCTATATAATTTGGCTTTTACCCCTTCTGAATAGAACAATTCCCGTTCAGTTCACTGTTTAGATGACAAGCATATATCAGTTATTGTTTTAAAATCATACAATGTCCAAGATGAGTTATGACTCCAAAGTTTTAGTAACTCCACAATGTATGGTGATGTTGGACCATAATCTTTACACACTTTTCTAAACTGATCTAATTCTTTCATCTGAAAGGGTACATAGTTAGAAACATTTACCCCGTGTAAAGGGGATGAGGCCGGATTAGAAAAATTAATCTGAATAGAGCTCTGAGGCCATGCGTGTGGTTCATTGTCTGAAGCTGCACTGTTGTGCAATTCAATTTTGTGAATAGAATCAGGCCTTATTCATGGAGTTAGCACCAGAGGTTGATTATTGTCTGGGTCAGTACTGTCATGCAGTTCACTAGAATCAGTCTTAACTTGTGGAGTTAGCACTGGAGGTTGGACATTCATGTTAATATTTGGATTCGGATTATTATTCCTAGTTGTTTTTCTTCCAGGAAAAATGCCTATATTTTTGATGGTGGGGCTGGATTCGTCAGTCTGCACCTTGGTCTGAATTTTTGTCGGATAGATTGCCTTATTATCCATACTGGTTTCTGCCTCACTATTTCTACACTTTCTATTTCCTAAACACCATCAATAACTATGCTCGCAATAACAGTATTAGCCAACACAGGAATTCCACAAACTATGACTAGTAGAGACAATACAGGAGAGGCAAGTATTGGAATATAATTTTTCGTTTGAAATATAGACCACAACCATCCAATGGCAATAATTTTCCTTATATCCAAACCAGTTAGTTCAAAAAAAGATGGAATAATCAACTTGATTAATATAGAACCAATGCATATGCAAAAGGGTGGCAGAATCCACATGAATAACCACAGAAACCATCTAATGGTCAGCAGAGGAAATTTCCAATAAAGCATTTCACTTACAGTTATTGAGGGTCCAGGTTCAAGTCCTTGTTCGGGCACCATTATGTTGCAGAACAACCCTTGATGAGGTTGACTGATGGAGGGATGGAGGATGATGTCTTTCTCCTCCAGCTCGGCCCATGCATCTGCTACCCTGTTCATCTGGCGGTTCTGAGGTGAATGTGGTGGGTATAAAGCTAACATGCAGTCAGACTTCTGAAGGTAAGAGCTTTATTTCATGCATAATGCTGAAGCCAAAAGCCTCATAATCAGCCCCTGAAAAAAAGCCCCAGCCTTCCACACACCGTTGATTTTATACATCATATTCAAGTACCACCCTATGGTGGGAGCAGAATCAGATACCACCCTATGGTGGGAGCAGAATGCCAGGTCACACCCTAGGGTAGGGCACAATCACTGATGAGGGTAGGATCAGTAACATAATAATTCCATGGAAATGTTTACATACACAACAAAAGCTATTGTTATTACTTTGATTCAAATAGAAGCTAACTTAAAAATACATTGAGGGAGAAGTCCCAATCCCTCCCTGGCCCCTCTCTCCAGCTCAGGTGAGCTGGGTGTGACCCCATATAAACTGGCTTACTTATATGCCTTGCAAACTCTGCTTCAGTGTGGATGGGAAGCAGTCAACATAAAGGCAGGTTTAAACCTAGACTCGTGCAAATGGCCCCTACAACAACCATCTGTACTGCATCTCCAGCCACTGGCCAGAATCCCCAGTCCTTCCCTGCCCCAGTCTCTAAGGCTATGGCAAACCGGTGCAACCTCCTATAAGTCCCCTTTACCCAAAGTAGGACTTAATTGCAAGTCCTACTTCAGTGGATGTGGAAAGCAGGGAACCTAAAAGCAAGTTTTAAATATGTACTGCATGTAAATGGACCCTCCCCTAACTGCCTCCACTGCATTTTAGCCACCACTTGCCAGAAGTTCATAATTATTCTGATCAGAAGAGGTAAGTGTGATCTGTACTTACCATGGCCCCTTCAAACGTAGCTGAAACTTCATTCTGTATCAGAAATTCCTAGGGAGATTATCCCAAACTTCTTTCTCCCTTAGAAAATATACAGCCCCAAAATCAGAAGAAAAAACCAACAGATGTGTTTGCAACATCTCTCCCATACTTTGCTTACCATGCTTACCTAGAATAAATAAACCTTGAAGCAGATATACCTCTAACCACCTCTTACACAATTGAACAAACCACTTAAAAAAAAAGTCCAGAAACTCCAGCCCCCAGGCTCATCCTACACAAAAAGTAATGGAGAAACTAAGGAATACATTAGCATCTGGGGATATGGAGAGAAATCTTAGTAGATAGTCCTCCAAACTTCATAAAATTCATAAAATTTCCTAAAATTCAAAAATTCCTAAAATTCATAATTCATAAAATTACATAAGGACCTAAAACCAGCATATAATTGCCTTATCAATGGAATTCAAAGAATCACTAACCAAAGAAGAACTCTATCAGAAGACGAGAGAGTTCATAGAAATGGAATTGTGGCAACCGAAAAACATGGTAGAAAGCCACAGTACCAAAACTACACATATAAAGAATCGCATGGATGAAATTAAAGAAAAAAGGCAAGCCAGCAACAACAAAGAAGTCAATAAAAATTAAGAGACAAGGTCCCGGAGAAATAGCACAGCGGCGTTTGCCTTGCAAGCAGCCGATCCAGGACTTTTCTTGGTCACACCCAGTGACACTCAGGGGTTACTCCTTGCTATGGGCCCAGAAATTGTTCATGGCTTGGGAAACCATATGGTATGCTGGGCATCGAACTGAGGTCTGTATTGGGTCCTCTGTGTGCAAGGCAAATGCCCTACTGCGGCACTATCACTTCAACCCCAGAATTTCTATATTTCTATGAGGCGGATAAACTGAAAACCCACTAAGATGTCATGTTTTTAGAATGGATGGCTGTTTCTAATATTCCCAAGGAATCTTCACCAAAACGCTGGCTGGGAAGTCACAATCCTGCATGATAATTGGTGAATTCCATAGAGATATTTTTGAGATTCATAATATTGTACTGACATTAGAATTCCTTTACATTTATTTGGTCTATAATAAATTCTCCTTTCTGCTGTTTGTATTAAAAGCAAATATAGCCTTGTTTAAATTATCATTACCTGGATAATTTCAGCACCAAATTAAAGACAATTAGAAAAAATATTTTTCTCTCTCTGTCTTCAAATTGCCCTTGCAGTTTCTGCTTCTGAAAATCAAAAGTGTTTGACTTGGATGCAGATTTTGGGCTATTGACCTCTTCCCAGTAATTGTGAATTGCATCTTTGTTGATATAGCGCTCTCCTTCACTTTGACATTTAAACAATATAACCTCTGCAGTTGAACACAGGAACTAGACACAGAATTCCTACTTCTCACTAATCCCCTATTTTACACCTGAGGCTAACTTACCAGGAACTGTTTTGAGATGTTAAAATTAGCCTTCTCCTTTGTAACTCAGAACTCTTCCTGCTTAACCTCCTATGCAAGTAAATTGTTATGTATATCAAACAAGGCTACTGTTAATATTTCTGTGTACTAGAAAGTATCAGTGTGACAGAAAATTTACCTCATATATGCATGTTAGATACATTAAACTTAGAACTTTGTTCCTCCACATACATTGTGTGCTCTCATTTTTCTTCATATATCACTGCCCATGCATCCACTCTCCTATAGGAAACTCAAAGAAGTTCTCTAACTCAAAAGAACCCCAAAAGATAGTTTGTGACAGTGGAGCCTGATTCCTTCCGTATGTTTGGGCACAAAAAGACAAAAGGCTGATGCTTTTTTACCTGCCTGATTTCCTGCTTTGTTCCCTACCAGGTATCCTGAGTTTTTGCTTGAGGTACCCAAGAAAGGCCCCAGTAGAAATAATCACTTCAGGACCAACAAAAAGCCAAGAAAGTCCCAAGCAGACATAATTTCTTCAGAGCCATGCACAAGTTACGCTGACTCTGCCCATGTTCAGGAATATTCTTTAGTCCCTGAACCACATAACATGTGGTAAAATCCATGGTACAAGTGTGTCAATGGGAAAACAATGCAGGACAATATCATGCATAGAAAATGAAGGTGGTAGCTCTAGTGACCCAAAAAGTGCCAACCACCTGGTTGGCCTCTCAGATAAGTTTAGACAAAAAATATGAGGCTGTTCATAGAACTCAAAGAAAGCATAGATTGAGCTGAACAGACCACAAAGTAGAAATTAATAAAAACTCTAAACTGAAGTAACAGGACTGAAAAACTCAGTACATGAAATGAAAACATCAATAGAAAAGCCTCTCCAACAGAATAACAGCAGCTGAGGACAGAATCAACGAAGTAGAAGATGAGATTCAAAGCAACTGCATAGAGCAGAAGAGATTGAAAAAGAACATTAAAACAAATGACCATACAATAAAATGTTACGCAAAGAATGTTAGCAGATGAAGGTAGAAATTGTTGATAAACTCAACAAAAGTAATATAAGAATCACTGGAGTCCCAGAGACCCAGAAAGAAAATCTTCAGGAAGAATCAACAAATAGCCAAAAGACACAGGGATAAATGCTCCATATCACTAATCATCAGGGAGATGCAAATAAAAATAACTATTGGGTACCATCTCAAACCACAGAGATGGGCAATAGGTATACATCAGAAAAAGACAGAAAGAAAGAAAGAAAGAAAGAAAGAAAGAAAGAAAGAAAGAAAGAAAGAAAGAAAGAAAGAAAGAAAGAAAGAAAGAAAGAAAGAAAGAAAGAAAGAAAGAAAGAAAGAAAGAAAGAAAGAAAGAAAGAAAGAAAGAAAGAAAGAAAGAAAGAAAGAAAGAAAGAAGGAAGGAAGGAAGGAAGGAAGGAAGGAAAAAAGAAGGAAGAAAGAAGGAAGAAAGAAAGAAAGAAAGAAAGAAAAGAAAAAGAAGAAAGAAAGAAAGAATGAAAGAAAGAAAGAAGAAAGAAGAAAGATAGAAGGAAGAAAGAAGGAAGAAAGAAAGAATAAAGAAAGAAAGAAATAAAATAGAAAGGGAAAAAAATAAGAAAGAAAGAAGAAAGAAAGAAAAGAAAGAAAGAGAGAGAAAAGAAAGAAAGAGAAAGAAAGAAGAAAGAAAGAAGAAAAAGAAAAAAGAGAAAATAGAAAAAGAAAAAGAAAGACAAGAAAGAAAGAGAGAAAGAAAGAAAGAAAGAAAGAAAGAAAGAAGAAAGAAAGACAAAAGAAAGAA